>NW_020897753.1:139593-606224 GCF_003984885.1 Neopelma chrysocephalum | reverse complement strand
TCAGAAAGCAAAAATCATGTATAGAGATCCGATAACAGAATTGTGGACGGGCCCTTTCTCCCTAATCACATGGGGGAAAGGGTACGCATGTATTTCAGGAGTGACAGGACCGAAGTGGGTCCCAACCATACGGGTAAAGATATACCAAGACCAAGAAGCAACATGTGGACCATCTACGTCTCCGCCTTCTTCATCATCACCCTAAGACTCACCGACATCTCCACATCTTTCCCCCTGAAGAACTGGATGCAACAACCCACCGACAATCTGTGGGTAACGTTGGCCAAAGCCACTGGAACGGACACCTTGTGTCTGGCCCAGTCAGGCGCTGGCAACCCTTTCCAAACCTGCTTGGTAGGCGTCCCTATTTCCACAGTTAATGATTGGAATACGTTCTTACCACTAACCCGAATTACAGACCCTCTTCCTTTCACTTCTGCTACTCTTGCTCAGGCTGTTTCTCGCACCCACCTTTCCCCTGATCCTCCCCAAGAAATTGATCTTTTTGGTTCTGTCCCCACTAACACTTGTATTCTATTTCACCGCTACACAGAACCCAAATTGTTTACCCCCTTCAATGTCTCTGCTAACAAGCCCATCTATCGCGAGCTTCCTTCCTCGTGGTGCAACCACTCTGTTATCACTGCGGTAACCACGGAGACAATACCGAGATGGAGGAGACTCCCCCAAGGGTTTTTCCTCCTGTGCGGGGATCGGGCTTGGCAGGGGATTCCTGCATACCCAGAGGGTGGTCCTTGCACAGTAGGAAAACTTGCCCTTTTCAATCCGGCCAAATTTCAGTTACCAGATCAAACCTCCTCCCCACAAGACCAAACTCCAAATTCTCCCTTGTCAAAAATTAGCAGAACCAAAAGAACATTTGTCCTATACGAACGCCCAGTCCTCCCAAAACAAACCACTCGTCCTACACCTCCAAAACCCCCAGTACCTCTTGCCGCACCAGCTCCTAAGACACCTCCTCTCCTTGTTCCACCCTCTTGGACCGCTCCACCACCCTTACCATTCCCTGAGGACTGCGATTCCCACATTTACATCTGGCCTCGCATAAAAAATTTCTGGGCTTCCTTCCCATTTTCAGGAATAGGAACAGCTCATGCACTATCCCTTCTCACCCACCTCGGTTGCTGGCTCACAAAGGAAGCCAATGCAACAACAACAGCAATAGAGGGATTGTTAGCAGACACTCAAAAATTAAAAGAAGTTAGTTTGCAGAATCGTGCAGCCATCGACTTCCTACTCCTGGCACACGGACATGGGTGCCAGGAGTTCAAAGGCATGTGCTGCATGAATTTTTCAGACCATGCGCAATCAATTCACCAAAGTATCGATCGATTAAAAAATTTAGTTCAAGATATCCGTCAATCCCACAGTGAGGGATTAGACGGACTCTTCGATTGGCTTAAATTCCCCTCGATCCCTAATTGGCTCAGAAAGATATTAATCATGGCTCTGATTTCTGTGGGTGGTCTTTTTGCCTTGTGTACTTGCTTGCCCTGTCTTTTTGTTTGCTTTCGCCAGCTGTTCCTGAAATCCATCAACGCCAACGTTGTGTCGTTAAACAAAGAAGGGGGAGATGTGGAGAACCAAATGTCGGACTGGGAACGATATAAGGCGTGGAGAGAGCTTTATGGAAACTGAGTGAACCATGAACTCTGAATAAACTAGATGGACCACGAACTTTGAATACACGGAATGGACTTCTCACCACGAACTGACTGTTAATTCCCCCAGTTATATTGTGTTATTTGTTCTTACTGTTGTACCCCTGTTTGTCACTGGTTTTTCATGAAATTTTAATATACCTCCATGTTAGCCCTTCTTCTCCCTCAGACTTTCCCGCCTAAAGTTGTTTACTCCCCTGTTCTCCCCTGCTTTCCCGCTCCTCTGCCACTGATTGGCTGAGGTTTGCCGCAGTGCAGAGTGAGCTCCCATTGGCCCTTTCCCCTAGATACTCCAGGGTTACACCTACCTCTCCCTTGTCCCCCAATCCTCACTCTCCCTGAGCTGTCAGTCCCATGCTCCTCCCCAGTTCTGAATCCTCCCCTCAGACCTACCCTATTTAAGTCCCTGCTCTCCCTTAATAAATTGGCATTGCTTCACCAACCTTCACCTGTGTCCGGACCCTTATTCGCAGTGCCGCGTCCCAATTCCCTTTACCCCACGGGCCGTGGCAGGGCATTGTTTTTCACGGTCTTTAGAAAGAGATTCCCATGTCATTTCTATTCCTTCCATTACCAACCTGATTTTGGACAAGGTATAATAACTTGCCACACAAGAAAACCCCCTTAATTGTCAGTTAAGGTCAAAGGATTGTGGAGCCTTCCCTGGTGAGAGCTTTGAGCGGGGGGGTTCCTCTGAGCTCCAAAGGCATCACTGCAGACTTTATTACAAAGATGTCAATCCTCAGAGTAGAAACTGGCTCCTCTCATTCTACAGAAAGCTGTTGAAGCCTTACTAAACTACCTGGTGATACAGTTTGGATCAATTATACTAAATGATTCTTACCTCTAATTCTGTCTTCTGTGCAAAGTACATCAGATTCAACAACACACACCCTTTGGATGGCCTGAAACAATACAGATCCTTCAGTAACAATGAGTGTACAAGCCAATATACACCAAACAATGACAGAGTTGTGATGTTTTGCTCCTGATTTGGTTATTGAGTCAAGGTGCCAGAAGACAAACAATTTGGTGGACTCTGTACCCGCTTCAGGCACACTTCATCCAAAGTCCAGAGGTGGAATCCTGGCTCTGTTGACACTGAAGACTAAGCAACTCTTGGTATCAGTGAGGCCAGACGTCCTGTAGGAGATCCCTGGATTTTTGGAGTCTTATGGGATGTATAACCACTCTACTAGTAATTTCCCAGATCCCTCTTGTTATTTGACAGCTGCTGATTTGCCTGGGGCCTTTTTGTCACTACCTTCCTCTGCTCAGCCTCAGCCCAAGTGACACACTGCCTGGGTTCCCATTTCTTGTGTGCTTTAGGAATTTGGATCTTCCTTATCCTTTATTTATCCTTCTGTCTTTGATCCACCCACTATTTAAGTATTCCTTATCAAGCATTTATGCTTTTCTATTTCCCCACTCCAGTCCATCTCATCAGTTCCACTCTGCTATGATGTTTTAAATCTTTAGCCTGTTCTTTTCTTTTTTTCTTAATAGCTACATAAGAATAGTCAGTGTCTTACTCTTGTCCACACAGATATATCTGTTTATTGCCACTGCACTCCTTTCCAACCCATTCTGCAACACTTAAGGATGCAGACATCACTCTGAAGCCAACCTTCCTTTCCTCTATGCTTTCTTTTGCCACTCAGAGTATCTCAGCCTCTCTTTCTTTTCCCTTATGTGGATATTAAACTCTAGATCATAATGATCTGGACTTTTCTTCATTCCAGATGATGTTATCACTGCATAAACAACCTGGTAAATACCACAGGAAGCATTTGGGCGAGTTGGACCCTATTTGAATTGATTTTGGATGGCTCGATGAGCAAACAAGATAATCCATAAAATGGTCATTGTGGCCCAAATACTGTCCCTTACTCAGAATGTCACTGCTCATCAAGATGAACCCAGTTCTCACAGACCTGAGAGGTGAGAGGCCTCTTGGTGAGAAACCACATTAGTAGTGAAATAAAGAAGGTAAATCTTTGAAGTGTATAGTCATAAACTATGTCATGGCTGTACATGGATAAAAGTTTTCCAGTGACTATATAAAATCTCAAATCAGCTCTTTTTTTTACAACTTTCCCACACTCTTTCAACTGGCTAATTTATTTTGAAGCACTAGAGCAATGTGTGGTGGTATGTAATAACCACTGCCCTCAGAAGGAAACTAGTGCTGCGCATCCACCAGCATGAGAGTTTTCTGAAGGGAGGAGATTTTAATGAACATATATTACTAAAATACACCTGTTTCTAGTGCGTTTCTAAAGAGAACTATGGTTTTTGGAAAACACAGGACTTTCCAGGAAATAACACAGACAGCTTTTTCTTGGAAAGTGCTTACCCACATTTAGCATGAAAAATTGCACAGGAGACACTTCAGTGGGATGAAACAAGGTGCTTCTGGCAGGCAGCACCAGGAAAAGAAATCACTCCAGAAAAGCTGAGGGGGAAAGTTCCTGGGGACTGCAATAAGCCTGCCTTCCTGCAGATACAGTGAACAAAAGATCACATAAAATGCAAACCTCCCATTGTTAGCAGCTGTTGTGATTACTGTGGGTTGGGAAGTAAGGGCCACAGGTAAAGGGAAATTTCCAAAGGTAAAAATTGGGCAAATTGAGTTCCTTCACGTTCCTGACAGGCAGGTCAAGCCTTGGAGGTGTAGGATTGTGTTTTTCTTCACTTTTTCTTGGTTACAACATCTTTATAATTTTTATGAAGTCAGTTTTAACAGTGTCACATTTAGGTAAGTGTGCCAACACAAGTCTAAGAGACAACAGGAGAGCCACAGAAATGTAGGGATGCAAGAGGCATCCCACAAGAATGAGACAACAGATCAATACCCTGGAAAGCTAGCAGGTTATTAAGATAAATGATTACCATGAGATTGGTTTGAAAGTTTGCAATACCTGCAGAAATTTAAAGGTCTGCTTAATTATGGTGGTAAGATATTATTGTTTCAGAAAAATTCCTCTAACGGAAGGGAGGTTATATAGGAAAAAATCAATAAGTGCCTGTGACCTAAAGCTGGGTTTTCAAATTAGTTTAAAGTTTTTTTAAGGCATTTGAATCCTCAGATTCTATTAAATTGCATCATTTAAAGCATTAATGTAGCAATATCCTGGTTCTACAAGGAACAACGGGAACAGGGTACATCTAAGGTGTATTTGACAGGAAATGGATCTCTATGAAAAGGGTCAAGAGGTATTATTTCTTTTGCTTTGTAAAGGAAGACTTTCTTAGCTAAAAGGGAAGGGAGGCCCCAAATTCATTAATCCCAACAGCCTTTTCTGTCCTCGTGATGCTTTGTGCTGTCATTACAATACCATTTCCGATTTACTATTTTAAGTCCCAACACTACTTGACTTTAAAAAGAGTCATAACTTTGTCTCTGATGAGGCACAGGACAGATTCATCTAAGAAAAATCTGTTAATCCTTTCTTACTCCAGAGATAAAGTACACAGCTATTGAACTGCATTGCCACATGCAGTTCTCCCTCTGTTTCAATGCAGAGGTTCTGTGAGAGTTACAGGAGCGCTGACGACAATCGCACAATTGGAGCAGTGGTTTGCTGCCAGCTCCCCAGCTCTCTCAACAACAGCTTTGCCAATGTGGGCACTTGAAAGGTGTCTCTAGAATCAGCCTTAACACATTCACAGTAGCACCTCCTGGGGCAGATCAGGACAGCTTTTCCGGAATGCACTATATACACTGTCAATCCAGAAAAGATGTCTCACTGAAGAGGAGCCACAGAAGAGAACTTGATAAGACTTCTGGAGCTAAAAATACTGTCCCATATTTTCAACTTTAAAAAAAATGGCTTAAACCACTATCAGATGTTTTTGTAAGTGTTAGAGGGTAATCGGGAAAGGGAGAGCATCACAAAGGCATTCCCTGCAGGTAACCAAGCAGTGCATGGGCTGCACCTTGCCGAAGAAGAAGAGTGTTTAAAAAACCTAACACGTTGGTTTTGTGGTATGCAGAGCAGAGTACTGTAATAGTACCAAAGAAAAAACTGAAGTTTAGGTAAGGTTGGAGGAAGGAACTGCAGACTTTTTTTGGTGCAAGAGCTTCTATTCAAGGTCAGTGATAAATAACTCCTTATTTCTGTGTTGAAGATAACAGAAAACACGCAGGACTAGAGATAAAAATGAATTTTGAACAGAAAGAGGCACATTAGACCCTAGGGGTATTATGAACTGGTGGTAACAATAAGGATTACATTTGTACATCTTCCTGGAGATGGGAATTGGAGGGAAAAAAAAAAAGCCCAGAGATATCTCTTTGTACTGGAAGAACCTCCATTTTATATTGTCTGCCATCCAGACGATGTTCTTTTTGGCAGAAAAGAACCAGGACTCACTATGGAAACATTGTTTCTACCTGATTAGTCTGTCCAGAGAGTCACCTCTTCAGGTATTGGATGTATGAGAGCCTGACAGGGAGCTTCTTCAGAGGAGATGTAGATTATCCCTTAAAGGTGAGCATTGCCCTGGAGATGGTGTAAGGGCATGAGATGAAAACAAATGGAGAAAGCTGAAATAACTTTGAAATAACTTTGAAAACAAGTGTTTTAAAAGCATTGGGAAGATCAAGTAGAGAAGACAGATTGAAAAATGCGACTGTGGAGGAGATAATGAGGCATAAATGGCTGTCAGAGAATAGGAAGCTCCAGTGGGTGGATCAGATGCTCATGACAGAAAAGTGAAAACAGCCAAAACAAGTGATAAAGGGGGAGCTTAGATCTTCAAAGAGCACCAGGCTATTCACTGGAGGATTGAGATGCTTAGAAGCAAAGGATACAGTCAGGAAGGTGTTCAAAAGGGGATGGGGAGTGAGTGGGAAGGAGCTAGAGATGAAGTCAAGGGCCGGGCTGAAATGACACAGAGCACAGCGCTGGTGGAGAGTAGAAGGAGTCCTGTTTCATGTGTGGGAGCGGGAAGTGACACCAAAGTAAGGGGTGGCAAATTTTAATGGATCAGCGGACAGCTGGGATGGGAGAAAGGGTAACACCAGAAGTGTCGGATTTAGTACGTACTTTCCTCTTCTGCTCACCTGTTTTCCCAAGAGACCGTGGCAGGCGTTCCAGTAGGCCTGGCATCACTGCAGGCTTTATGGCCATGGCAGTGAAAAACTGCTGGAGTTCTCAGGAAGCTGTCCCGCCATCATCATGTAATGAGACATTTTTACAAGTGTTGATTTTCTGTCTGCTTATTTTATCCAGGCTTAATTAAAAGCAACTAGAGAGAGCAAGAGAGTCAGAGGGAGGAGGAGAGGGGGGAAAAACAAAGTTATTGGGCTTCACATTCCAGGGACCCAAGCACAATTTGGCAACGAAGTGAGGCTCTTGAGAGGCTTTTTTAATTTTTTTCTTTTTTAATGATATGTGCTAAGTTTATAATTATAGAGCTCCAGCTCCCTGGCACTGTCATTTCCAGCCAATCTCATTACATCTCTCACAGTACATGGCTGTTAATACTAATTCCATAATGACAGTGGAGCACTGAAGTAAAATTTAACAGTTCCACAGTTAATCATTAAAATTAGCCCATCTCAGTGGATGCTGGATCTTCTAATGTTTCAATGCAATGCCATTTCAGGTAATAAATGAGATGGCAAAAGAGGGGTTTTAATGTGTTATCACCCCATGGAGGGTAGTAAGAGCACCTCCATCCTGCCTCAGAATTGTCAGAAGGGGTGCATGAGCCAATTCCTTTCCGCAATGGTTCGCCGGACAAAATCCATTCAGACATGACTACGAGATATTGAAAGGTCAAAGATGGTCAAGCAAATCAAAAATAGCCATAGCACGCGGCACGCAAGCAACTGCCATATTTTTCTGATGTACCTTCAGAGATGATGCTGGTGAAAGGGAAATGAAAAGGAATGTGTCACACTGGTCAGATTGAGCTGCACTGTGATTAACCCCAACAGGCACACATTTTTTGGACTTCTTTCTGGCTTCAGTCATATTTTTTTTTTATTATTATTATTCATTATTTTTTATTTTCTTATTCTTGAATTGGATGGTCTTGCCTACAAGATGAAAGCCCTGCGGTGTGACCCAGAGATTGAAATCACCTTAGAACCTGGGCAGGGACATTTGAAATGGTTCAGGAAGGGGACAGCTGTCTAACCAAGTTAATAATAAATTCTTTCTGATAAAACCTTTCACCAGGAAAAAAAAAAATATTTCATCATCGAAAAGACAAGACTGGCAAAAATAAAAAATGAAAACTTCGTTCTTCTTTACAAGTGGATGACTGGCAAGAAATTACAGATCTTCAAAAATAATCACCGTCATCTCTTCTCAAATGTTGTTTCTTAAAAGCTGCAGACAGGTTTTCTTAAATAATGGCCACAAAATATGTGCTGCTTTCTAGAAGAAATGACTAAATAACTGCTGGGATAACAAGTACTTTGATTTCTAGTCTGGTTGCTCCTTTATGAGCTACTGACTTTAATATTATTTCCTTGAGTGCCGTGGCCATACAAATCTGTCCATGATCCACAGGGGGTTGATTTCATTTTTGAAAATCTTAAGACAGTTCACCCTGTGACACTAGGAGCAGTCTGTGCTGGTGGTGGATGGTGTTTCAAGACATCTCTATACATAAGTTTAAGTTGGTGTAAGTCAGCACCACTGAATCTGTTTCAATCTTCAAAGTTGGTTTTTGGGACACTTGTGGTCCCATTCCTGACCCACAAGTCCTTTTTTTTCTTCTTCCTCCCTCTACACCTCCTGCCTAACACTGCCAGCCCAGTTAGGGCTGCTTTTTTCTATGAACTTCTGTGACCAAAACCAAACCTTGAAGTATTTTGAACAGACAGAAGTTGATACACATTGACCAAGGTTTTGAGTGATTGATAATACCACATGCCATGTTTATCTTTCTTCAGCAAAAAAACTGCAAGGAAAAGACAGCAGCAGAGAGGAAAGCTGCATTTTCTAGATTCAGTGTTCTCATCTCTCCTTTTTGGCTCTTGCACATTATGTTTTGTCTTAAAGAAAATGGGATCCACCTTTTGTAACAAAAGCAACTGCAAGTTCAGCTGTTCAAGTGACTTGAGCATCCAAGGGAGGACCACAAGGATGGTAAAGCCATAGGGGGGGAGGGGAAGCCATAGGATTAGTGGCTGAGGTCACTTGGCTTGTTCAACCTGGAGAAGAGGAAACTGAAGGAAGACCTCATAACCATCTACAGCTTCCTTGTGAGGGGAAGTGGAAGGACAGACAGGACCTGAGGGAATGATCTGAAGCTGTCTCAGGGGAGGTTTGATTTCAATATTACAAAAAGGTTCTTCACGCAGAGAATAGCTGGCCACTAGAACAGGCTCCCCAGGGAAGTGGTCACAGCACAAAGCCTGATAGACTTCAAGAAGCTTCTACACAAAACTCTCAGGTGGGATTTTGGGGTTGTTCTGTGCAGAGACAGGGGTTGGACTCGATGGTCCTTCCAACTCAGGTTGTTCTATGATTCCAGCTTTCTCTCCTGTCCTCTGGGAGATATTTGGGCCATCCCTTCAAGTCAACAGATGATTGAGTTCGGGGGCATCTCCTTTTCTTTAAAAAAAAAAACCCACCCAAATATTTTTAATGCCCATGAGAGCTAGGCTGGACACGGATCTTCTTTAGCTATGTGGCATTTCTTAGTCCCAAAGTCAAGTGATTACTTGCTACCCCCCATAGCCTATCATTCCCTGGGGCAGAACAAAAACAAGTGGGGAATGACATCATGGGAACTGTACCTGCTTCATGGCACAGCTTCTCTGGAGACCCATCCTGATGTTGCTCTTGGTACCACCTGGGCACAGCCTTCCTCACTGCCCATATTGCAGTAATAAATGCTATTTCCCAGAACAGCTCAGAGTTGTTTCCCATTGGCTTCTCCCCTTCTGCTTTGTGTTTTATCCAAGGTCACAGCTCCAGGCGAATGAGTATTTGCAACCTTTCCCTGGCTATTTGCAGGAGATTGTTTATTGCTGGAAATAAATCTTGTCAGGGTGTTAATTGACCTCCTTTCTTGTGTTTATTATCCGTGGTTTACAGAAAGGAGGTGTTCAATGTACTAGATATTGCTTGCTTTGCTTTCAAGTTCCTGGAGGCAAAACTGGTATCATCCGTAAGCTTCCGCTGTAGCATCTGCTCATGACAAACCTGAGCAACTTGCAGACCAAATCCAACCTCCCCTGCAAGGTGGGAGGGTTATGCTCTCCCTTCCAGGTGGCTGCTGCAGTCTGGCAGCAATCAATAGACACAAGACCATGAAATGAAGCTTTGCAGAGGAACTGGAGAACTGCCTGCAGATGGGACCAGTTGGTTGGTGGTGGATTTTGCTGCAGTGGAAAATAAGGGAGATTTTCTTGTGATGCTTCACCTCTCCCCTGCTCTCTGCCACTTTTTTCCTCTGACTGTTGGACACCCAAACTACTTCTTCAAAGCAAAATGATGCTGCAGGCTCAAGAATAGGAGTAAAATGATAATTAAACAACATGTTTAATGAGCTGGGAGCAAGATCAGAGCCAACTGTATAGCTGTGAGGCCTTCTTTAGGTAGCAAGAAGCAAACAAAAATACATGGGATAAGATTAGTTAACTTTGTCCACCTAAATGAACATTATAAGGACAAATATTCTGTTCACATGTACTCTTTCAGCAGCATGTTTAATTTGTTAAGCCCAAGTGGATTCATAAAGTGAGCCCCTTTATCTTCATTAAAACTGATGAGAATGAATTGCAAGATGTGGCATTATTATTCTGGCGTGATTCACTCCATGTACAAGCTTCCCAAACACTCAAATAGGCTGCAGTGTGGCCATGTTAGACTTTGCCATCACCACCTTGAAAAACCTGAGCTGTTTTCTCCCTCACCTCAGGATACATTAAAGTAATGGCAGTCCAGCAGCAGCAGCAAATAAAACCAGGCAGCAAACTCTCTCATTTAAGGGGGAATTAGAGGAATTTGTTTTCTGCTTTCAAAAAAGAGATTGCCACAAACCCAGCAAGCAGATGCTGGCACAGTTCTTCAGCCTCTGCAAAATATTGCTTTGTGTCCCTCATTACATGACAAAATAGGTAATTAATTTTTGAAACCACTTTTTCTAGGCTTACAAGGATTTTAATTAACATTTTTTTCATTATAAAGAGGCAGAGCTGTGTCACTTCTTGCTCTCAGGTTGTCTGTAGTATGTACCTTTCTTTTAGTCTCTCCCCGGCACTGACATTGCTTCCAGAACTTTTCAAGGCTTTCTGAAAAAGCTCGTTACTTGGTCCATCAGTTCAAATTAGGCCAAAACCAAAATTTAAGGGTGAGTAAATGCTGTAGACAGACTGTTCCAGCTAGCAGGTGCCTGTGGGATGGGCAAAGCACCCTTGAGGTTCACAGGCATAACCATTAGCCTTTCTTTGTATGGCAGAACCACCATCAAAGGTCTTACAGGAAAGAGTAATGGCTTAACAATGATGCTATGTGTCATGGCTTCAAGTAAAAGGCATGTGGGACCATTCAAGAATTTTTATTATATGGACACAAGAGCACAATGTTATAGCTGAAGGTAGAGGTAGCTTCCAGCAAACCCTTGTTTTCCTGCCTCTAGAACAATGCTATGGCTTGATCAGCCAAAGGAGGTTGGAAAAGTTTGTTCTGAAAGAATCTGACCTGATATCTCATTAGGACAATTACCTTTACAACTATTAGTTCAGTGGCACAGCTGCTCCCACCTTTGCTTTCAAGTTCATGAACAGATGTCCCAGAAATGGTAAGCGCTAAATGCAACACATATAAAGTAAACCAACTATACTATAGCTCCTTTATATCAAATCCGTATCTTCACATGGCATGGGCATGAGCAGAGTGATTGCCATTTAAGAAAAATACATTCTCTTGGCCAAAAATATATCTTACCCCAAACTCTCAATCAGATCACAATCGTGGCATCTCAAATCAAACTATGAACCCCTAATCAAGATCTCTGTGTACTTCCTAGTCAGAGATGCAACCTGATCATTCATTCATTCATTCATTTATTCATTCGTTCATTTATTCATCAATCATCTCCTTTTGTTAGACCTGTTGCTTTGAAAATCTCAGAGTGAAAGCCAAGGGGAGATGAGGTCTGTGTCAAGTTTTGAAGGTGATCTGTATAGATCATTTCCCAGAAGAGGCACTCACTCAGCAACACTGCTATCAAAGACTCCTTTCTGCAGTTCAACAAGCTGGTTCCATCCCTGTCACCCTGTATTTGTGTCTAGAGGGGATAGACAGCTCTGACATCAGGTCCAACTTTCTTCAAAGGCTAAATTCAAGACCCTGAACTCAAGTTCCTCTGAGGCTTTAGTTTGTTTTGCTATTGAGAGGGCAGGTGTCCCCAACAGATACTGGTATCAGATCTTGACTGGTTCCTCTATATGCTTCTTTTTCATTCTCCTTGAGTTTTGCTAAACTCCAAATAGTCACCATTTATCCCTGTGTGTCTCGCTGGTGCACACTGTGACATCTGTTTAATGTGCTGCTGAGGAGGGATGGGAAGCGAAACAATCCCAGCATATTGGTTATTAGTTTTTGAGGAGCTAAAGGCTTTTTCTGGCATTTCGAAGACAGAAGGAGACAGCTCTGTTCTTCTTCAGTGGGACTTATAAATATGGAAATGAGGAAAACTTCAGAAATAAGAGGCAGGCAGAAGTGAACAGGCTGGCTCTGACCTTGGGGTGGGCGCTCACACTCCTAGCTGTGTGTATTAAATTTGTAAATAGATGTATATAACCAGGGCAAGGCATTTCCTTTGTGTGTTTGTTTTTTAAAACTACAGGTAGACAAATCAAATTATCATTTAAGTGTTTGGCCACCTCTCAGCTCCTTAGAAAGGGATTTGCATGTTAAAATCTCTTCTCTCTGCTGGAATATTTGTACCTTCTCCACTGGCACCTCTGGGTGCAACCCTTGGGCACCAAAGAACAGATGAAGGTCTGACGATGCTGTGTCTGTCTGCAGAGGGATATGGAGTGACTGATGGGACAGGAAGGAGTGCAGAAACCTCCCATATCCAGAAGCAAAAGAGCAGGCAGGCACACAAATTAACTTAGAGAAATTAATAGCTCGCCAAAAGACCTCAAGGCAGCACTGAATACTTGCAGGGAGAAGCCCATGCTGGGGAGCTTTAATTAAACTAAGCAGCTTGAAGAATAATGTTGAAAAAAATAGATAAAAAATGAGTTAACCATAAACCCTCACCTGACATCCCACCAGGGACATGTTCCTTCCCTGCCGCTGCAGAAGGCCTATCTCCTAATTCCCCATAACAGTTGATTTAGGATGCAAAAGATCCCACAGCGGCTGGTGGATGCCAGAAGGGAACCCTGCTCAGGGTTGGGAGAGGCAGCCAGCTTTCTTCTCATTGTGCCAGCACTGGCTGATGTCCAGGTCCTTCAGCACTGCCTTGCCCCTGGCTGGGAGCAAAGTGCCAGAGTCTCTCTGCCTTGGATTTTGGAGCTTGCAGAAATGGATTTTTTTTCTTAAAATTGTCTCCTTTCAGACAGCACAGCTCAGCTCTCTTCAGGTTATATGGTTTTGTCTCCAGGCTTTTCTGGGCAAGGTCGTGGCAGTTGCTTGGCATCGGAATTTTGCTGCCCTTTCCTTTCTGGCTCTCTGAAGTTGGACACTCTTGGTCTGATCTTGTTTGGAGCCCCAGTCTGAAAAATTAGTCACTGGTTTTGCTGATATTTCATTACGTTGTGTGGTCACCAATAAAAAAAGGATTTTCATTTGGAAGATGCCTGCTTTGCCTAAGTAAGAATGGGGGGAACCTCACAATTCTTAAAAATAAAACCTCATACCATGAAGTAAACACACACAGTTAAATGCAAGTCCTCTTTAGTTCACAGCGTCCATAATTTAGCAGCAAACTCGATGCCTTACACTAGAGCATACTGCAGCTCCTGAATGAGCCTGTGAATTACATGATTCCTCATGAGAGGGTTTGGACACGTGAAAGTTTGAGACAAGCCTAACAAATCAATGGGTGGATCAATGCAAGTGAATAACTCTGCCACAGCAAGAAAGCATCATCCATCCCAGCTCGCAGGGCCCAGCTGCTGGGGAGGGGGATCCGGGATACTGGCAGAGGTAGATGAAGTGAGGACTTGCAGAGGAGAGGGTTCAAAAGTAATTTCTCTGTTGTTTTGAGGATCTTGGTGGTCACAGGCTGATGACATCAGCCACAGAGGGTTCAGAGACAGCATGCAAACAGTGCTGCTTTCCCCTCCTCTGCCCCGCAGCAGGATTGACATGTTGCCCTTTCTGGGGTTGAAAACCAATGGGCAGATGGCAAAACACTGGCAGCAGTGTTTCCTGGCCCAAAAAAGACACCAAACATCAAACCCACCTCCTCTATTAGGCGCTGCCATGCCAGCTCTGATGGCACGGAGCCCAGAGGATGCAGGTCATGATGCCCTTGGCCCTGGGCACTGCTGTGTGCAGGGTGAGGGTCCTTCCGGCAGCACATGGACCTGTGACACGATGCACATCAAAAGTCAATGTGGAGCGAGGTTTATTCTCACAGCACACGGAATTGTGGCGCAATACACATCAGAGGTCACTTTGGCGATGACGGGACACCTTGGTCCCAAGCGGGCCGTGCCAGGCACCTGCTCCTCTGCCTCTTGCCTCCAAACGCCCTGGGCCTTGAATATTGGCAATCCATGGGAACTTCTAAATAATCATTGTTTGAGAGAGGGATAATTACCAGCTTTTACCTTGCCCGCTGACATCAATGCTATCACAGGAGCCTAAATGCACACTCTGCTTTCCGAAGAATTACCACCCTGTAACACAATACCTTTGGCTCGTATTGATCCACCCGTGGCGGATTATGCACAGCTGTTGACAGATAAGACTGAAAATATGAAACAGCCCCCTCCGTGCTGGTACCCGACAAAGCCTTTATTGAACAGCAATCTAAACATTCAGACTGCTCTTCTCAGATAACCTAATCTTTTCCTACGTTAACACCTGCACGCTGAAAGGAATCAATTATGTCTATCAGTCCATATAGATTGGGTGCTGCTTTTTTGGAAGCTTAGTCTTGTTCTTTCATTTTTGAGTGATCAATAAAACCTTTCAGTAGGAGCATTTTATGGTTACATAATGCAAAACATCATACAAGTTTGGCTTCGCTGATCCTCTGTGTTGTTCTTTTTTGGAGGGTTGGATTTATAATTTTTATTTTTTTTCTCTATGACTTATGAATTAATTACATAAAGCATTCCCCAAAGAGAAATCCAATCTGTCCTTTCACAAAGTGGGCATCCTTTTTGCTGTTTATAAGGAAAAAAAAGAAGAAATTTAGCAATAACAAAACAGAAGTCAGCCATAAATATTTCATGTTTTCAATTTCCCTGAATTAACTGTGACTCTTCTCTTATTAATAGGGTACTGAAGAATTGTCATAGCAACAGTGGCAGCTCATTGAGGGAACTACAAGTGAAATATAGGCCTGGTCATGCAGAAGGGGCTGCAGCAGTGCCCTAGGCAGGTGAGACCAGAGCAATGGTCCAGTTGGGTTCCAAGGATGCCCCATGAAAGGCTGTGCACACCAGCAGCCCAAGAAAAAAGGTGTCAGCAAGTTTTTTACAGCAGCAGTTGGGGCAGTAGATGCTGCTCCTTATTCTCCTTTGCTTCTTACCTTACTCTTCCTTTCTTCAGAGAGATCTGTCATTGTTGTTGACTCCAATTTTAAGTCCCTGAGAAGCTCCTCCAGCATTGGACTACAAAAACAAAAGGTGAAGAAGACAGGTAATTTAAGTGAGAACCTTCAGTAACACATACCCCATTTTACAAACTCATTGGAAAGGAAGTTTCCAAATTCCCGAGAGAATTTGCCATATTTCCCCAAGGTCAGCATAAGATGAGCTGTGTTTTTTTCTTATAAACACAAATATGCTGGAATATGGTATGGGTTTATCTAGTCTTCTGAAGAATGTTCTCAGCTTATAAAAAACTTCACAGGTGAGGGAAAACTGTACCTTGAGTTTGGATTAAATAAAATCACCATTGCCTAGTGAAACTGTATTTTAAAACAAATTACTGGATGTCTTTATGGAATGTTTTCTCACAAATATTTTCTACAGAAGAAAAGGTTGAGTAGTTCTGTGTGGGTTGCTTTTATGCTGTGTCCAATGGAGCATTACTAATTCCAAACACACATAAAAACCCATGAGCCAGATCTTTATGACAAGACTGGCTAAAAACCCCTTAAAATTAAAAGAAATTAATAAAAAGATAACAGAGGCTAGGGTTGCCACATGATTTCTGAATTTTAGGATTTATTTCAGTGGTGTTTCCAAGTTTTTGTCTGTAAAGATGTACAACCCTGGAAAGTGCGGGAGAAATGGATACTTATTTTTTGGTGGCCAGAAGTTAATGGGAGTGAGCTAGCCACTGTTTTCTAGGAGTTTTAAGACATTGCCACCCTTCCTCTTCTTTCAACTGATCACCTCTGTTAGAAGAAGGGATCCAAAATCTGGGATGTTTTCCAGACTGCATTTTCACATAAGTGGGGTACTACTCAGTGATGGCAACATCAAATCTGTTGGTTCTTGCAGTAAGACTGCTCTGAGTGGTTTTGCCCCAAGGCTGGGTCTAGCAGAGGCTGCTGGCAGCAGTCTGCACCTCGGAGGGTCTTTCATTCCTCCAGAACCTTCCTCACCACCAGTCCTGGTGCAGGGATGTGCCCCAGCACAGCCTGCCCAGCACCGCACTTTCAGCACACTGGCATCTTCTTAATTGCTTGTTTGCTCCCAACTTATAAAGATTTAAAGACTGCCCTGCCTCCCTTCTGGGGCTGGAAATAGAGGACCTCATTCAGTTTCTCAAGTGTATCTGAAAGTGCTTTCAGACTTTATCTTCTGAAAAAAAGAAGTCTCTGAATCACTGAATGCACCAAGCTGTTGATTGCCAGAGACATACCCAGTCATCATGAGACGGCAGTGGCTGCTTGCAGCACAACACCAAGGTGTAGAATGGGAAAGGATGAATATCAGATGAACATATGCAGTTGTAATAATTACACTGCACTAAAGAAAATGTCAGGGAGATTCAATGAAGTGTCAATGGAAGTGGTTTTCTAGGCTTTACTGAGCTAAAGCGAACAAAAAAATTGAAAACGTGGCCCAGGAGTCATCAATGCAATAATAATTTTGTAATTCTCTCAGAGAGCCTGAGAGAATGGCTCTGGGAAGGACTCTGTGTCCCACAACTTTTCAGTGGGTGTTGGCAGAATGCCCTAAATCCTACCTGAGGCACTCGTGCACCAAGTCAGTAATGGATATGAATATTATATGTGCAGTCTTTGGAAACACCACATCGGAGCTGGAATCGAGAGACTGGGAAAAGGTTGTGTAAGTAATGCTTTTTTCCTAATGCCATCCATGGCAGGCCATGTATGGAATGGGATGGAATAGAATGGAATGGAATGGAATGGAATGGCACGTTATTAAGGAGGTTGTTTGAATCCTTCCTAAATTGACATGCTTGAGACAGAATCAAATAGGTTGGGAAAAGATCTCTGAGATCATCGAGTCCCACCTATGGCCTATGTGCTGGTTTAAAAGTTAACCAGCAGGGGAAATGAACTCAACTCAAAAGAGAGATTATAAGTCAGAATAACAATTTATTAAAATAATACCATAAGTACGATTATACAGACAGACAATTGGTTTTAACCCACAAAACCCAAATGTATAACCCAGCACCCTGGGGCATGAACAAAAGTGGTGTTCCTTGGCCCTCCCCCTGAGTCCAAAGTAAAGGGAGAGGGGAAAAACCTGCTGGTGGGAGAGCTGTTGCAGTCTGGTCAAAAGTGGTGATTGCAGTCCAGTTGAGGGTGGTGGTCTCAGTCTGGTTGAGAGCGGTGAGCTGCAGTCTTCCTCTGGATCCCACGAGAGGTAAAAAAGTTCCAAAACCCCAAGTTTATATATTCTCCAGTTCAGGCAGGAATGCTCAGTCCTTCCCTCAGAGTGGGGAATTCCATAAAAGGGCATGAGGACAGGAACATCTTCCTGTCTCACAGGCCTCTTAACGCCTAGTTTATAGCCTGAGGAGTCAGGCTGCTCCAGGCAGAGGGTGTAAATACTCTATTGATAACAGTTTCTGGGAAACGGCACGGAAGGCTATAGAATACCCAGGTTTGGGTTACACCCATCCAGTGATGAATTGGTCCCAGCTGTTCTAACTGGGACAGCCTAACACCACCAGGTCAACTAGACCATGGCACTGAGTGCCACGTGCAGTCTTTTCTTAAACACCTCCAGGGACGGTGACACCTCCCTGGGCAACCCCTTCCAATGTCTAATCACTCTTTCCGCGAAGAGTTTCTTCCTCATATCTAACCTAAACCTCCCCTGGCACAGCTTAAAACTGTATCCTCTTGTCCTATTGCTAATTGCCTGGGAGAAGAGACTGACCCCCACCTGACTACAACCTCCTTTCAGGCAGTTGTAGAGAGTGATGAGGTCTCCCCTGAGCCTCCTCCAGGCTGAACACCCCCATCTCCCTCAACCACTCCTCTTCAGTCTTGTGCTCCGGACTCTTCCCCAGCTCTGTTGCTCTTCTGTGGGCACATTCCAGCACTTCAATACCTTCCTAAACTGAGAGGCCCAGAACTGGAACCAGGACTCAAGGTGCAGCCTAACCAGGGCAGGGGAAGAATCACTTCCCTAGTCCTGTTGGCCACACTATTCCTGATACAGGCCAGGATGCCACTGGCCTTCTTGGCCCCCTGGGCACACATTGGCTCATGGTTTAATCTGCTATCAGTCAGTACCTCCAGATCCCTTTCTGCCTGGCCGCTGTCCAACCACTCTGTAGTGCTGCATGGAGAGATCTCATCTCTAGGAAACCTGTTTTACCACTCTCTCGGTAAAAAAATCCTCCCTGATGTCCAGCCTAAACCTCTGCAGTTTATGCCTACGGCTCTATGGCCTTCAGGATCTTTCATGTGGAAATTAAAGGAGTACTCACAGAACCACAGAAGTGTCTTCAACATCTTCTGGATGTTGACACACCAAAGAGAAACTTCACCAGGGAAAGAGCACCTGAATCAGGAGATAAATAAAGGTGTCTTTGAACACAGCAACAACTATAGAAAAGCAATGGAATTCCAGAATATAAATGGAAGTGAGGAGCACAAAGACAGGCTCTGCAGCACACCACGGGGCCATGGAGTGAAACTGGTATTGTGAGAGCTCAGGGCCGCAGGGGAAATCTCAAGTATCTGTGAAATCTTGGATTGTTTTCCTGATTTTCTTCTGTACAGGTTTTCTGATTTTATAATCAGATGGCCAATGCTTTACTTAAAGGAAATGAACCTTCTGTAAATAAAAGGGCTGCCTGCAGAGGGATATGATATACCCTGACATCTCTGGGAGCATCTGCCCCCAGCCTGGACTGGGACATCTCTGGATCACCTGGCCAACAAGAGTTTTCAGCAGAGTCTGATTTCTTCATTTTTTAAAATGGATTATATGTCTTCCAGCCAGCTATAGTGACAAGTGGAAGGACCAGTGATGAGAAGTACCATGTCAGGAGTACCATGTCTCCCTTGACACAGAGAAGCAGGGCCTTAGGTAGTCCACAGAGAGACATATGGACCTCAAAGGGACAGCCTATCATCTGCAGGTAATATGCACACCTTCAGAACACCAATGTGTCTCTCCAACAGGTACTTCAAATCACAAGTTAGATGCCTGCATTAGATCCAAGTCACAGTTTTCCCCCTCGCCAACTCCAGCACATTTATCAATCTCCCCTTTTCTACTGCTCATGATGAAATTACTGCTAAATAGTGAAACAAATAAATATACGATAGGCTAAATATATATATAAAATATACATATTATATAAAAACTAACATAACCAATTTATTATTACAGAATAAAGTATTATATAGGCACAAACAACATCCTGAGTACAAACCAAAATGACACAGTGGTTTCTTTGCAGTTCTGCAAGACATAGTGAATGCTACAGTCATTCACCTACCTCCCCTCCAATCAGGAGGGGTTTGGTGCTTTTTGCCCCACAATGGGTTATCACTTGGCTAGGTTGCTTGTAACAGCTGATGAATTGTGGCATAAAATACCTACAAACCATTAGCCTTCTGTAAAGCACTTTTAAATGCACTCATCCAGGAATTTGTAACGATTTTGTTGGAGAAAAACCCACTACATCCACTAGGAGCACTTCTAGATGCATATTTAAAATTCATAAATATTTGAGTGCTGAAATTTTCTCTTTCTCAAACTCAATTGCTCTAACATTCAAGGTAAGTGAACTCCAAAAGACTGGAAACAAATCTATTTTTACTTCAGGCAAAGAGGCAATTTCCAGCTGTATGCACCTGTCTAAGAAAAGGTCCTTTTCCCCCAAGCCTTGTTCACAGTAAGTGTGTCCTCCCCATTGCCCCTCTGAAGGAATGTTACCTTTTAAATCCTCACCTCTGCAATTCACTCTAAGGCTGTGCATATAAGGAAAATAAAGCAATTAATATGGACATAGTATGTGTGATTGTTTCTGAAAAATAGCTTACAAGTACAGAATTAATTTTAAAAAATAAAATCGAGGCACTCGTTGTATTGCTGCAATATTTGTTCAGAAAGCTTTGATCACAAACAAGCCTGACCCAAAGTATTTCTTAGTGACGGGGAAACTCAAGTATTGACTGCGTAGTAGTTACAGCTCTTTCTGCCATCATGTAAACTTGTCAAAGAAGGACTAAATCAACTTATTAACCAACTCAACAAGCTGAAAATTTACCTTTTCCTCAAACGCTTCTGGCAATGGCTAAATGAACTACTAAATCAAACACATCATAGCAAATTAGCAAAGTATGTTACAGCAAAAATGAAGTTTAATGGCACACAGCAATTGCCAAGATTTTTAATCAATTCTTTGCAGCCTGGGTCCTTAACTGTTCAACAATAGAGGCATAATATAAAGAAGATTAGCTCAGAATGCAAAAGGCAATTCCCTGGTGAAGATAGCAACATGGACAGAGTTTTTCTCTCCCTTCAAGACTCTCTCTACAATGCTAAAGCATTTTCACACCAATTTCAATTGGAGTTTCAGTATTGCTTAAATTAGACTACCAAAACAAAACTGCAAACGAACAGATTCGCTCAAAGGTATGAAATGGAAGACAGGACAATTACTATGAGATAATCAAATTACAGGCTCCCTTTTCAAAACAATAAGGGGAAGAAAACCACTTCTTGGGAAGAAAAAACAACATATTGTGAGGTTCCTAAAATTGCTAAGACTTTTTGAAAAATTTACATGCTTTTTTATGTCTCCATCGAATATGTAATTTCTTCAAGATGCTGGATATTTTCTCTGGAAACTGTTGACTTTTCTGAACTGTTGGGATTCTCCAGTAGAACAAAAGAGTTTTCTAGTCTTAATTCCACCCATCTGAAACAATCAAACACCAAGGCAGACTTTAGGGAAGCAGATAAGATGCAAAGTCAGGCAATGTATTGATTTGTAAGGTGTGTTCAGCACACTTCAGGTCCTTGGTCTTATTTTATGCTGCTGTATAGCAGAGGATATTAATGGTGAACCCAGAAATAATTGGAGTTACATTGGTGGGAACAAAAGGAAGAACAAAACAAACTGCTAAAGCAGCTTCAGAGAATCTAGAAGGGCACAGGAGTGAGGGCAGAGGTATTTGTGACAAATTAGGCAAAGAAGAGAAATGATGAGAGGATATATATTTGCAAGGATGAAAACAGAAATGACTGCTGGGACCACTGCTGGAATGTCTAAGGAAAAAGGCACCCCTTGTAGTGAGAAAGGGCTACGCATTTCCCCCTTCTGCACCTGCTAAACTTTACAATCTGCCTGCAAAGCAAAAATTATTAAATTGTCTGTTATGTGTTCAAAAGCTGCTGTGCAAATTCAAATATTGGTAAATCAAAGAAGTGGAATAAGAATCAGTTGTTAGCTTATGTAATGTAGCTCCATTTAAGGTCATGACAACATCAACAACATTTGTCAGGAACATTTGGCACTTGCCTGTTCACCTTGGGATTCTTTTTTGGCAGATTTGTGTTTGTTTCTGTGCATATGTGGCTCTGTGATTATGAGACAGGTAAGCTTAGAGCAGGCAGTGTTGACTTCTCTGCAGACGAGATTTGCCCCTGTGGTTTTGGTCACTGTGTATCTCAGCCACCACGCCGGACCCTACAGTGTCCCCAGACCTCCGACCAGTCTCCCTACAAGAACAGTGCCTGCTCATCCTTGTGCAGACGCCGGCTGGGGTATTAATATTGCATTGGGTTCACTGAAGGGTGCTTAAATATGGGCAAGAACTGTGTGTGCTCTTCTGAGCAGGGGAAACAAGGTTGCCTGATTTCACCCTCTGCTGTTTGCAAGGATATCACCTGGTACTGGCTGTACGACCAGGTGAGGGAGCAAACCAGCAAGAAGCTCCATGATGGGGCTGCCACAGCATGACCAGAAACCACAGGTAAAATGCCGGACAAGGAAAGACGCAACAGATCTGAGACCTGCACCTGGCACAGCACCCTGTGGTTGTAGGAGAGTCTCAGAGCTGTGGGTGCAGTGACATATGTGATGAGGCCACAGAAAGAGCCAGAGCAGAGACTACAAACTGTGCCATTCCTTGCTTCCAATAATTCATTTCACATCACCTTTCCAGAAGATGAGACCAGTGGTGTTTCTCACCAAGTTCACTAATTACTCCCTATTATTTATATTTGTGCTATCTCAGTATCTCCAAGCAAGACTCTGTTATGTGAGTCCTCTCCTGCATAAAAAACCAAGTAT
Source organism: Neopelma chrysocephalum (assembly GCF_003984885.1). NCBI lineage: Eukaryota > Metazoa > Chordata > Aves > Passeriformes > Pipridae > Neopelma > Neopelma chrysocephalum. The sequence continues at coordinate 583,690 of NW_020897753.1, read as the reverse complement.
TATCCCAGCAGCAAGGAGCTTACAGTCTCTGGGATGAGCTGCTGCCCAAATGCTACAGCTCCTTGGAGCAAGGATGAGTTTTACTATCCAGTGTGTTTCTGTTGGAACCAATGCTTTGATGAGCAAACTGCCAATTGAAATGCAAAGAGAATACTAAGCTCAGCATCCTCCATGAGGTCGAGAGGGAAAGCTCTGTGCAGTGCTGGCATCCCATTTCCCTAGCTGATGAACATCCCATCTCCCTGACTGTGGTGAACAGTACAAAGAAGAAAACATCATACTTTCTCACTTTCTTCTGGAAGCATCCCGTGGCCCGGAGGATCTAAGAAAGTTCACAGCACAAGAAGCAATTTCTACACAGGTTGTTGGTGAAGGTTTTCAAGGCGTCCTTCTCTACCACATAAGCATTTTTGTTAACTGAAGATTTCCATTCCTGCAACTTGTGCTTCGAAGTTGCCACCAAACAGTGTTGGTGTTACTCTTACACCACCCTGGCCAAGACCAGTGACCTTGTGCCACCAGTGCTCATGAGAATAATCTCGGTTCAAGACTTTAAGCTCATTTTTGAAACTGCAGTATTTATCTCAACAACATGTACACACACATGAGAAAAAGCATTTTAAAGACTATTTCCACTACATTGAGACACAGAAATAGAAAGCAAAGATCAGAGACTGAAGAAATGAGTTGATATTGCTCTTGAAAACAGCTATGAATCAAGGAGAAAGGATCCTCAAAGTCATTCTTCAGCTTCTTCAGTCTGTTTTTGCTTTTGCATGCGGTAGGGAAAAAAGCACTTACTCCTTCATTCATGTGATCCCTCACAGGACCACAGGATGGAGATCCATCTAAAAGGAAGGACAAGCACTCACTCTGCTGGCTTGGATGAGGAGGGTGTCTTCACTAGCTGTAACACCAGCAGCAGACAATACACAAACTTTCTTTTTTTGGTGACACCATTTGAAATGAAAGAGGGGGAAGATGCTGAGAGAAGACCCGAGCAAAGATGGAGCAACTCTGACTCACAGGCTGGACAGGCTGGAGGAGTGGAGAGTCACAGGTACTCATCACTATCTGAATACCTGGTTCTAAAACAGGTTAGTCTCATATGACAATAAGTGCAAACCTAATTCAAAATATAACACAAGACTTTTCCAATCTCATCACTTCTGCAAGTCTGTGACTATCACAGGATTTCTCCTCCTGCTGTGGCCTTGAGCACAACTTCCCTGTCCCTAAGGCTGTTACGCAATGATTGGTGCTTCTGCTCCATCTTGGAGCTTAACTGTACTAAGGAAAAAGCAACAAATCCAAATGCAGCCCAGGATGGTGAGGATTGGGCTCTCAAGAAAGAGATAGTTCATTCACTCATCCTGCAGTGGTGCACATATGAGGATGCACTGGAGCCACCAAGAGACATGTCTGGACATGAAGTCCTCTAGCCACAAAGGCATTTATAGAAAGCTGATCCAACAGTTCAGAATTAGTGTCCAGAAGTATATTTATCTTTCCTTGCATTGTGAGGAGGAGTGCTGGGACGCCTTGCTCTTCACCATACTTTGGACCTGAACCACACAGAAATTTCAAGCCAAGGCACTGAAGAAGTGGGAAACATTTGGTGCTGCAAGAGAAAAGGAGAAACAACAAAACCTACAGTTTGGTGAAGTCTGATGATAGCCTATATCCAGGCTCCCCTATTAACTCCCATCCCAGGAATAGCAGCTTCATCTCTCACTTGCTTGTTTTTTCCTCCTGTTTTGCTTTGAGAATCATAGAATTTTTAGGATGGAAAAGACCTTTCAGACCACCAAGTACAACCATTGACAACCAACTGCCAAGCCCACCACTGAATCTTGTCCCCAAGTGCCACATCCACACATCTTTTAATTACCTCCAGGATATTTTTCACCATGCTCTTCCCTTCATTTAACCTGTTCACACTTTTGTAGAGCTAATAAAGAAAACAGATTTTAATATTTATGTAGAAAAAAAAGTAATTTTGAAACAAAGCAAAAATTTTTAAGTTAAAAACTTAAACTTTTCTCATCCCCAGGTACTTGTCAATTGTCTACTAAATGTGGATATTTTCAGTGTTCTGAAAATATTCCTACTTCTCCCTGAAAATCACCCTTGGAGGAAAAACACGCACAAATCTATCTGCTTGTATGATTATTTTAACTTCATCTCTTTTATGTTTGTAGTTTTACCAACCACAGTGGCCGGCATGGAGGAGCAGCATCACACCATAACTGTGGTCTGCCCCAGGGGCACCTGGGGGCATCCTAGCCATGCAAAGAGAAGACAAAACGGCCAGATTGGTCCAGAGTAGCTAAAACTCCTAAAGAAAACCTGCAAACCGGCTTAGTTTCCCTGAATCATTTATTCATTACTCTTTGCCTGCCTTCCCTGAACACATTTACGCATCTTAGGCCCCAGGATGGGCTTTTGTGGGAGCATCCAGTTGAGCACATGGATGCTCCTTTTTCCTCATGGAGCTGAAACCTTCCTTCTACACTCATTTCTCCTGCTGTCAATAGTGGTGGGTTTTTTTTATTTGAACAAATCCTCACCTCTGCATTCTAACGGTGAGTGATGATTCACTAGCAACAGATGTTGGCGGCAGCATTGACAGAGCTGTATTACTTGCTGTATCTTTTCAGGTGCCAAAATAACATTTATTAACTATCTCTGCTGAGGCCTCAGGAGCTCAAATGTAGGTTTTACAACCGGCACACCAAAAGGAGAAATAAAAATGTGCCATTAATTAAAAATTTACAAATACGTCAAATTTTAACTTTCCCCTGATGCAGAAGATAATGAAGTAGGGTTCTTGGGTTTGTTATTAAGGTTTTTTGTTATTAGGGTTTTGGTTTTAGTTTGTTTTTTTTTTAATTTGGATTTGTTTGTATTTAAAGACTGTTATTATGAGACTCAAGATACGTTATAAATCAATAAGAAATGCTCTGGTGCTTTTTATTTATTTATTTAAAGGCAATTCTACAGGTAATGAAAGGTTTTCATCTTGTTTCAGAGATGTAATAAAAAAAACCCTCAGCTTCTAAGAAGGTCAATATGGCTTGCTAAACAACATTGATTTTTGGAATATTACTGATGCATATAGTGGATTTCTTTTTTAAGATAACTTCCACCCCTTCAAGAACTGTGTCAGATATAATTTGATTGGTAAATACCTGCTCTAAATTGAACTCACACAGTAATTACAGGTGCCTCATCACGAGTTATTGGAAAATTATTCAAAATATTGAAGAAAGTACCAAATTTTCTTCTGCTTCCCATTTGGAACTAGACGTTTGTTTGAGAGGGTTACAGGGGACAGAAGGTCCCTGAAGTACAGATTTAGTTCTACTGAACTTCAAGAGACTTTGATTTGCATGGGATGAAGATTTTTACTGTTGTTTTTATATCAATTTCTTTTACCAAACTGGGGCTTTCTTGCCTGCAAAGTGGGGCTGATAATTTGCTGTCTGTCTCTCATTGCATTACTGCAATTCATGCTAAGCAAGCACTTTGGAAACTTTAATTGAAAGGGTTGGGATGTTTTAATTAATCATCATTGTGTTGCCCACAGAGAATCCCAAGCTTGGAGCAGGGGCCACCGTTATGGATTTGCTGTCTGATAAATTTGCCCCATTGATTTTCCTTTTCCTTAACAGGCAAAAGACTTGGGATTATCCTTCTACAGAAGCTGAAGTGTGGACGAGACAGTGTGGGAGGCTCCGTGAAAAAGACAGCTCAGATTTCACTCAAGCATCTTTAGTTTCAGCCTACTCTGGTCTACCTGTGGGCACAGAGGGTCTGACTTATCTAAGCCCTGCTTTACAACCAGAACGAGCCGTTTTCCATCCATACAGCAACCTTGTCAACAGCCTCCCTATTGCACCTCCCCCTCAGCCCTTTCGTTTTAGGGCTCATTTAAATGATTCCATGGGAAACACGGTCTCGGCAGCAAGTGTTTTCAATGACATGAAAGCGTCATTCCCACTGAGGTGAGGGATTTCCAACAGCGGAGAGGCCTTCACTCAAGAAGGACACCTTGTTAGCAGCTTTCACCAAAGAATAACCTCCAGCTGTGGCTCCCTTCTGTGGTCCCATCCTGAAGGATACAGATTGAATTTATTAATGGTAAATAACACATGCACTGCAAAATCCTAAAATAGTCATATGCCCCAAAGGATAAGGCCTTCAAGAATGCTGCCTGAGAGATGAGGCCCTGCTGCTGCATATAAGCATCACTCCCCTGTTTTGGAGGGCAATTATGCTTTCAGTTCTCTTAGTGTGACCAAGGATTACTGAGAATGATCAATTAGCTTAAGGAGTAGTTGCAAAGTGATTTGTTCCCGTGCCACATCTAAGAAAACTCATGGCCATATCCTTCGTTTTACAAAGATGTTAACAAGCACTGAATCAGATTAAAAAGCTATTTTTGCCAGTGATTTCTCCAATTTTCCAGCCAAATATAGCCACTTTGTTGGGTTGCAGTGAAGTTATGTTAATTTTTCTTGTTACATTTTTGGTTTTCTTCAGCAGACAAGTGGCAACAGCTCCAAAGACAACCCCAAACATGCTTGCAAATATTTGGGTTTTGTCCTGCAAATACTTCCGGGATGCGATTCTGGAGCAGGGAATAATTCTTTGCCTGAAAAAGGGTTGCAGGAGGAAAGGGAGTTCAGGCACTGATATACTTGTGAGTTTTCTCTGCTGAGTTCCACTAGGATGTCCCATGAGGGAGTCCCTGGCGTTAGGGGCTCAAAAGGGACTTTTCCAAAGGAGAACACCCGATGAGATTACTCCTGGTCTGATGGGCATCTGCTTACACTCTCATCCCTCCAAACATGTTTGCTTTGGATGCCCCATGCTCAGGGTTCTTCCTATCCTGCCCATGCACCCAAAACCTGCCCAACATCCTCGAGGGACCCCCAATGACCCCACAACAGACCCACCTGTGCATGAGCACAGTGGGGGAGCACCCACATGGGGTGGGTTCACAGAAGTTGCTATTCCTGCAAGAAACCAAGAGCAGCTTTTACTGCCAAGAGCAAAATGAAATCATCACTTGAGACACGTGGGAGATGAGACTGGAGGATCGCCCCAGGGCCAGTAGGGCTCCGCGGGCGGTCGGCTGCGTAGCATCACTCTCCTATATGCAACCTCGAAGCAAGGCCTGGGGCACAGTTTGATTGTGGCATTTCAGAGGCAAAAATCATTCCCACTCTCCAGCCAAATGCTGACAAATATTAGAAATGCATCAGAGTTTTTGCTTTGCTGCAAAGGGAAACCACTAATAGCTGTGAGCTCTTTGAGGTTCATGAGGGGCACACAGAACATTAGAAACAAAAAGAAAGGGTAGTCCATGTTGTCTACCTCCCTGCCACTCCTACAATAAATCTGAAATAATTCATATGCCACACATACATGCATAAGGATGTAAAATGCAGCTTGTTATTTGGCATTTCAGCTCGCCATACAAGCACCTGTCAACGTGAATTACAGAATCTCTACAAAGTGCCAGGCATGAGTTAAAATCCTAACCATCAGGTTTTGACCAGAGTCAAAGGTCTTCTGCATTAAAAAACAATGCCTTGATTTCCGTGTCAATTTGCACTTGTGCAAGTGCAATTACCAATCACCAACTCATTGAGGGAGCCCTGAGTGTCTCTTACTGCCTGCCCTGCGATACCCACAGCACACATCCTTCCTGGGAACAGGTGCATCCTTCCTGGGAGCAGGGAGACATCCAGATGAGACCAGAACTTATCAACAGCTTAACTTCCTGCTTCTTTTTTCTCTCCCACAGTGTTAGCACTGCCACACAGCCTCACAGCTCTGCACTCTGTCCCATATCAGGCTTGGGAAGAAGAGAAGTTTGGGGTGCAGGCAAACCTGTGGCAGTGGAAGATCTCCAGGTTGGTGGGGCAGCAGATCTGGAGCATGGCTCTACTGAGTCACTTAACGTGCAGCCTGTGGTGCAAGAGCTTTGTTCATCACAGAAAGAATGTGAAAGAAGCATCTTTCTTCCACATAGTTGGTCTGGGAATAAAAAAAATTCTGATGTTACTGTTCATGTTTTTACAAGTGAGTAAAAATTCATCCATTGTAATGGTTTGACTCACTTTCACCCAGCATGCACTGCTGCAGCTTAGCCCACCTATTTCATTAAGAGAATTAGTATAAAGATTTACACGATTTTTAGAAGACTTTCTGCCATAAACTTAATTTGCCTTCCATGTCACTCATGGGAAATCAAGGACTGAGATAATCAATGAAGTTCACAGGAGTTCCTAAATCAAAAAAAGTCTTAAGAGAACAGAGTTTCTGTGTCAGGACACACTTAGGTGTTAATTCAGGCAAATACATTATTTTATTCAATTGTACTAAACCACACACTCCGTGATAATAACCTTCTTGTTAGATTGCTTTGACCCATCACCACTGCTCAGGATTTGGAGAATGATAGATTCCAGCCCTGGCTTTTTGCCACATCAAATAAAATGAAAAAGCAATTTATACAGCCTCTTGGAGGAAAATGACAGTGCTCAAAGGAAAGGTGCTCAAGATATAATTTAATTTAGGTGTGATGAGCTTCACACATATCCCCTGGGAAAGTCAGTCAATGAAGTTTCCATCTCATCCTTAGATGGGTTAGACTATTTAAAACTTTTTTTTCAAGCTCTTACAGAGCAGCCCAAGAGATAAGGTCAAAGATATTAATAAAGATGGTTAAAACAACACAACACCTAAAAAAATTGTGCGGTACCATCACCCTAGGGCACATCCAGACGGAATCTGTACTAGAGTTGAACTGATATTTCTGAGGAGGTGAGAGGTGCATTGATGCAAGATTGCTGGAGGTGGGATCTTTCAAAATCCCCAGGATCTGATTTCCTTTTGCTGACTCTACTGGATGCCACTACATTCTTCCATAGCCTTCACCAGCTAGGTGCAGCCCTGTCTGATGTAACTGTGGATCTGGAAGTAGATGTGCACAGCTGTCAGCAGGGTAAGAGATCAGAGCTGTATAACAAAGTACCTGAAGCCCAGGTGAAGTGGTGACCATACATCTTGTATTTATACATGACACAAAGATATCGCTGTCAGCTTCAGGCTTTTATTTACCAAAGCACTTCTGGTTGTCACATGGAGAGTGACCAACTTGGTGACCAGGAGAAAGAACACCAACAGCAGACACCATTAATATCCCCTTCTTCAGTGTTAGAGCATTAACATAAAAAAAAAATATTTTTTTGTATTTAGGTTCCCATCCACCACTCCTGCTTCCTTCCCCTGGCCCCTCTGACACAAATAGGCAACATGGTCTGGTGGAAGGTGTCCCTGACCATGCAGGGGAGTTGGTCCCTTCCAATCCAAACTATTCTATGATTTTAAGAATGCAAAGCCCACTGGTGATTACTGCTGCCAGAGAAGACTGATGCGAAATGTTTGCCCAGCTAATAAATCTTACTCTGCAAAAACATGTCATGAGCATGCAGAAGCAAACCAGCTATTGACCTTGTTGAGATCCTCCAAGGCAGCAGGATACAGTAAAACATGAAGTGCTACCTCGTTCCTCAACTCTCCCTTCACCACAGGAGATTCTGTATCTTCCCTCTATCTTGGGATGCCCAGCCAGAGGTAAGGTCTGCCTGAGCAGGATGAATAATCAGTGGTAAGTGCTTATTGCCAACATTTCTGTGCAGATCTTGCATTGGGTGTTAATCAATCAGCTCCCTGATCTCTAACTGCCACAGTGACACATTTTCCCCCTTTGTATAAACGTGAGGTTGGGTTTTTACAACTGGAATCAAAAGAAACCCAACATGCTCAGTGCAGATGAACTTAAGAAAAGACAAAGAAACATTAAGGCTTGCTACTGTTGATGTGTGAAGGAGACAAGAAAGAAAATTTCGGGGGAGAAAAAGAGCAACGTCTTCTAAAAAGATTCAGGAAAAATGGTAGGAAAAGAGAAAGTCAGGAAGTGCTCGTAAAAGTGGGGGAAAAGTACAAACATCACCAAGGTTCCAGCACTGTCCTGGAAAGCAGCCTCTCCCAGAACGCCATTTTGAGAAAGACATTTGGCAAATTAGAAAACCAGAAGGGGTATGTAAAGTCCGTGCTGCAAAAAAGAAGCATAATTGTGAAAGATGAGCATAAGCTGCCCAGTGATAAACATCCTTTGGCACGCAGTGAATTAACTGAGGAGCTCACTGTGCCGAGGTGCTTAATTAACCAAACTCTGAGCAAACCACTTAGGGTGGAAAGGAAAGCAGAGCAGCCTCCACATGGCAGTGACTGACATGGCATCTTGCTGTGAGAGAGGGGTCACCGAACACCATAAGTCACCGCTGGGCCGGTGCTACGGGCTCTTTGTCAGGAGGCAGCAGGACTAGCAGGTGAGAGGGGGAAGGTGCTTGAGCAGTTTCTTCCCAGGACACTGCACTGCTGGAGCCCTGAAGGAGAAAAGCTTGCACCTGGTTTTGAAAGCAGCCAGTGATAAAAGACTCTGCATTATCAAATACAGATAATAAGGTAAGTCCAGAGATTGCAGACTAATGTCACTTTGGGATGAGACAGGTCAAGAGGCAAAGGTCTGGGAGGAGATTCCTGCATCTCTGCTGGCACAAATGGTCTTTTCTCCTCATCTCACTCACCTCTCAGCAACTTCCAGGTCTTCCAGAGGTATGCTTATGACAGTTTTTGCCCTGTCAGCAAGGGCCAAAGGTCAAGTAGTTTCTCTGGCTGGTCCCTGCCACACAACATGACATGGTTTTACTGTGTTTGGCTTTGGAAACCCAAACACAGTAAAGAAATCGGTTGAGAATACTCATAGTTAGCAAAAATTCATGACCCCTCTTTCAATTTCAGGGCCATTATCTGACTGAATCAAATTGCAGTGCAGTTTTTTTGGTTAAGTAATTAATTTCTTCACATGCACACAAAATAGGAAAATGCTGCTGATGCCACCATCATGGCTAGGCTTCGCAAACGAAGATTTGGGAAGGGCACTACCCACGTTTGTTGCAAGCATATTGGTGGCTAAAAAGGCCAATACAAGATAGACACGTCCAGTTGCAAAAGGCACAGCAGAAAGACTCCTTAGGTGGTATATTCTGCAAGGCACGAATCTTTCTGCATTGTCTTTTCTCCTCAAGAGTGATCCTACATGCTTTCTCAAAAGCATCAGCATCATTATAGGTAGTGTGTCTCCAGACCTCCCGATTGGAGGCCAGAGTAGACCAGTTATGTTGATCAATATGGCCATGGCTGAGATGTTGCTTCAGGGTGTCCTTGTATCTTCTCTTCGGGGCTCCTCTCCTGCGGCAGCTGGTGGCAAGTTCACCATAAAGCAGGATCTTAGGGAGGCGGTGATCTTTCATCCTTGAGACGTGCCCTGCCCAACGCAGCTGTGTTCTCAGCAACATAGCCTCAATACTTGTGACTGCTGCCTGTTCCAGAACAGATGTATTGGTCACATAATCTGACCAGTGGATGTTTGGGATTGTGCGGAGACAGCGTTGATGGAAGCACTTTAGGAGACGTAGGTGATGGCGGTAGATGACCCATGATTCGGAACCGTATAAGAGAGTAGACAGCACAATGGCTCTGTAAACACTGATCTTGGTACTTTTCTTCAAGTATTTATTTTGCCATACTCCTTTATGAAGCTTTCCGAAGGCATTATATGCCTTTGCTAACCTGTTGTCTATCTCTCCGTCAATCTTACCATCCAAGGAGATGAGGCTGCCTAGGTAATTAAACTGCTAGACTGATTTGAGCTCTGATTGACCAATGGTGATGTGGGGATGATGGGGGACTTCTTGAGGTGCCGGTTGATAGAGAACTTCTGTCTTCTTTAAGCTGACTTCCAGCCCCAAGAGCTCAGTAGCATCTGCAAAGCAGGATGTTAAACGCTGCAGAGCTGCTTCTGTGTGGGCAACAAGGGTGGCGTCATTAGCGTAAAGCAGCTCCCGGACAAGATGGTTTAAGGTCTTGGTGTGGGCCTTCAGTCGCCTTAGGTTGAAAAGGCTTCCATCAGTACAGTATCGAATGTAGATACCGTCCTGATCATCGAGGTCTGCCGTGGCCCTTTGAAGCATCATACTGAAAAAGATTGTGAATAGGGTTGGTGCAAGAATGCAGCCTTGTTTCACACCATTCGTTATTAGAAGGGGCTCAGAAAGTGCATTGCCATATCTGACTTGGTCATGCTGATCCTCATGGAGTGAGATGATCATTTTAAGGAATTTGGGGGGACAACCTAAACATTCCAAAATCTGCCATAGACCTTTTCTGCTCACAGTATCGAAAGCCTTGGTGAGGTCGACAAAGGTTACATAGAGACCTTTGTTCTGTTCCCTACACTTCTCTTGCAGTTGTCTGAGAACAAATACCATGTCTGTGGTACTCCTGTTGGCTCTGAAACCACAATGACTTTCAGGTAGACTTCCTTCTGCTATAGTGGGTATTTGTCTGTTCAAAAGTATTCTTGCCAGGATTTTGCCAGCAATGGAGAGCAGAGTAATACCACGGTAATTTGAGCAGTCTGATTTAATACCATTCTTCTTATACAAAGTGATGATGACTGCATCACAAAGGTCTGATGCTAGTTCGCCTAGTTCCCAACACCACACCACAAACTCATGAAATTTAGCATGGAGTGCAAGGCCCCCATGTTTCCAGACTTCGGGTGGAATTCCATCAACCCCAGCTGCCTTGCTGATTTTCATCTGCTGTATGGCCTTGAGGGTTTCTCTTAAAGTGGGGGCAGTATCCAATTCGTATTTCACTGGTTGTTGTGTGATGGACTGAATTGCTGAGTCTTGGGCTACACAGTTGGTACTGAAAAGAGTCTGAAAGTGTTCAGACCATCGATTCAGAATGGAGGTTTTATCTGTTAGAAGCGTTTGACCATCAGGCTTTGGACTTGGTATGTAGGCCCGTATGCTGTTTTCAGGGCCTCATAGAATCCTTTGTGATCACCTGTGTCTGCACATAATTGAGTTTTTTCAGCTAGATTGATCCACCACTTGTTCTGGATGTCACGGAGTTTCTGTTGGAGCTTGCTGCATGCAAGACAAAAGGCTGTTTTTCTTGCGTGACAGGATGGTAGTGCAAGAGGTGCTTGGTGAGTGGTTCTCTTCTTCCTCAACAATTCCTGGATCTCTTGATTGTTTTTATCAAACCAGTCCTTGTTCTTCTTGAGGGAGAACCCTAAGGATTCTTCAGAGGATTGCAGGATGCTGTTTTTAATATGGTGCCAAATTGTTTCAGGAGAGGAATCTGTAGAATCTGTGGAATGGTTTTCGAGCCTGGTTTGAAGGTTTGCCTGGAATCTGTCTCTTACTGTGGCTGATTGGAGATTGTTAACTTGGAGTCTTCTCCTTGGGATACTGCCCCTTTTAGGTTTGGGTTTGAGACTGAAGTTGAGTTTACAGCGCACAAGCCGATGGTCTGTTTGGCATTCTGCGCTGGGCATCACGCGGGTATGGTGGACATCGCGGACATCTCTCTGTCGCACCAAGACATAATCGATGAGGTGCCAATGCATCCAGGTTGTCTTCAGACTATTTTTCTGCTGAAAAATTATTAGTGATGGTGAGCTGTTGCTCCGCACAGAATTCTAGCAGAAGTCAACCATTATCGTTGCAGTTTCCAACACCATGCTTGCCTAATATTCCTTTCCATGCTTCAAAATTCTTACCTACTCTGGCTTTGAAATCACCAAGGATAATGATCTTATCCTCTGCAGGCACCTTTTGGGTAAAGCAGTGCAGGTCAGTATAAAATTTATCTTTTTCAGCAGGGTCAGCTTGGAGAGTTGGGGCATATATACTAAAGAGGACAACGTGTTGCTTGTTGTGTAGTAGAAGGTGTAGGGAGATAATGCGGTCAGAGTGACCTGTCAGCAGATTTTCAAGATTAGGAACAATAGAGTTTTTGATCATGAAGCCAACCCCTGAGATATGCTTTTCGGTTCTGGGCTTACCTGACCAAAAGAGTGTGTAACCGGCACCATGTTCTCTGAGGCTGCCTTCCTCGTGAAGGTGAACTTCACTGAGAGCGGCAATGTTGATGTTGAGACGAGCCAGCTCATGGGCAATTAGGGCAGAACGATGCTCAGGACGTCCGCTATCCGCAGAATCGAGCATGGTTCTGATATTCCAACATGCTAGAGTTAATTTAGGTACACCTTTGGAGGCAGGTGCATGCCTTTGTCTTTTGGTCTTTGTGCGACCACATTGAAAGAAGATGCCCGTTGGCCTGAGGTTGACCAACCGGGTGAAGGTGGAGATGAGTTTTGTTTAGGCCACCTTTTCTAGGCCCCTCTCCGGGTGGAGCAAGCAGTGCTGTCCTTGAAAAGGCTGCTTGGTCGTTCAGGGTGCTGCCCCAAGAGACTGTCATCTCCGGTCAGTCTCAAATGACCAATATCCTGAACCACCTGCATGCAGGGTTGGGTCTGCGGCTTCCAGTGCACCTTTAACCTGCCGTTTCGACCCTCGCCCATCGCTACAGGGCTTTTTGCATGTGGGTAAAGCCTTCAAGCCTGTGCAATGGATTTTTTAGGTGAGATGCAGTATACGCGGAACTGAACCCACCCTTTAATCCTAAGGTTCATCTGCCAGGGCCGAGTGAGCTTGGACGGTGGCAGTGAGGTCCTCAGGACGTAGGTTTAATTAGAGTGACCTTCTCTTAAATGGATGGCTTTACAGGGCTAAGCAAGCTCTATCTGCCTGGGTTTGGGATTGGAGTTGTCCTTCTCCTAGGATGACTGCCAGAAGGATAACGAGCTCATCCTACCCAAGAATGTATTAAATCTGGCCCTACGGTTTTGACCTGTCTGGCATGGGTGACCCTACCGAAGGCATGTACCATCGCCAGCATAGCTTGCAACCACATAGGGGTACACAGGTTACGTTCCTATTAGAACGATTTGGGCAAGTCTTTCATTTCCTACTTTACTATCACCTATCTATATACAATCTCAAGGAGATACCCAGGAACAACCCTTTGTCCTGTCCACCCTTTCAGGATGTAACAGAGCAAAGCAAATATATCCAGAACATGCCGAACCTGGGCAGTAGCTGCAAGTGAACCAAAAACAAACAGAAAAACAAACAAACCAACCATTCTGGCCCCTGTACCCATCCAAGGTTGGGGTGCCTTTCAAGGCCCCAGCCTGGCTGGGACCCCCATCACTCTAAAAGAACCCACTATCCACCCTGACCTTATCCTTCCCCCACTGTGTTACCACATATCTTCAGGCACACTGCTCACCTGCAACATTTCCTATAGGATTGCCCCTCTCTCCCTCCCGCCAGTCGGAGGACCTCCACAGCCCACTTGACACTCTTCCCCTCTCTTCCCCCCCCCCTTACCCCTCCCCCTCCCCCCTGCAAACCTGGAACAACAAACCTCTGTGTGCTCAGAAGCACCCCTCTCCTCTTCCATGGGGGCGCAGTACCCGCTGGCAAGTCTCCCCCTCTCTCTCCTTTCTCCCACCGTGGCCAGGGCGGGGGCCGACTGTGATCGTGCCTGGGGGTCGAACCGCGCGCATGGAGCGCGAGTGGCGTGGGGGCTTCTGGGCTACCCGGGGCTCCGCGCGTGCAGCGCGGGGGCTTGATACCACCAGGCTCAAGGTATTTGCCTGTTTTCCACTCCCCTGGTAGGTGTTGAATGTTTCAGCCATGGGCTCAGCTACCCAGTGCTCTGAGGAAGTGTTACATTCTCATAAACATGATTTTTTCCTATTTATATTCTAAGGAACAGACTAAAATTCTAAAAAGCTGATTTTCCAAGTATCCAGAGGGACAACAAGTGCCTGCCTAGAGATTTGAAGCATTCCTCAAAGGCTCTGGTAATTTCCCAGGATACAGCAACTAAACAAATCCGGCCTTTCATCTTCAGCCTCCAGTTAAATCGCCTCCAACGTGTAAACTTGTAAAAGCAGCCTACAGTCTTCCCTGTTTTTCCACAGCAGGCTCAGCTAGGAGTCGGAGCAAAAACCCCTCTCAGAACTCCTGAAACAAGAACTGGGCTTCAAAGCCTCCCTATTCCTGCAAGAGAAGAGATTCTGAATGTGTTGGCTTCGGAGTTGGGTCAACTTCTTGGAAGATTCATCTTCAGCTTCCAAGCTTTCTTGTACTTAACGCTGCAATCCCCCTGGGGTATAACAAGGACAAGATTTAGGTCAAACCCTTAAGCTCCTAAATGAAAGTCATTCAGGGGCCTATAATAAATGTGTGGAGAAGATCTCTAATTTTTTAAGAATTTTAAAGAAAACCTCACAGGCTAATTAAGCCTCCCCTCCTGAGCTCTCTGACTCCTGATTTTTATCAGTCACCATGCTGGATTTCTTGCTGTTCATGCTAATGGTCTTCCCACAAAAGTGTGGTTAATTCTCTTGATGCTAATTCCAAAGCATTATTTGTGAGTTAAACTTACCTACTGCAATAATGAGGCATGCCAAGAAATTAAAAATATTTTACGAAAAATCAATATAAAGAAAGCCTAGTGAATACAACAGCACTGGAGAAAATACAAGGGACTGCAACGGTTTCAAGTCCTGGCAGTGTGAGTGCACTGTAGCGATTTATAGTCCTGCTGTACGGAGCAAGGACATGGTTACAGCCCTGGCGGTGAGCAAAGCTGACAGCACAGCTCTGAAAAATCCTGGCTCCTGTCTGCAGGGCTAATTAGGGACTCAGAGAGTCTCTACAAACCTGAGTCAGGTTTCTGATCAAGCCATTAGGAAATATTAAATGGAATGCATCTGCCGTCCTCCGCACGCCTCCCATTTCCAAGGCTATGAGATGGACATTGCCCGCAGTGCTTGGTTTTGAGGAGGGCAGCAAAGCCCTTTACCCCCCTTGCAGTGAATAATGCTGATTCGGCATTCCCACTGAACATCCCTCCTCCTGTTCTTGCCTCAGAGTCATTTGCATGGGCTTCCCAAGCTCAGTGCTGCTTATTTTCCATGAACTCCTAATTCTGCTTTCAGGTGAAAGGCTTGGCTGCGCTTTCACTCCTGTGGTCCCAGTGCGGGAAACCTGCTGCATTTTAATAGGCTCAGGTAAATCTTGCAAAGTCTGAGGATTTTATCAACTTCTGCACTTCATCTGCTCACTGATCTCATCCTTTCATCTCGCCCCATTCACTCCCTGGGAGGAGAACTCCAGCCTTCAAAATTCCCCTGCTCCCACCTTTCCTGTAGCTGTGCTGCTCGCTCTGCTGTTTTCTCTCATATGATTTGGTTAGTGACACTGCTCACCTCGGATGTGGGGGCAAATCACACCTGAATCTCAGCAGATGAAGGGATAGCTCCCACCATCTCTGCCTTTATCCAGAAGGAGGTTCAGGAAGGAGCAGAGAGGAGGTAATCGGAGCGCTCTCCTGAGTTGATTTTGCAGACTGAATCTGCTTTAATTATGCTCTCGCATGAATTAAATATCATGCCTTCCCCAGCACATCCCATGCAGACTATAACAGTGTGACTCACGTTGGCTGCAAAGGAAATCACCTTGTGCCTTAGCACAAAACCCTCTTTCCCATGCACAGCTAGGAATGGGCTGGTATTCCCAAGGCAGAACACACATGGGAGCACAACACATGTATCCCACATACACACACATGTTCTGCTTTGCTTTTTAAAATGCCTGTTCTCGTAAATCAACTCTTTATTTTTCACATGCTCCGAGGTGGGTTGATTCTAAGCATAGTCCTGAAACCTGACAAACACACTTTATACTTCTCAAACACGTGGTCAGAGCATCTCTGTATAAATCCCTTGGCAGCTTCCCAGAGCATTTATCCCCTCCCCAGTGCCTCTATCTGGGACACTTGAAGGACAGGTGGAGGCAATGGAGGTTGCTCAAACAGACACACAATACCCATAGGGAAGTAAGATAGGGAATGAAAATCAGGGGCTTTATCAGCACAGAGGTGGATCATAGCACTAAACGGAAGGAACTAGGAAACCTTGAGGAGCTGGGGAAAATTGAAGCATAAAGAAGCTCAGTATTGCAAGGAGAGGGTCAAGCACTTGAGGATTATTGAAACATTTACTCTGTTTGGGAGTGCACAAGGTGAGTGTGCATTGGGGGGTGGTAATGCAAAGCAAAAAATGACAAGATTTTGGTAAGGGAGGTGTGCTGAACAACCATCGGCTTACCAAAAATTCCCTCCTAAATGGTGGTAAGGAAAAAATATTGACAGTGGAGCCAGACATGCCAGTTTCAGAGTACACCGACTGGTGCTACATTTACCATGCAGCAGAGAGATTCCTGGATTGTACTGCTTAGCTCTTACTGCTGCTGTGAGTTAGTTTGCCCTGTAAATTCTCTCTCAGTGGAAAATTATGCCTATTGTTTCTGAGAAACTGGGGGAAGGAGAGCTATGGGATGAGCTGCTGAGGGAGTCTGGTCACACAATTAGCTTGGAGGTTGTGTTTGATCACTTCCAAGCCTTTCTGGGCCAACTAACTCGTGGTGACCACTGCAACCTTCCCCAGCAGGTGCTTATTTATACACAATTCATAGAATCATCATAGAAGTGCCTGGAAGTTTTCAGGGCCAGGGGCCCTAAGAAACCCGATCTAGTAGAAGGCATGCCTGCCCATGGTAGGGGGGTTGGAGCCAGATGATTTCTAAGGCCCCTTCCAATTCAATCCATTTTATGCTGATTATATGATTTTATTTGTATACATTTTTACCTAGAGGTAGCTTGGCATTACTCAAGCAAAGACCATTTTTAAAAGCTAGCAGGAGAAAGACACTCTGTTTTGCTCCCAAGCTGCATATATTCTTGAAGACCTGTGAGCTAATTCAGCTGGGGAATACATGGAGCTGCTCTTCTTTCCTGAGGGATTTTCCTGGCTCCGTTTTCTTAATAACACCTCTCAGTTGTCAGTCCTTTTCAGTACACATGCCCTTCTCCAGATTAGCTTTCAGGCAGGTGAAATCCCCAGCCAGATAATTTTGTGGTGAAATCACTGGATATTGCAGGATTCTATAGATCCCAGTGAGAGCAGCTCGTACGTACAGCCCATCACTCACAGGAAAGTGAGAGAGAATTAAGAAAAATCACCACAGAAAAAATGAGACCAAATTAGCCTGAATTCACAGCAACACTCTATCACCAGTCTATCACAAGGGACAGAGTTTCACATCTGAAAGGGCTTTTCAATCCACATCTGAAAGGTAGTATATAAATGTTATTGGTTATTTAAGTTGGCCTTTCACGTAGCATAAATTGGCAAGTCAGCCCCAATATTAATCACGAGATAAATGTTAAATCAACCTGAGTTCTTTTTGTTGGATTTTTGAGCCTGCTGGGCCATATTTGTGACCATTTTTCTTGAGTCATGAGGACTGAGGCAAGAAATAAAACCCTTTTTTTGATGAAAGCTGATATTCACAGAGAACCAAAGAATTCCTTACACTGAGGTGTTTTGTAACCCCCAACACTACGAGACACACAGTAGGAGCTCCCAACAGCAAAACCTCTACAAGGCTGTGTCTCCACTGCAGGTAGATCCCTCATCCTTCAATTGTTTCTCCCAGAAATGCTCTTCTGCAAGATCTCACACTGTCCTCTTCAAACACTCATCAGTCACCACTGGATTTGTGTGATATACCACGATACACAACACCAAATACAGTGATTTCTTTTTATACCCAGCAAGCAGCTTTTAAAAAAAGAGAATACAGAATATAACAAATTTATTCTTAGAGACACATTCAAACATACAGAAAAGGAACCCTCTGAGCACATTAAAAGAACAAATGAATTAAGCCAACTAACACACATGGGTGTGCCCAGAGTGCCCTTCATCTTTGGAGCACATAGAGTATTTCAAAAGGGAGGAAGCACCTCCATGCAAAGGAGCACTAGATATCAGATCTGGACAGCCCTGACTACTGACAGTGCTCAGAAAATCCCATGTCAGCTTGCAACCAAACACCATTTCTCTGTGTGACCTGGTAAACTCAGAGCCGGATGGATGACATGCATCAGGTTTGTAGCCCTCAGTTAGGAGGGGTAGGAAAAAGGTACCCAAAGAGTCGTCTTAAACTCGTGGATGCTACATGGGAAGTATCACAACATCTGGTATAAAAGCACTTGCCCAATGGAAGAAAGGTTAATCTATCCCAAGCCCTCCTCCTGTCCCTCAACACTAGGACATGTTTTCCAGGTGGTGCTGCAGAACAGTGAGCAGGTATACTCTCCAGTCCCTAATTTAACTGTTCTGTTAATTTTCATCTCCCTTTCAAGGCTGTCACCAACATGGTAACTGCTGTTGCATCCTTTTTCTGTCCCCAGCTCTATGTCTGCAGGATGGCTGTGCTGGGAAGGTTTCTGAGCATCTCCTTCCATCTCACACAGGTAGGAGTGATCCATACCTCCCTCTCCTCAGGGTGATCAGGAAAGGGATTTCCACTTGGGAAAACTTCCTGAGTTACATAGCCACTGATGGAGCAATCTATGCAGCATCCTGAATAGATAATTAATTATGCCTGAGAAAAGAGAGACACTGCTCAGACATCAAGGCTTTACTTCTTAAAACCAAGGGGATTGCAGTAATAAATAAATACATGGAGGAATTGAGGACAGAAACGGTAAATAATGCCTGCTGATCCCCAGGAGCCGAGGAATTCCCAAATCAACAGCAGAAACGCCATCTGAGAGAAAAGTACAGACAGGAACTGAAAGCAAAGGTGCTTAGCTTGAGACGAATTAGATGCAAACTACAACCACTCCAATCTAAAAAAACATTCCTTGAGAATGGATACCGATGGTTTCAATTTGACAGCCCAACCTCTTTTTGACAACTTGTCCAAAAAAGCACCACACTGAACTCAGGAGCATTGGAGGAGCAGCAGAAGCCCCCAACATCCATTTTTTAGCTCTGGACATTACTATGTGACTGTGAGTAGCAGCAGGGGAGGCATAAGGAGGTGGCATAATGCTTGTTTGTAGAACTGCTATGGCCAATTGACGTTTCTGCAGAGGTCTCCAGGCAGTCTCCAGCAGCGATGGCTGGCTAGGCTGTGGAAAACAGTCTAATGTTGCGTCCTGTGTGGTACCCCAATGGTGGTCATATTTCTGACGGGGACTCCAGCAAAGAAGTCATGGACATAAACATGCCTAAATGTCCTATATCTGAGCAAAGGCACTTGTAACCAATCTTTCTTCAAACAACACGATTGTCTTACAGATTGTATATTTCCTTTAATTTTCATGTTCATTTTGAGATGAGCGAAATCCCTCAGGGACCATCAAAGCATCTCATTTAAGAAATAGCAACATACACAAAGGAAGGCTTTTGCTTTTCAGCAAGAACGGTTTCAGAAGCTCTCAAAAGGGCTTTTTCTTGTTTTGCTATTCTCTGCTTTTAGCTCATCCATCCAGGGGAGTAACAGGATGTGAAGACAAACTGGGATAGCAGAGGAACGTCACTAATGCTTTCCCTCTCAGCTGCTTACTCAGTTTTACTTTTGCTAGGAAGGATTACCTATTGCTGACAAAAGGTGTCATCTCCACTCAGATTAATTGCACTCACATTAGTTACTGGCATGGACCAAAGCTGGCTATGTGTAACATGTTTTCAACACATTAAATCTAAAATGTTTTAAGCAGAACTTGCTGTAATAGGACAATATATGGTCCTTCCAGTTAGATGTAGAATTTTGGACCCTGTTACTCATGACCAAATAATCCTTTTAGTGTGACTCGAACCACGATGGTCGGGTTTTCAAGCCTTTTCTCTCTCATTACTCCTTCCCTCTTAATGTTTGCTTTTCCTTCTTTCCATCATAGTTCATCACAGCATGTTGCCCTGAACTGTGTTAGGTGACTTGTGGCAGCCCATTTTCCAGCTAAGAGCCCTGTAGGAGCAGCGCTCTGCACTGTTGAAATTGCATCCCCTAAAATATGCCACTTTTAGGATTGTATTTCCCCAGAGCACACGGTGAGCGCCTCAGACTCTATAAAACACCGTAGAGCTGCTGACTTTGCCGAGCCCCAGCAGCAGGCGTGGGTTGAGGATCTGAGCCAACCTTGATGCTCCTGTTGAAGATTTTGCTGAGGCAATGAGGACAAAAAACCTGTCCAGCTACCAAAGCCTCCAAGCAAATTCACGTATGCTGTGCTGGTGCAGCCCTCAGCTGACACACATAAGCCTTAGGAAAGAGGAGCCAAGCTACACTGAAAGAGAGGTGACCACAATTTTGTCTCCGAGGTTTCCCAGCGCTGCAGTTGAGGTTAGCGTTAGCTGCACCACCAGTAAATTTTAACTTGGTTCAGCACCTGCTTAATTAGCTATGAAAGACCATGACAAGTGGAGATAAGAATCTAAAAGAACCTTAAACATTTCACTCTATCCATATCCAAACTTGACACTCAGCGATGTTGCAAGGGTTCATTTTCCACCAGCCCGAGGGAGAGCACCGAGTTAAAACCCTGCAGGAGATACT
Organism: Neopelma chrysocephalum; assembly: GCF_003984885.1. Classification (NCBI taxonomy): domain Eukaryota; kingdom Metazoa; phylum Chordata; class Aves; order Passeriformes; family Pipridae; genus Neopelma; species Neopelma chrysocephalum. The sequence goes on along the minus strand of NW_020897753.1, from coordinate 563,204 downwards.
GTCCCTTCCCAGCAAGGCTCAGCCTGGAGATCAGAGGAGCAGAGCCAAAGAATCTGCTTTCCTCACCTCTAGCTGCAATCTGCTTTGACAGCCAAAGCACCTGACAAAAGCTCTTTACAGGCTAAGCCAGCAGTCCTGAGCTTAAGAGCAGTGCTCATCAATGGGTTTAAAGGGGCTTTTTTCCACTAGAGCTGAGCTCGATGCTTGCTAGGACAAAACCGAGAGATGAGTTCACAGCAAGCAGAACAACTTGCACACAGGGAGCTTGTAAACTTCAGTGATTTCTTATATAGCCACAGGGCAAGACACAGGGATTAGACCAAAAAGCTTGGCATTCTGTCTTGATGAACCATTAACGTGCAGTGCCAAAAGTCCAGTTGGCCTTTGCAGAGCAGCTGCATCGCCATGTTGTAGTCATCCCCTGATGGTGAGGCTGGCCTGGACGTGGCCAGAGGCTGGTTCCTTGCAGGGGATCTGACAGAGTCCCAGTCTCCAAATGCAACCATGGGGCACTCCTGCTCGTGGTTCTGAGCAAAACACACCTGAACACAGTTTCTCTTGGACCAGTGCCAGACGCCAATAAATCAAACTCAAGCCTGCCATCTTTATGCAGGGATTACTAAGGCAAAGCTCTATTACCTATCGTTCATGCTGAACTGGAATGTCTCACAAGTGGAATCCAGGAGAAGACATCCATGGGCCTGAAGAAAGATGGCAGGATCTGTTCCACAACTCCCATGATCCCACGTGAGCCTCTTCCCTTTAGCTGCCACCACAAGCCCAAAGAAACCCCAAGCTCCACGATGCCCAACACAGCATAACTCAGCTGCTTCATGATGAACATGCTAGCAAAGGTTCTGTCAGTATGCTGGTAAGCAGCAAGCAGGTTAAATTAGTTCAGTTCATACATATTTAAGTACCATGACCTGCATTATCAAGCTCAGGCTTCAAATATTTGTAATGGCACAATTAGCCTCAGGCGCGTTATCTCACTGGTATCACCAACTGTATATATTTATTTACAAATGACACAGGGGGGAATTAAATGTTGCTGTCGCTGTTGTCAGGGAAACAATCTACTTCTAAATTTTTAATTTTTTAATTTAAAATGTTGTATTCTAAGCAGGGATGGTCATTAAAATTGTATGAGAAAAAGGGGAAAATAAAATCTGGTGTATCTACCTGTGGTGGAATTGATGTACACTGTAATTACAGCAGGTTACAGAGGGGAAAAAACACAGCTTTCATGCGAGACTGTGGTTATGAATGTTTCTGCACATTACTTATGATTACTGTTGCTTAAGAGGGAGAAAATATATTATTCTGCATGTGTAAATCCTTGGCAAAATTTGCAGGTTGGAATACACAATTTACATTGTGTACTGCAATTTTTATGTAAATATTAAGATCATAACCATAAAAATGGTTGCTCAGTAGAGACGGATTTACAATTATATAAATGGTAATTTGTGTAGTCAGATTTAATAACTAATATCCTAATTTGGTACTTTCACAGAATTGATGGTACAGGGAATGTGCCATCCTTGAGCAAATATCTTCTAAATCCGGTAGAGATGGACTATCAGATCTGTTGGGAAAATTGCTGCAACATCTTGTCAAGGCATTCCTGTAGAAGACAAACCTGGCAACAATAAGAGGAAAACAACATATTTGGAATAACATAAGGTGAGACTGCCAGTCTCCAGCCTTATAGACCTTATAATTACTTGTAATCCGCGTTTCACCGCAGAGGAAACAATTCCTGTAAACCTTCTTTGAGCCCACTCCTCCTCCAAAACCCTGGATGCCTGAGGATTTACCATCCTCTGCAAACCCAAACTCACTGTCACATTCCCTCCTTTCCCCTGTTCATCTCCCTGTGCTACATTGTATCCACCATTTGCTTTTTAAACTCATATGTGATTTGTGTAGCCAGGAAATGATGCCATGTTCCCAGCGGTGCAGGGAAGAAGCCAAATTGCGGTGCAGGGCTGGGAGCAGGGGTGGGCAGTGCTCATCCCAGGGCTACCTGCACCCTTGGGATCCTCCTTACCATCTGGCCATGACTCTTCTTTCCACCCTGTGCACCACGGGGAAGGAGCATGTGGTGGTGGAATCGGATGAAAAGTTTGTTTTTCTGCTTCCCAGCCTTATTTGCATTACCTGAGCTAAGAGCTGGCAAGGAGCGGCTCTCCGGGGTGCCCCGCAAGGCTGCAGAAATCCTGGCCTTGATTTCTCAAACATGCAAACCATCTGTCAACACCTCCTGTGCTGGGAGCAGGGGCAGGGGGATGCCTTGGAGCCCTGTGTCCTGGTGTAGCCCTCTGGAGCATCCATGTGCCCTCACTGAGCCCAGCGCCTGTGCTCATCCCAGCGGCCCCATGGACACATCATTGCACAGCCAGACTGGCTGTTGAGGAACCACATCTCCCAGAGCTGGGAAATGTGGCCAAAACCCACAGCCCTCCCTCAGGCAGCCATTCCACACCAGTCTGCCCAGTCCACTCCAGACCCTGTGGTGCCAACAGGCACCATCCCATTGCAGCTGCACTGAGATTAGAGAACTGGTGGAATTTTTCATAATTAACAGTTTGTTTTGCCCAATGGCCTGTTAACATGGGATGCATTCTCTCTGCTTACTGCTAGTTTCCACTCCCAAGCCCTTTATTTGTTTTCCTTTACAGCTGTGAAGTTGTTTGGTTTTCTCCCAAGTCTGTCCCTGGGTAAAAGACCTAATAAAATCAGGTTTTGGACATTTTTGTGGCAGGGTTAGTAAGTCACAGTAATCTACAGCATTAGCCGTAGATTTAACCCCTTGGTGTGTCAATAGGTTCCCAGTTTCAGTGACTTCCACTTGATGGAGTTGGAAAATCCTTGACATTTTGAACCAAGGGGTTAATTTGAAAAGGGATGAGAGTTCAGTTCCAGTTACAAGCTTAGGTTTAATAATAAGGGAATGAAAAATTTAGGTTACCTGGAGACCAACCAGAGTGTAAAATTGTCCTTGAAGGTGCATTTCTATGTGAAGGTGAAAACAGGGGTTTGAACATTGTAAAGCTGGAGGAACAGAGAGGAAATATAAAAACAAATGGGTACTTCAGCTTCCTTTTTTTTTCGCCCCCATGTCTCTGCAATATGTAAGGGAACAGTAAACAAATTTCCCAAGGCAGTGAAAAGAGGTCAACATGACACATGCATTTAATCACCAAAACAACTGCAACTGAAACGCAATTTACTTTAAAAAAGGCTTGGACAAAGGAACCAGAGGAAGGGAACGTCATTGGAAACCTGCAGAGAAACCACAGAGCAGCTACTTCACCATGAGTTGTTGGAAGTGGTAGGAGGAAGTGAGTTCTGAGCTTCATCAGGCAGAATAACCTGGGGAAGGGGTGTTAGACTTGGCTCCTGAGGTGCCCAAGTGGCACCAGCACATTTCTTGGTCCCCTTTTGCATCCATCCTCCTGCCACCACCTGCTTTTTGAATGGACGTTTGCCAAAGGAAGAAAAGTTTCTGCCTGAACAATGAATATTTGCCAAAGTACAGACAAACCAAAGGCTCACAAAACAAATCAGTTACTGTAAGGTCAGCGTATCTGTCCTGGTTTCAGCTGGGATAGAGCTACTTTTCTTCCTGCAGGCTGGTACAGTGCTGTGTTCTGGATTTAGGATGAGAGTATTGTTGATAACACACCGATGTTTTAGCTGATTCTAAGCAGTGTTTACACCAAGTCAAGGACTTTTCTGCTGGACAGCTGATGCCAACTGGCCAAAGAGAAATATTCCAGATCATATGGCATTGTGCCTAGTACATAAACTGGGTGAAAGCTGCTTGGGAACTGGCTGAGCAGCAACCATATTGTGCATCACGTGATTTGTATATTCTAATTCCTTTGTCATTATTATTATTATTATTATTATTAATATCCCTTCCATTTCTGTCCTATTAAACTGTCTTTATCTCAATCCGCAATTTTTACTATTCTTTCTTCTCTCCACCATCCCACAGACTTGGATGAGTGGCTGTGTGATGTTTACCTACCTGTCCAGTTAAACCACAATAGCATCTGCAAGGAGAGAGATTCTGACCACAAAATTTCTAGTAGAGAGCTCTGTGCAGCCTCAACAACCACAGCCCAACCCCTCCTACTTGGATAATAAATCACTTAACACAAGAAAGTCCTGTTCTCACTGATTTTCCAGAATATCATCAAGGCAGTTCTGATTTACCAGCCTTTTCAAAGGTACTACAACAGCCTTCATAATGGTGTAGTGAAAATTGTTACATGCCTTTTTTCCTGCAATGTGCAGGATGCCAGATGGGTGTTAATAAAGAGGCCAAAACTTGCCCTGTAAAATCCCATCATGATTTTAAAGGCCAGATTACTCAATACAATTCTCAAATGCCACTCTTGATTTAATTCACACAGAATGAAACACATGTTGCCAATACACTCCAGCAGAGTCCCGTTCTCCTAAAACCTTGCTCCACCACAGGAGAATGGGGGAAGTGAAACCCTCTTGCATATGAGATGAGCTGTGCTGAGGGATGCTCTCATCTGCTGGTGGACTTGCAATTCTGGTTCTATTCAGTAGATAATCCCATGCAAATGTCATTTTACCACAAATTAAGAAATTTGTGATATATATTTTTAGAACAAGCACTTGGATTTGGTTTGTTTGTTTTTTATTTTCTTGCAATTTTTTTTTGCATTCTTCCATTCCCCATTGCCTATCCTAACAACATCCAGTGCTGCTTACACAACAGATACAGCAAGAGTCTGGCATGTAATTAAGATGTTAAGAGGTAACTTCATCTGGACACATAAACCTGAGCACCTGCTTATGAAAGCAGGTGCCAGAATCAATACACTCAGGCAGTTTGGAAGCCTGTCCAAGGCTCTGATTTCACGTGCTGCTGAGCAACCTTCATGTGCCGGAGCACAAGGGTGTCTGCTGTACTGCTTCCCAGAACTGGCATTTTCTTTAATGCACACTGCACTAATGAACACTCCCAAGCTTAAAACAGGACAGATTTGAACACAGGACAGACTGAAATCTATATCTAATTGCTCACATAGCCTTATCTTTCATAGGGCTCTGCTGCCTCTACATTGTTCAGCACTCTTCTCAGCTACTAAAATAATGAGAATTGGAGGTGGTTATGGATGAAAATATGCCATGGCTTGTTTTTTTCAGAAGTAGTGCATTACCTTGTCTCCTGTTGAACTCAGTGGAAAAAACAGATGATTTGATATACACATGGCTTCAGTTTCCATTGAACAATTCTTGAAGCTCTCATTATCAGTAGGATCATTTGCACCTGTTACCAGCATGATTCTCTGCACCATGGGAAGGCAGTAATTTGCAACCCATACATGTCCTAGGTATCCATGTTTGGGAATAAAAGACAACCATGATGCAGCAGTCCAGAAAAAACAGGACTTTCCCAGGTATTTTAATAATAATAGTAATACTAGTAGCAGTAATATTAATTGTCATCATCCCATCTCATTTTGGAGATACTGATTTCTGTTGCAATTCACAATATAAAAAAAATCAAGAACATTGATTTTTCCAGAACATGACTAAAATCTGGTTTCAATCAACAATCTTTGATCCATGTCTCTAAGAAAACAGAAAAACAGATTACTAGAGGCAATCCCTGTCTCAAGGTAACATTAAAACAGGGTAATGTGGAGAAAATACACTGCTGGGCAAGGATGGTGACAAAAGGTAGAGTCACACAAAGACCTAAACAAGGAGGTAACATTAAGTAGAAGGCTTTCTCTCCTCAAAATCATCGTTTCAAGAAAGGCTTATGTAAAATATTAATTACAATGGAAAAGAATATAGGAATGATTGGGAAAAAGTACAGTAACAACCCAAAAAGCTCTAGCATGTGAGACCTTTGAAGGCTCAGAAGTTCAAAATATATAAAAAGATAAAAAAACATGTTGCGCTTTGCTGGATCAGAAGATGATAACTACCATTTTTCAGATAATAAAGGGTTAGCTTTTTCTTCAGCTCTTCCCAGCACATTCTTCTAAACCATCTGTAAAAATAGGACAATAGAAGGGAAATAATCAAAAACTTACGAAGAATGAGAACAAGTCACCTGGCCAAAACTGTTATGAGAAGATAGAAGAAGCTATCAAAAGAAACCAAGAAGGACTTTGAAAAAGTCTGTAAATTTTTTTTTTAAACCTATTTCTTTTTCTAAAACTGTTTTCTTAAAAACAACCACAAAAATGCTGCCAAAACTCTGTGCAACTGCACAAGCTGTTCCAGGGGCTCCAATGTCAGAATGATATTGGAGAAAAGTGTCAGTATTTATAAAGAAAATAAAGCCATAAAGAAGAAAATATATACAGGCCTTCCCATGCTGCCACTAGCATTTCTGCTGCTAAGGCTTGTTATGCACTGGAGACAAGAGCTTCTGGTTCAAAATCTTGCCTCCATTTTATCAAACATTAATGTGTTTCCTTAAGTCTTCCCCACACACTCCTTTTAAAACTGTTTAAAAACTCAATATCAAGAAGACAAAAGAACAGTATCCTCTGTGATCTGGTATTTTTGTCAGGTTGGACAAGCTATTTTATGGATTTAATTGCAGTAGACAGGGCGACATCATGGAAGTTTACTTATTTCCCACAAACTTCATTTTCAGGTCACAGTTCCCTTTTCCTACCTGTTTCTTTTTCAAATTGCAGCAGGGGAGGTTTACGTTAGATATTAAGAAAAATTTCTTCATTGAAAGGGTGGTCAGGCATTGGAACAGGCTGCTCAGGGAAGTGGTGGAATCAACATCCCTGGAAATGTTCAAAACATATGTGGATGTGGCACTTGGGGCGTGGTTTATTGATAATAAACCAGTGGTATGTTAATAGCTGGGCTTGATCTTAAAGATCTATTCTATTCTATTCTATTCTATTCTATTCTATTCATTTTTTTTCTAATCAGCTTTTTTCATTGTATTGTAAAAAAATAGTTGCATCTACAACAAGATTCTGGTCTGTGACCAATTATAATAAAACATTCTATTAAAATAATAAAACAACAATTAAAAAAAATAAAGTAGCAGGACTCAGGAAGTAAAAAATTCACTTATGAGTCTGCCATGAAAATATATGCAGATTTCAACCCTTTAATTGGATCTCAGGGCCTATAGAAATTGATAGATCTCAACTGCTCATGACGACTCCTGTAAAGGAATATCTTCTATTTCCCATGATGAGTTTGGAAGCCAAGCTTTTACTTTTTAGCTTATCAAACATTATATTTTTTTTTCCAGAATCTAATGAAATATAGAGAAAACAAACCCAGGGTTGGATATAAGAATCTTTCTAAGTTAAAAAGAATTAATTTCTTCCAATTTTGGAGCTTTGGTGAGATGCAGCATATAAATTTTCAAGATTTATCACAGTTTAATATAAATCTATTTCTTATTCTCACCTATAGGAGTGAGGGGACTGCCAGGAGACATTTAGCAACAGGGCTTTGAGGGCTGCTCTGCCTCTTGCCTCTCAGAAGCAGCATATTCAGAGAAAAAGCACTTCCAGTTAAAGGAGTGGAGGGTCAAGACCAACAAGGAGGCACTGCTCAAAGGTTTTTTGCATTTTGATCATGTTGTTATGCAGGAAAAAAAAAAGCCCAGCACTATCTCCAGTGTGCTTTTAGGCCTATTTTGGGCAATCCTATTGATGAAAAATTGCTGTAGGGTCAGCAAGGACATGAGCCAATATGATTTAGTGACTTAAATGGAGGCACAACTTCAGTTGCATGGGTAAGAATTGATGGTCCCATTTAGCAAAGTACTTAAATACATACTTTGCTTGAAATGCATATAGAATTGATACAGGAATCAAGGTTTTACATAAGGACTTCGCCCAGTTAGAGACGTACTTTGAAAAAAAACCCAAACACCCTTACCAGGCCTGGAAATAACTTCCACAATGTTTTTGAAAGTGACAATATTTTGAAAATAAAATTCATGGAGAATTTTAGAGCCTGGGGATATCTTCAGAGAAATGCAATTGGAACATCTTGAAAACGGCTAATAATTTCAACATGCATTTGAGTTTCTATGAAAAACTTCTGATGGAAGTCTGGGTTTAAAAGCTATATGAAGATCATATTTTTTACTGATGAAATTATTAAAAGATGCCTCTTAGCTTAGCCTGAGCTTGCCATTACTGATTAAACTCTGGATACCAGTGACAGAGAGATAAGAAGGTGGGAAAAGCTGGTAGCCTGGGGTTGTGATCCTAATTGCATGCTTACACTGGCAATTCTGTAGCTTTTAACATGATGACACTTTAAATGGAGTGATTAATCGGCCTTTACTTTGTTATTTGCAATGTACACATTTAACGCCGCAGGCCACATAAACTAGCCAACATAAATTAACCACCTTATTGGCAGGTTTACACCACCAGAGCATCTGGTCCTCCCTGAATTAATTTGTACTGTGGACAGGAAGCCAGTACAAGTCTTCCTTTAAATTAAAGTTAAAAAAAAAAAAGAATATTAATATTTTTCACTTGACTTAACTCTCTGCCTAGTTGTGTTTTTCTTAAGCAGACCCTCCAAACCCAAAGTGACACAAAGCACAGGACTTGGCTCTGGGAGGTGTTTACTCTGCCCTTCTCACAGACCGGGATTTGCCGTACAGCATGATGGAGATTGGCACACCAGTGGTTTTTCATGTAGGACACCTGCAGGACCTGGGTTTGTGCAGTAGATAAAGCAGTTTGCCATTTCTTGGCCTGCCTGGTCCTTTCATAGAAGTGGCACACAGGAAACATTGCTCTACAGTTATGTCAAATTCATTTTCTAAAGTCTCTGAGGTGTTAATTCTTTATCATTGTGCACTGCAGTGAGGTAGGAAAGGGAGCAGGAGAAACAGAATAGAGTCACTGGTTTTGAAGTGAGATTTAGGGTCAAATATGAAAACCAGCAATACTATCCCCAATTTCTGCCTCTGAATCACTCTGGGCATCAGAGAAATACACCCACATGAAGATACCAATCTTCCATTCACCTGTCCAGCAACACCAAACTCCAGTTACTCAGCTCACCATAGGAATCCAGCAAGTGTCTAACCTCCACTTCCCGGTTTGGAAAGCACAAGCAAAGCCAAATGGCCAGGTAGGGAAGGAAGAGAAGACACGGCCTCCTGGTCAGGAGGACGGTATGTGCAGAGAAGGGCCTGGGAGAACTCTGAGAGGTGCAGTAAAGGCACTGGGCACAGCAAGGATCATGAGGTCGGGTCCCTGTTGGTGATTAAATGCAGGCAAAGTTAGCACTTCAGTGCAGAAGGGCATGAGGGAGTCCAGGAAAGGCTGGGATATGGTGAAAAAAACAGTTTAGGAATCAACAGGTTTTATTGGTATGCTTAGTTCCCCAGTTGAAGGTATTAAGATGCCTAAGTCAGCAGGGGTCAGATAGTGTCAGACATATCCAAAGGCATTAAAGCCTACCCTCCTTATAATTGTCCTCTGGTGATTTAGAAATTTTACCCTAATTTTTGTTTTCCCTGAAATGAATAAAAATTAAAAAAAATACTCTCAAATTTAAATGATACATTCTAATTTCTTTTTTTTTTTTTTAATTAGAGATTCTTATTGTAGCAGCCTATGCTTAGCAATGGAATCCAGTTATCTTTTAACATCATGATAGAATGGCTGGGTTTGGAAGGAACCTTAAAGACCATCTAGTTCCAACCCCCTGCCATATGTGTAGGGACACCTTCCACTGGATCAGGTTGCTCAGAACCACATCCAGCCTGGCCCTTGAACACCTCCAGAGATGGGGTGCTCCACAGCCTCCCTGGTCAACCTGTGCCAGTGCCTCACCACAAGTGAGAATTTCTAGTCCAGAATTTCTTCCTATTATCTAATAAACACAGCTTAAGGGCATTCCCCATATTCCTTCACGTCCTTGTGCAAAGGCCCACTCCAGTCTTCCCTTAGGCCACCTGTAGGTATTGGAAGGGGCTCTAGAAGGTCTCCCCAGAGCCTCTCTTCTCCAGGCCACCAAATTTGTCAGGCATGATTTGCCTTTAGTGAAGCTACTGGCTGTCACCAATCACTTCATTGTTTACTACGTGCCTTAGCAGTTTCCAAGAGGATCTGCTCCATGATCTTGCCAGGCACGGAGGTGAGACTGACTGGCCTGTAGTTTCCTGGGTCTTCTTTATTTCCCTTTTTAAAATTGGGAGTTATGTTTCCCCTTTTCCAGTCAGTTGGAACTTCACTGGACTGCCATGACTTCTCAAACATGATGGATAGCGGTTTAGCCACTTCCTTGGCCAGTTCCCTTAGGACTGTGGATGTATCTCATAAAATGTAAAACATTACTGTTCCTATAATTTAGGTCATGAAATAAAAATGTCACCAGTGTTGTTACTTTAGGTTTTAATGATAATTTTCTGTAACATGAAATAATTTCATTACCAGTGGTCAGTGATGGCAACTCAGAAACAATGCTTCACACTGAACGAACAGCACATGGAACTTGCTTTTCATTATGCATTTTAATAGCTAGAAGTCATTCAATTCTGATTTTTATACAACCAATTATACATTAACTTGTACATATACTCAATTCCAGTCACAGTGTATAGATATTTTTGATTCTGCAGCAATATAAAATGAATTCTATCTATATATACATGTGCAAGTCTGAATGGGCCCTGAGTAATTTTAAAGTACTAATAGTCAAATCCTGCAAATTTTAACTGATGCAAATAAAATTTGGAGTTTACAGCTATTGTGAGGAAGCTATTTAAAAAAAATTATATATAGCACTTTGCATAAGCTTTATGCATAGCTATGAGTTCCGTACAGTGCAGAGTTTCCACTTACAGTCTTAGTAATTAGGAAATCTGAAAAGATGCTGACCATGTTCTTCGGTAACTATTGCTTCCTCTGCTTCTTCATTAATGGTAAGTGATTTGTTCTGCCTCAAAACAACCAAGTGTGGAAGACTTTGACAGGGTTTAAATTATATTCTTTCTGCTGCATATATTTTTGTAAACATTCAAGTTACCCAGGCCCTTCAATTCTTCTCAGGGAAACTATACAATTATACAGTCAAATAGTTAAAATGTGTATCTGGAAGGGGAAAAGAAATTGAAACAACAGTGGAGTGTGAGCATTACCTTAAACACTACAGAATGCTGTAAAGAAACAAAGGAGGAACTGTTCTTTAAGGAACAGCTTGGACAGAAACCAAAAGGCTGCTCAGAAACCCTCTGTCAGCATGACATACTGCCACGGTAAACATGAGATGCTCTCGAACTACCAGAACAAATTGTCTGAGCAAATGGGAAGGAAGCACTCCTGCCAAGAAGGGGATCCAAACCCATCAGGAGAGTCAGAATCTTTGTACTGTATTAACAGAACAACTCACACCAAAATGTCCGTATATCCCATGCCAGGAAAACACAGGCACTAATACGAGAGCTGGTAAAGGACACGGGATAGCGCTGGGGCGTAGCTGTCTCTCTATTTGGTGTTGTTTGGATGCAACTTTCCAAGTATGGAGGAAAACAGCTTTTTGTCCTTCCTCTCATTCCTCTCACACCATGGAAGTGAAGGCACCACTCTGACTGCATTTCTCCAGCAAGGATCCTGGTCCAAAAGTCAGCTGGTCCCGTGGCTGCTGTAGTCAAAAACGCCTTTCCTGAAGAAGGGTGAGAACTCGCAGATGGTGTATTTGGACAGTGTCAGCCCCACCTTATCGATGTGCAGTGGAGATGATGGAGATTTCAGCATGGCAGAGAAAAAGCTCCTGAGGTATTTCTGTGGAAGGAAATGCAAAATGTTGTAAGGTTTACTTGATCAAATTGATTACAATCACTTTGAAGAATTAAATGAATACCAGTGTAAAAAAATAAAAAATAAAAGAAACAAGATCGCCATGGCCAGTGAATAGTCCTTTTAATAAACATCAGCATGTAAATCCATTCATAAAATAGGTCTACTGAAATGTGTGTATTGAGCTCAGGAAAAGCAGAAAATAAGTATTTTTCACTTTCTTCCTCTGCCCAGCTTTGCAGTTCTTCTGTTCTGTGCCTGTCTGGTGCTTTCTGGTTTATTCTGCAGTCATGTAATGCTTTCTGCTAATCATGACCCGCTAATACTGTTGTCTAGCATTACCAAACACCATAGCAGGTGCAAACCTCAAATCCATTCTGCAGGAATTTCACTACATATGGACACAAAAGGGCTTCAAAAATCTTTCCCTCATAAAGCCTCCACAAACCCCAAATGGGATTTGTTTTGATCAAGGCCATCTGCAGAAAGATTGCATGACTTCCATATTATCTCAGAACCTACCAGCATCTTTTCACTGAGCTGCCCTCGAAATTTCTTTTTTTTTTTTTAAGTCTTACACATGGGAAGCATGTGTAAGATGCTTCCTTCCCATCCAGAAGTTAATATTCACCAACCTCTGTGCCACTCGCAGTCATTTGTACCCACAGAAACTGTGGCAGGTGTACATTAACACAGTTAGTTTTCACAAACGTGATTAAGCTTCCTTCACATTTAGCATGACTTAATAAGTCATATTTATATCTTTTGAATGAAACACTGTAGATCAGTTGATCAGACAGGTGCTAAAAAAATACCCTACATCATCCAAATAGCTGTAAAGGAAATGTCATCTGGAGCATAGATAAACTCCTTTGCTCTGCTACAGACTGACCACAGAAAGTCATAACTCATGAAAGTATTCACTAATCTGGGATTCAGTGGGAATTATATCTGCAAGACAGAGAAGCACATTCTCCTCTGAAGAACAAAAGGTTTAGTCATTCGAATGCAGCAGCTCTGGGGTCATGGAAATGGTTTGTTCAGGAAACTGTCCTAACTATTCACTTGCTTCCCAAGGTGAATTCCTCCAAACTGTAACAACCTATTATCTTTTTAGGTACCTTGGAAACCATCTGTATTAATATCACAGAAAGTAGGAAAACAACAACAACAAAAAAAGCAGCTGGAACATAAACTATTCTCTTGGCAGGAATGGTGAATTTTCTTTTTTATTCAGATCTGCCACAGGTTGTATTAATGTTCATGAAAAAAAAAATTCATTACAAAAGTGCCTTCAAGATGAATTCCAACAGACTAAGAGGTAATTTAAAGTGAGCAACAGATGTCATATCAACATTTATCACAATTAGTTCTCAAAGTAAGGTTCTTTAAAAAAAGTCCCAAACCAGTAATGCCTGAAGAATGAATATGGTAGAAAATCAAATGTAAAACATGTTAGAATTTTAGCACTGTGCTGAAAAGTTACTGCAGTAATTCCAGTTTATGGCTACCGAAGGCTCAAAGGTACCAAAATATCTCGCTGGACACATTACAAGACCTATTGCATTCACCTTGGTATGTATGGCCAGATAATTGACTGTCATGCCTTTCTAGTAAAGCCATTACTCATTGTTTTGGCATGATAGCTCTAATGGCAGAGTAAAAAAAAAATCCCTCTGCTCTAAGCATACACTTATGTGACAGGAAAACACTAGGAACTGCAGGCACACTTCTTTTCCCAGATCTGTGCTCCAGAGTTGCTCAGCGAGTATCACAGATTCTTTGAATACGAAAAAGATCCTTGAGAAAATGGCAACAAGCAGACTCTACCAGATAATGATGGAATTAATTTTGTATGAAGGTTTCCTGCCATATGGCTTGGCATTATGTGCTCTTCAACAACCACCTCTGAGCAAATTAGCACACTTATAAAACCCAGATCTGCATTTGCCCTTGTTTGCAATGCTGATGTGTTAAGATAGCCCAGAGCTGGTGTGCCCTTGACACAGAGAAGCTGTTGCTTCATTGAAATATAGGTTGCTCTGCCCAAAGATGCTGGCTGGGAGTGATGTCCTGGAGTGAGGGGGACACTGACTGATGGCAGAAGTGTTTACTCGCACCACAAGCATATGCCTCGATGAAAGAGCTGTGGCTGGACAACACAGGGGAAGGTTGCTCTGTCCTGTTGGCTGCAATGTGGGCAATGAAGAAAGTGACAGGAGAAAAAGATGAGTGCTCCCTACCAACACTTCCCAAATTCAGATGGGACAGGGAGAGGATGAGGGTCACAGCAAGCTGGGAGTGGAGCAGCACAGCAACAACAAGTGCCAGAGATGACAGAAAGAAAACTTTTTTAGAGATCCAAAGGGGATTCAACATAGCAACCCAGGAGGCCACTGCAAGCAGCTGGAGTGGGAACAAGGCTAGATGAAAGGATCCCCTCCGTTGGGACCTCATGGGCAGGAGAAAAGCTGTTTTCAAAGCTTTCATACTAAATCCACTTCCAGCAGCAGACACAAGTTTTCTCTATTTACAGAATAGTGTTATTTGTGCTGAGTTAAAACTAGGTGGGAAGCACCCTGGTATCTTTTGATGTGTTCCTTGAAAAAAAATTTCTTAGCAGGGACTGGCAAGGTCAGGCTGCCTTCATAGAAACATGTCCAAATTTTATACAAATTAGTGTACTGATTTGCTTCCTACTGATAGCAACTAAATCATTGTCCCTGTGCACTATGTTACAGCTACTAGGTTTGCATGATTATCTCGGAAAGAAAAAACTAGTTAACTGCTAAAATATTCCAAAAGGCTCAGTTTTATTACTCATTTTCGTTTGTTAGCCTTTCAAAACTCTGGCCATTTGTTCTGGATTATTTAGCCTGGTAATCAGTGTTCTTCCAAATGCACTTTGGAGTTTCATTTCACTAATAGCATCCAACCTGCTACGCTGCTGGTTTGCTGGAAAGTATCCTAATGATACGTTTGTAAACGTCTCAGTATGAGGGCACAGGACCCTGGAACTGTAACAGGGATGTAAAATGGGCAACTTACACATCAGTAGTGTTTGGTTGTTCAGGCTAAACACACACTCAGGAACGCTAGTTTAGAGTACAAAACAGAGATAGAAAGGTAGATTAAAAAAAATAATCCAAAATAGGAAAAGCAGGATTCTGCCCTCTTGGAAGGCAATACAACTTGCATGCCCTTTAATTTAAAATTAATGACAGCTGTGTCTGCAAATTTTAACTTTACAAGTGAAACAAAACTGGAGAAAGTGGCGTGAGGCCCAAAGGTTTTTCTTTCTTTACTTATCTGAGTAGTTTTCCCCCCTTTTAATTATGCAAATACCAAAACGACAACCATTTTAAAAGCTTACTAGAAGTCATTTTAATAGGGTTCACCTTTTTAGCAATAGGCCAGTGTTCATCCTGTGCTCAATCCATCAGCACAGCAAAGTCATTCTAACGGTTTTTGCACTACTTCATGATGTGGGAACCTCATAATTTTATACATTTCAATATAAAGCCATAACTTAATTTAAAGTTATTAAAGTTATTACAATCAAAAAGCTTTCTGAAATGTGGAATTCTTCTTATCATCCTTTCAATTGTGGCATATTAAAGAGGAACTTAGTTCAGTGACATTGTTCTACTAATCCATTACAAACAGCAATAGCCTCAGAGACCAATAGCAGAGCTTAGCAAGAATTGGATTTTTTCATTAAAATTTGGTGTGTTTAAAAACTCATCAACTCTGGTACTTGCAGAAAACGAAAAAACTTTGAGCTTTTGCTTTCATACTGCTATTTCTAGCCATTCTCTCAAAAAAGTCAGTGTTTAAAATTCTTTAAAAGTTACATTTTACAGTTAGCATTAGAAATACCACCTGCTAATATATGCCAGAGCTGAAAGCACCACAAACTTTAATAAGATAAACCTTACAAGGCTTTGGGGATTCTTTGAAACAATACCACATTTTCAACACCTATACATCAATGAGACAGTCAAAAGCTCTACCACAAGGTCACCGAAGGTCACTGGTGGTAGAGGCAGGACTAATTAAGTTGCTCATCTAACTTCTAGCATAGGCTCCTCTCCCCCTTTAACAGAGATACTAGTTCCTCTCAGCACCAATCACATAATTATTCTGTCGACTAGTGCTAAGCACTGCAGCTTTAAATCAGACCTTGATTTGAATTATTCATAGAGCAAAGCATATGCAGGTATCACTGCTGTTTTCTATAGGATAGGAATCTGATTACCAAAAAAAAACCAAAACCAAACACCCCAAACCAGACAGATTGAAGCATATTCCTTGACTCTGAAAAACCACCTTGTGCTGTAATTAAGTATTTGCAAAGTCAGATCTTCCTGAGGAAGACTGTACCTCAAAACAAGCAGACAGGCACATGCTTCGCTTCCAATCTGTGATCACAAAAATAAGGATCTGTTTAGAAGACAAGGCATGCAAAGAGAGCCTGACGGAATGCAGAAATGGGAGTACATCTCCTCCTGCCTTTGTCTCCTAGAAAGTAATTGCTGGGCACAGCAAAGGAAAAATGAATATTTGGGGATCCTTCCCCAAATTAACCAACTTTCTCCATTTTAGACCTTTCCATTGACATCTTGAAGAGAAAAAAATTACTTCCAGGGTGGTTTTTCAAAACTGCAGAAACGCCAGCTATTGTCACTAATTACAGCCTTTTGACAAAAACAAAGCTGGGCTGAAATGGTACTGACAGGTGATGGTGTCCCACAGAGACTTCAGGTTGGCAAAGGGCCCTGTCTGGGGAGATGTTTTATACAGAACACAGTAAGAAAATATACAACTTACCAAGAAAAATAGCATTCAAACTTCTCATTGGATCTACTACTTCCTTGTGTTTTGTTCTTTGCTTACTGGCAAAAGTCAGAGGGAATTAAGACACTGTACAGGGAGGTAAGTTAGGACTGAAGAAGATGCGAACCCGTACGAAAAGGGCTGCAAGTTAAGCCAGCTCTGCTTAATCCAGGACACACACCATATCTCCACCACCACACAGGACTGTATTATCTGGGTCAGGTGTGGAGGACAGGGAAGGCCATCAGCCACAATACAGGAAGTTCTTTTACAAACTGAATTCCAAGGAAGCAGGTTCTCTTATGCCAAATTCCCTGACATTACAAGGTGTATTCAAGCTGTTCAAAGTGGGGTGTTTTGTGCAGGCTGCAGTCTGCAAGGACAGCTCAGCCCTCCAGGTCACAAGTTGGTTCACCACAGTTAAGCTTCTCCCTATGTCTGCTGCTCAAACCATCTGCCCTTCCCTCAGGGACCACCTAAAGCTAAACTTGCTAATCAGGAGTGAGTAATTGCCATAATAATGCTCTCATAGCTCTCAAAGTAGTTTCAGATCCATTTCTGGATTTATTAAATTTGAGCAAACAGGGAAAGAATTTGCAGATAGCAAGAGTACAGAGGTGGCATTACTTTGGAGGACAGCATTCCAAAAGGATGGGGGACCATACATGGGCTACAACTAGTACCTTCACCTCCACCAATTCTAGATTCATATCAATTCTCCACTCACCAGATAGAACTTGCTCAGAAACATTCTGGTCTTCTGTGGGGTTTTCTTTTTTTTTTTTTTTAAATAAAGAAAACACAAAGCTTCAATTCTTTTCCCCAACACCTTGACATATATTGTAAGATACCATAAAGTAGATTTGAGAAAAGTATGTGAGAGGAACAGCATGTGATATTCAATATTTCAAGTGATATTTCAGGCCCTCAGGAAGTACCCAATGTCACTTCTGGATCTGCACACATTTATCTCTGCACACACCCTTAGGGTCATTCCGTGCAGCTGTGATTTCAGAGCAATGAGAAAAATACTTACTGCCTGGGAGACTACCTGGTGCCTGAAGGGTCTTATTTCTGTGGAAAAATTTGGGAGACAAAGCTTCTAAAATTATGACAGGATCACCTGGACCAATTATCTTTTGCTGAAAGACCAGGATGGCTGGGTTCTCCTTACAAAAAACCTGCAGTACTAGACACTGTCAAAGCTGTGCAAAGCCTCCTTGAGGAGCCAGAGGTGACAAATGTCTCCAGAATGTGTCTGTTACATGTATCAGAGACCTTGCTCGAGTCACACATGACTTGTATAAGCACAAAGAGATTTCTCAGGAGAACAGACAGATTCACATGTTTGAAAATGACAAGTCACCACTGTGTTGGTCATCATACTAAAGAGGGGGGGGTTTATTTGCTTTAGATTGACAGGCATTAATTAGGCTCATGGCTGGATAAACACAAGCTGAGAATAAAGGATTGGCTCGTTTTAATCAAACCCTTCCTGCTCACTTTGATTAGGTCTAATCAGAAGCAAAGCTCTTTACAGGTAATGCCTAGTAGTCAGCGAATAAATAAATAAATAAATAGATAGATCGAGAACATCCCAGTCACTATCATCTTACCCTGTGTGTTTGCACGTACAACTCCACCCCACACACCACTTTCCATCCCAAACAAATTCCACATTACAAGCATCTCTTAACAGAAATAATGCAAGTGTGGCAAATTATGCTAGGTTGGGTTTTTTGATTTACGAGCAAATATCTTGCCAATTTGACTGTGACACACATATGTAAGCTCTTAACTTGTTGGACTGAACTTGTTTGCTAAGAAGCTAGATGGGAGGAGGTGAGACTGCAAGCTCCTACCAAAAATGTAATGTAGTTCTTTTGTTAGTGAATAGATTTACCTATATTAAAGTATGGCCAGACTTCGCGAACAAAGATTTTAGGGAGAGGTCTTTTACCTTTCGAGCCTGCGCAATGGATTTTTTAGGTGAGACACAGCATGCGCTGAACTGAGCCCACCCTTTAATCCTAAGGTTCATCTGCCGGGGCCAAGCGAGCTTGGACAATGGCAGTGAGGTCCTCAGGACGTAGGTTTGTTTAGAGTGACCTTTTCATAGATGGATGGCCTTAAAGGGCTGACGAGCTCCATCTGCCTGGGGGAGTATCCCTGACCGGGAATCGAACCCGGGCCGCGGCGGTGAGAGCGTCGCATCCTAACCACTAGACCACCAGGGGTCCCCGATTTACCTATATAGTCCCAAAATATTAACATGGCTGTAAATGCTGGATCTATAAAACCTGAATTTTACTTTGAAAGCCGTTGTCGTTGTTGGAGCTACAAAACTGAATGATGGAGACTTGACTTCTTGTCTCTGCAGTGGCACTAAAACTGCAGAAGTCTGTGTTGGGGCTGGACTTTACCCAAAGCAGAGAGAGACGCAGCAATACCATACACAGCACTCCTTTGGGCACGTTTAGAGGTACCTAAATGACTTTGGAACTAAGCAGGTAAGAATCAAGCTCCTTAACCAGACTAAATTCCATTTAAAAAACCCTAGAACTTACATTTCTATCCCCTTGAGAAAGTCTGTCTATGTTTTTCATGCACGGCATAATGCAGATTCTATGAATCAGGGTTAGTTTCCTTCACAGCTGTACAGGTGAAAGCAGATTTTACCACTACATTTCCAGAAGTGTTTGACTGCCACTAAAACTTAACTTTACCCAAGGTGGTACTGAAATTTACTTGAATTCATACACCTTTTTGAATTTTCTTAATGTACATGTATTCTGAGAGATGCCAGTTATGAATCAAGGTGAAATTGCTCTCCCAGGTTTTCAAAATCCAAACTATTCATTATAGCTATTTGGAGCATTTTTCTGTGCAAGTCTAATGGCATGAGCACATTATGCTGAATTACTATTATGCCACATCAGTTGAATTAACTTCTGAAGACAGTCTACATCCCAAATTACAATCTTATTCTGCCTGAAATTCATTTAAAATCCACAGGACTTCATATTTCTTACAATGTCTGCATGCTAAAAGCTTATATTTATTGGCTTTAGGCAGCTCCAATCAAAATTGGATTGTAGGCTGGCAGGGAAGTGAAAAAAAAGGCAGCAAGGGTTATGATTTACAGGTGCTCTGTCAGTGTGAGTCGTCTTTAGGAAGTGAGTGGCTGTATTGAAAAGGATCAAAACAGACCTGACTATTGAAGGAAACCCATCTTTTCTCCAGAGCACAAGTCAAAACAAGTCCCGTTAAAATTTATTCAGAAAGAACAACAACAGGATCGAATTTACCATGCACCCCTGGGCCGGCAGCGATAGCGTGTCGTCTGTTGGAGTGGCCTTGGCAAACAGCTACCCAAGCACTTGACATGCATCACCCTCTGCTTCCTCTGGTGAAATCAGATGCTGGAGGATGACTGATGTGCTGGCTTTGAAAAGGGATAGCACCGAGTTCAATCCAGCGTCCTTGGCTGAGCACCCCCTTTATTCATCTGCCCACATCTGAATGTGGAGAGCCATTGCTGGAGACCGAGATAAAGGTACACAACTTCAAAACTTGATTTGTAGGGGGATGTTGGGCAATTTATTCTGACCTGACAGCAAAACACATTAGATCTGGAGCTAAACTGGTGCTCAAACTATATGCTGTCACATATTCTAAACTTACTAAATCATGATAAACATACCTCCTTATTTCCTGATACTCTGAAAGATCTAAAAAGGAAAGAAAAAAACCAAAGGCCTCCAAACTGCAAATCCTATTTAATTCTGGTTGCAATGGACATAAACATCTGATCTCAAAAGATCATTTTTGAGGTAGGGGTATGAAGTTATACAGCTAAAGAAACACCAAAATTCTTGTCAAGGGGAATGTATATTATGCTAAGTTACCCATAGCAAACTTTGCAAAATGGGATTTCAGACCTGATCTTGAATAACATCTTGAGTTTGAGCAAATGGGACCAAGGGGCTGCTTACGCTCACCATTCTTTTTGCACCCAATAGCTTGTTGGACCAGAGCTTAAAATTAACTCATCCAGAATATAACCTCAGGCTTTCACTCCTTCTCAACAATCATCTTCATCATCTGTTCCTATTATAAGAATAATGTCTTGTATTGCTGTGGGCCTGGCTGAGAGTCTACGGTATTTAATCAAAGTAACATTTTATTGGTATGGGATCAACTGCTGACCTACACAAAGTCCTAATTTCTGCTTCTTTGTATCTAGTGACTGTAATCAATAAGTAAAATTAATTTTATTTATTCACTTTTTGAAGCCAACTGGGTCTTACAAAAGAAGAAGAACCACCCCAAAAAAAGATTAAATGCTTCAGTGCTGAAAGCTGCAACTTTTTTGAGGGCTGATGCTTCAAAACCAGAAAAGCCACGAAGACTGACGGATGAGGACCCAACGTGTGGAATTGCTCTCAGATGGCTAAATGCAAAGTCTTACTGCCTGCAGGCAAGGCAAGACTTCAGTGTTGTTGCTGAAAAGCAGTTATTCTTGTTCTTAAATTTTTCAACAGTTACTAGAGATTATGAAAGGCACTTAGTATAGACTAACTGTACCTAACAGAAAATTATCTATGACATGGATTTCATATAACTGATATTCACAATATGGCCCAACCACACACCCTCTTATCTTTGTGGATGCACCTGCGCTCTTTCCTTCCCTGCTCCCACTGCATCCCTATTCCTCTAGTGGGAAATTAAAACCATCACTCCAAGATATTGCATTCTGTAGTTCAGATGATGGGTATGAAACAAGCCTCTCTAGGATTATCAAACACTAGCATTTGCAGCAGTTTACTTTTGCACTGGCAGTCATTTCTGGTGTGCATTCATGTCTGTAAAAAAAAAAGAAGAGCTTTCTTTTATCTTCCAATGATTACCAAATGTATTCTGAACGCGTTCTGAAGTCCATCTCATCTAGATGCTGCTAAGAACAGTACTTACAAATGGTCTATCAGAAGCAAACATTCAATCTGTAAGAGCCAGGCTGGTGAGTAGCTGCCTTTAAAGCTCCTTTTGAAAAGCTTTGGTATTAGGGATGCTGTTGTAAGCTGATACCTGAGTCTAATAATTTCTTTTCAATAATCACTTTGAACAAATATGTATATGGTAGCTTTGAAAAGTCTTTGTGACTGGAGTCAGTCAGGGAAAAAAAAATCAAACAGAAATGGTAACTTCAACCTCACTTGATAGGATTTTTGCAATAGGAACACCAATTGACCCCTAACTAGAATGAAGCAGGTTGTTAAACATATTAAGGGATGGGGCTGTGAAACAAAAGCCAGTGTGCCAGCAGGGATGTGCTAATGAAGTTCATATCAATATTCAGATGATGAATCATCTAAAATCTCATTTAAATGTTTCTGTCCTCATGACTGCAAGGAAAACCTCAAGGAATGAGGGCTCTGGCAGATTTGAATATTCTTTTGCCCAAATTTGTCAACAAGTATTTTGAGGATTTTTTTTTATCGTCTGATGTTTCTTTTGCTGGTTGCCACCAAGGTGTTAATTTGAAAACTACTAAGACATTTAAATAATGAAAATGAATTCAAGTTCAACAAAAGGTGCTATTTTTATTATTTCCTGTTTTCCTTAAGTACTAGGTTCCTGGAGCCATTACAACCCAGCAGACTGTCACTTTTAAAAGGGAAGGATGGCATGGCTAACTTTAGAGCGTTACACCAAAAATACCCCAGAAATCGTCACCTCCAAAGGAACTCAAGTGAAAACACAAACAGAAAACCAAACAAAGGACTTGGCTTCTAAGGTAATCTACTTTTGGAAGGTTAATTTTGACTGAAGGTAACAGCAACATTTCAGCCAGTTCAGTGTCTACAATACTCTCTCCAGCCAGTGCTACAGATTGGACAGCAAAATTGAATTATGCAGCTCTTCCAAGATTTATTTCTGTCTCTTGCAGTAACACCCATGATTGAAACCCTCATCAGCAGACACCAGGAATTGTGGAGGTTAAGGACAATTGTATTATTAATTTTAAATAAATTGAGCACGTCTATCTTTCAAAGAGGTTCAAAGTACCAAGAAAAAAGAAGAGGAGAGGCAATGCCAGGAAGATGTACGTGCTCCTACAAAACTTGACGTAGGCTCACCTTCCCAGACTATCACAGGTTGACTTTCACTCCCTGAGCTCTGTAAGTGGCACCAAAAGGCAACACATGACTCCTACTGACTCTTGAAATGTCTGTTGATGCCTCCCTGAAAAGCCCATTGGGGATTTTGCTTGTTCTCCTCTGCTGTCTGCAAACCAACCTGAGGAAATGCAGGCCTGGGAATAGGGAGAAGGAAACAGGGAACAGAGACAAGGAGACAGGCTGAGGCTTGGGAGAGTTTTTGTTTTACTTTAAGCAATCACCTGTTGGGATTTTGTGAGCATAGCAATTGCTTTTTCCTAAGCACACTGGTGAGAGCAAGAGCAGTAAAGAAGGTCTAGTTCGGTGCATGGCTGCAAGGCTTCTGACCAAGGAGTCAAGAAACACAACTCAATCTGCTATGTCAGCCTAGGCTCCTGCCCAGTTTTTCTGCACAATGGGAAAACAGGGCTAACGATAATGCTCATTACCATAACAAAGCATGAGTCTAGAGGAAGGAATAAAAAATAATCAGGGGAATCATATGATACAGAAATACAGTATCCAAAGAAGCTGGGATTTCAGGAAAACTTTTTACTGTCATTCACAGATCTAGGAACTCACTAAAGAATAAAAGATACTTTGCAGTTAAAACAGGAACAGATACATTCAGTGACTCACTTATTTCTTGTGACAAGTGCTGCCTTTACAAAGTTTTTGCCTAAAAAAGTACGAAAAAAGGATATACATCATCTGAATTCACTTAAAAAAAGGATCCTATACTCTTATCTACTGATTTCTAATTGCATGAAAGGATAGCTACACACTAACTTCTGTTCATTAACTTTAATCAAAAGAATTCTTGGCTGTTTCATTTAAGGCGGATTTAATCAAGCAAGGTTGGCTCTGAAGTGAAATTACAGTCTTCAAACTGCGGAACAATTAATTTAGAGTTTTGCCCTGCAACAGGTCCCTGATGAAATATTAAAGTAATAGATTGCAATGGGGTATTTTGGGTAGGTAATTTTAAATACAATCTAGGTGTTTTCAGATGTATAGGCAAAAATCTTTGTGCAAACTTGCACATTATTTTTCCAAATCTCTATGGTAATGTAAGATATAGCTCAAAACATTTGATATTATACCAACAAACACCAAAGCAAAAGTGTTTACATTGCAACTACATATCAAGCTGGAGATCAAAGATGACTTCTCAGCTTCACCTCGCACAAAAATAATTCATGTAATGTGCATTCCTTAAAACAAGGCATTGTGAAGCTTTTTGGTTATCAAGCATTTGTATCAGCAAGGATAAATAAAAGAACTTAATGTTTTACATAAACTTTGCACTTACTGTGATTTAAAAATCACAATACTCATAATTTGGGGCTTTCTGGATTCTTTTACTCCGAGTAATTTCATCTCCATTATGACATAATATGCCCACTTCTAATCGCAGGCTGAAATAAGGTAACTCTACGTGTCAATCTCAAAACAAAGCAAACCCTACCAAAGCCAGCCCCCATGATTATGGTTGCCTTGAAATGCATCACAAACCCCACTGCTGTTGTCAGCACTTTTTTCACTGTCGCAAGAATCAGAGAGGTGATGTGTAGAAAAAACTAAACACTTCCTAAAATGTCCTTCAAAGAATGTTTTGGACAAATCTAATTAAGTGCAAGGAAAACTGCAGTTGCTCAGAGATGACCTGGGGGAAGCACTGGACTAGCCAAAGCTACTTCAACCTAAGAAGTTCAGGAAAAATGACATGAAGTCCCAGCCTACTGAAGATGTATAAATACCTAATGTAAAAACTGCAAGAGCAGAGTAATTTCTTTATCATCCACTACCAGGATAACAGCTCTACTAATGATCTTACAATACAGAATATTTGTTCAAACACTTATTGGACTGGTATTTGTCAAGCTGTCATTTATTTTTGGTCAATAAAGTCAGCTCAGAAGTTGAAAAAGACTTGTGCTGGTCTGGAAGCTGTGCTTTGCCTTTTCTAAAAACACTGTTTTAGTCATCAGCTCTTGATTAACCAAGTGGAACAACCAAACAAGCTTCTATACTCTACTACAGCCATATCAACACATCATCTGTGATGCTCGAAAGAGATTGCAAAGGGTTTTCAGCAAATCAAGGTACAGGATCAGGTATGAAAGCCAGCTGAGCACAAGCCATGTTTCTCTTTGATACCAAGCTGTAATGCCCTCACCTTCTTCCTGATCAAACTCCCACGTGAGAAATGTGCTGTGGTCCAAAGGCCAAGAAACTACGTCCCTCACAGAGGCAAAGCCATCCATTTACTACTTTCCAGTTAGCCACTGAAGTGTGCTCGAGGTTCATACTGGACTGAAAGCCACAAGGCAGTAACAGCCAGCATTTTAAACAGAACTGGTGCCTGTACCATCTTCCACTATCACAATGGAACTTCCACTTTTACAGCACAACTCAAGATGTTCTTTGAGCCTTCAATGCATTCCATGACTTTGGAAACCATCACTGCTGAGGTGGTTTCTCTCACTCTTCACCAAGGAGGCTGCAACTACATGAGTTGAAACTTTCCAGCTGTTGACAAAGCCACAGCAAACCACTGCTAAATATGTAGTGAAAAGAAAATATCACGATTAGAGATCTGGACATAAGGGGAACTTTGATCAGCTTGTTGCATTGAATTCCTCATGGCAAGGTTGTTAACATTTGCTTGGCTCCTTGTCCTCTTTATTTAACTTTCCCTTAGCCACAGGGGATCTTCAGTTCCTCAACACTGAGTGATTTGTCAGGACTATTGAGTGGCATGGCCAAGTGGCATATGGCAAAATACATTCATGTGAACAATGGTTATATATCATTATGCTTGCAAAATATAAAGGTAATGAGAGCTGTAAGTACTACATGACTAGGATCAAAGTATCACTATGCACAGTAGTTTTAACATTAGAAACATTACAATAAAATCTGTTATCAAATCAATGAAAGATCAGAAAGATTAAGGGATTAAATGTCTTACTGGTACAAAAATACGCAAAGTGAGTACTAGACTGGAATGTGGCCGTGTCTTTATGCCGTATATTGAGGATGTGCTCCATGTACGACAACCCCACATCAAAAGTCAGTGGGAGGATGTTTTGTTGGTAGATCAAAGAAAAGGTGAAGTACATAGAAAAAATTCAAAACATGTAAGGAAAGATTCCAGTTGTAAGCAATTTACTTTTATATTAATTTCTCTAAAGCTCTACTTAATACTATTTTAGTTCTACAAAGAATATAATTCTTAATGACTTGCATGATCAAGTAATCCCCATGTGGCTACAATATAGTTGCAGGGTGTACAGTTTTGTCTTTGATCACGCCTCTTCTTCTTTCCCAAAACCCCACCTCCTGCTGCTGGGCTGCAATAACACATGCATTAACATAGAAATATAAAGACCTAATGTGTGATAGGAGTTCAAAATTATGCCATCCACATGGCACTGCAGAACCAGCAAAATAACTCAAACCCTCAAACTCAATAACATTGTCCACAATAAAATTAATTTTTAAAGTTAATTGAAAGAAAAAGAATACATTCAGAAAGCTGGGTTACAAAATAAAACTCAGAGATGTCTAAATATCGCTTTCCTTCCGTCATGAGGTATTTGGATATAGTAACTATGATAAAATAAGTATATCTTCAGCTAACAAATTGCATTTAAAATAGCAATATATTTTTTTAATCTTGTCTTGCACAGAGACCATCTGTCTACAGTGAACACTTACCTCATGCACCACCTTTTCCCCTTAAATAAATGTACCTCCTATGAATATCTTTAAAGAGTTGCTTTTTTTTTCTTAGAGTAGGAGTAATTTATTTTTTAAGAGATGTTTCATTACTTTGCAATCTACTGCTGCCATCTCCTGTGTTAAACGAGGCAGCAAGTAACTTAATACTTACAAGCAGGCCATTTAATGTTGACCATATGGGAACAGTTTCTGTTGGTCAAGCAGAGAGTACTCCACCTAAACACACTACAAAAGCCTGTTAAAAAGTTGGCATTACCTCTAAGTGACTCCGTCGTTCTGCAATCACTCGTTCATCCTTGTTTCCAAAGAGCTTCTTTGGAGGGAATTCTAAAGTGGCAAGCTGGAAGACATTAAAGGATGAATCGGCATCAGAATTGACAAGCTCAAATGAGAAAACCCTCTTTAAAGTACAAAGCAACTGGGAAGAAGAAAAAAACAAATACTCATGAGCTACACTATATGCTACTAGTAGATATCATATTACATGTTTCTACTGACATTAGCATGATCTTGTCTGTGGTTCTGCTAAGATAACAGCGCATTTTGTCATCAATGAGTGACTGAAAGAAAAAATTTGGGAATTAGACTGCCACTGATTGCCCACATAAATATTAAAAATTTGCAATCTGAATGTGATGTGATAGCATCAAATAGAAAGTAAGAAAGATCTCTGCAGGAATTCTGTGAATCTTAAAGGACTACATTCAGTCTCTTAAAAATTGTTGTCTCTAGCCGTGCTGTTGCGTAATTTGTTTGTTTTTTCCTATGTTCTACCATAAATGTAAGATCATTGGATCTAAGAACTATCACTGAAATCATGCCCTAGAAGATGGCATTGCTGGACTCCAGCTGACACCTGACCCGAACCTTTCATTGTGCCTTGAACTACCAGTTCTTCCCTCACAGCAAGGACAGGCTGAAACCAGGGACCTACACTGGGCTGGCAGCTATGACGATTGGGAATGCGACTCCTTGAGATGTAACTCAACTGGAGCCCAATCTCATTCAAATGTGCATCCACACTGGAAGCTGATAGCTTTAATTTCTGAAGAGAATCCACACAAGCATGCAAAATCCTATTTATCACATTGAAAATGAAAATCTTCCAGTGGCACACCTGCTAGAAACAAATATTCAGATATGTCCTTTTAGGAGTTCAAAGCCATCCCCTCATTTCTTTTTCCATCCTGTAGAAACTGTGGCAAGCAAAACTGGTAAGGCAGAGAGAGAGGGAACTGTCTGCCCTTCTTGTACACCAACATATAAAATGCGCGAGCTAATTCCAGCTGGCTATATCTGGAAAACACACTAAAGACTCGAGAGTTGGTAACAAGTACCAACGAACTTGGTCTGCTAAGCCACTGCTGCTGGAACAATGCATGAGAAAGCAAGTCCTCTCCCCACAGTTTGTGTTTGCACTTAAAGCACATCAAACCCAATTTTTTCCCAGCACTCACTGTATGAGATAGAAATACGCAACCTCCCATTGGCATCGCTGGAGTTGTTTCGCAGGCAAAAGCCCTGTGTAAAAATGCCTCCTGCATGAATTCCCCTGGCTATTTGATGATATTGAACTAATAAAAAAGATGCATCATTTTCTAGTCTATCAGCACATACAGGACTGTAGAGAATTTATGGCTGGTTACAAGGAGCAGCAATATACTGAATTAAATGAGGAGTTCTATTATTAACATTGAATGTAAGCATCTTTAAAATACATAGGAATTCTGCAATACAAATAATTTATTCCCATTCTCTGGTTCAATTCCAACTTAGATAATTTTAAAGAAACAGCTAGACACCTTCAAATGAGTGATTTAGAGATGAGGGGCACCAGAGGAGATGGAGAGATGTCTGCTCTGCATCAATCTTGCCAGCATGTCCCAATTATATTCCTCAAATTTCTCCAACCATATTCCATCTCAGTGTGCCTGCTTCTTCATGTTGGCAGGACAAGCAGTACACAACCAAACAGCATCCTACAATTATGTCCTTGGGACTTATTTTCACTGCATTACTCACTTCTTCACCTATACAGGATTATAAGTGCTAATATTTTCAAGGACTTCAAAATTCCACCCCTGCAGAAATTCTATTTTATCGAATAGTACTGCATCATTTCACTACTAGAAGCAAGCAAGGTAAAACAATTACCACGCAATCCCCTCACGGCCCTAGGGAAATTGTTTTTATATTTATTTGCTAACAAATACTTTCATTATAGAATTTTAAAATAGTGTCTGTTAAAAAACAATTTGCACAATGAACCTACTGCTACAACATCCTCAGACATACTCTGTAGAGTCAAAGCAAGGTCTTACAGCTAAAATCAGGAATGATTTCTTTATCTAAATCAAGTTTCACCTTAACAGAAATTTTGGGACTGATTCTACACAACTCTGGGCTGGGTAAACTGTTTTCCTAATCTCTTAGCTTTCTGGATATATCTTAGGAGAAAAACAGTTGTATTTTCTAAAGCCACTAAGTTTTGCTAAACTCTCTCAAACCAAAGCAGCTACTCACAGGATTTTAATACTTCTAAACTCCTAAATCAGTACCATGCATAAATTTAATATGCAAGAGAAAGGCCTCAGCCAGTAAACTTGGCTCTGAAATGTTCTAAGTCACAACATGTACCTAAATGAAAATTATAAGTTCACTGCTGGTCAAGACCTGGGGATCTGAATACTTTGTACATAATAAAAGCCACCATCCAGATCAGAACAACAATGCGCTGAATTATTCTTGACACACACATACGTTACTTATGTTTGTAATACACCTATGTGTGGCAGGAAGAATGTGACAAGGAATCATGGGAGTTGTAGTCTTCCGGGTTCTCACGCATGCTCAAAGAATACTTGATTGTCATTGGTTGGAAGATCATGTTACATATTTAAGCGCTGTATTTAAACCTAAGTGTTTTGAAATAAACCTCAATTCTGCCCTGGCACTTGGTTGTGTCACCGGCGGGGTTCGTGCCTTATACAACACCTCAAATGGCGCCCGAACAGGGACATACCTATACATACATATATGTCACTTGGAAAGATTTTTCTTGTTACAAAGGACTGATCATCTACTGCAGTCAGCATTTTTACTGGGCCAGTTACAGAAGGCGCAGGCCCTTGGGCTTGCTGGAACATTCCTGTGTCTCACACTTTCCCAAGGGTCTCCTGCCTCCTCTTTTAACTAAATGATTGGCAGATGGCCATCTCACAAATAAAATATGGAGACCATATATGTTCTACAACAGATGACCACCCAGCCATAGGATAGAAAATCCTCCAGCTGTATTTCATCATCACTTCAGCAACTCAGTTATTCCAATGGGCTCTACTCCACTACATGCCAAGAGTATAATCCCTACCAAAATGAAAAAGAGACATTCAAAACTCTGCAGGCTTGAGTTTCAGGCTGTACAAACACTTAATCCAGACATGACAGCACCAGTTCCCACCTACTTCTCAGCTTGAAAATGTGAATTATGCAGTCCTCTATGTGACTGAAATGTCACTGTAAAAGGAAGCTGGTCTATTGTACTATATTTATATAAAAATACTCCATTGGTATATTTACCAAAGGTAGTGTGCTTATATATAGACACCATGGATCTTTGTCACTTTGACTCAAAATTATTCCTTTAATGTGTGGAAAAATGCGTTGGTGCAAGAGTCCCACAAATATACAGTGATGATAAAACATTCTCACCTCATCATAACTTTGTTTATTAAAAAAAGAAATGGAAGAAAGTCCAGCAATACAAATACACCGAAGTAATGATAAATGTTATGATAATGGTCTATAAAAATTCTCTGTCCTGATGTATTATTTGATATACAGACTCTGAATGTAATTGTGCGAGATTCAGAAAAGCAATGATTCAATAGAATTTTGAGGTTTATTTAAAATATCTCACTCATTTAAGCCAAAGTGCAGTAGCAAATATTTCAATAAATTCAGATTTTATTGTTAGTAATGCTACAGCACCTTTAAGAAACTGCACTGTAACTTCAGATGAGATAACCACTGCTACAGGTTAATGCACACAGCGCAGTATGTGACTGAGACGCTTTTGTTCTGGCACTGAAATATGTAAGAGATCTCCAGGTGTGGATTTTGCACCGAGATGTTTGTCTTGGCTCCAACACTGTAAGAGAATTTCACACCATCCAGATTCAGGAGTATAAATGATTCTTTTAGAATTAAATGGTTGTGTACCCTCTCGCTCGAATTAATTCTTCAAGGGTCACACCTTGATTACGAGATGAACGTTTTGCAGCAATGCAAGGCATAACAGTGGGACTTTACAGGTAGCAAGATAAATTATTCTTCTTCCATGAAATTTCTGAAGCACACCCCTACCCTCCCTGTCCCCCTTGCTGTAGTGGCAATGGAAGCGTTTGGCAGGCAGTCCTTTTCAGCAGGGATGTTTTGTCCTTTTCTAAAGCTTCTGATGAGGTGATGTGTTTTCTGTCAGGGGAAATTAAGAGGCATATTCCCCAGCCTGACAGGAAGAGAGGGCTTGAATGATTTCCTGAGAAGCTTCTGTATGTAGCATGCAAGATTTCTAATTTTTATTTTGGCTGCAGAAGCATTTCCCTACTACACTTAATTATAGCATCGCTGCAACCCAAACTCCATTATATCCATAGGAGTGTGCACATATACAATGGGCAAGGCTGGGACTACTCTTGGACCCAAAAGGCAAGGCCAGAAAACATATTTTAAAATAGTACACAGACACCTCAAGACTGCATATCAGCATGCCTAATGTCTTTTAGACATTAAACTTTACGGCTAATGATGTTTATCCTATCTGGCAATCGTTGCTAGGCAGTAGCAGTCTTAGGGAGAGGCAAACAGTCATTTGCAATTTACTCCCTAATTTCTTTATAATAAATAAAGGCTGTGTTTTATTTCTGGGTCTTGTGTTACTTGGGGGCATGTTATTTGTCTGCATCTCAGCAATCTTATCTGTAAGAAACAATGCTTACCTGCCACAATGGACTATTGGTGAGTTAGTACAGTCAAGTTTAGACAGTGCTGGGTCCAGTCCTCAAGGGGAAGGTGCTTCACACCCAGTAAGTGCTATTCTAGTAAATGTAAAACAGCTGAATGTATTCCTCTACTTCTCCCACATTCCAGCCAGGATACTGGTTTTAATAAGGTTTTCAGCAGGCATTTAATGCTGGTAAGAGCAGACGGCAGAACAGTAAGTGACCCTTTTTTTAGTCACCTATTTTATCTTACATACAACTCTTTGACGTTATGATTCTGGGAACAACATACCCTTTTAAAATGAAACCATACTTCATAGCCTTCAGCTACTGAGCCCCAGGGAGAGATGCAAATTTGGAGACTAGTCTTTTGGAAACCAAGAGTGCAAATGAAGGCCCCAAATACCACAAAAGGCTCTGCCTGGGATGGGGTGCACTCTCATTTCAGGGCCTTTAGAAAAAACAAAGCCAGCAGCATTTGAAGGGTGTCCTTTAATTTCTCTTATATTCAGTTGGAGACTCTTCACTGAAATTGTGTCTGCTTGGGGACCTGCTGGATTTAATTCAGTTCAGGGGTTTTATGGTACAGTGGAACAGAATATGTTAATAAAAAGTTTTGTACAGTACTTTGCAGATGATATTTCAATATATAGTGGACCAAAGTTAAATACCACATAATACAGTCATGTAGGCTTGTCACTTCTGAAGCATGAAATTGTTCCAAGTGTTACGCTCCCTAAACATTAAAAAAGTGCCATTTTCCAACATCAAGCAAAAATCTACAGGATTGAAACATCTCATTATTTCTGGCCAGCATAGTCTGTGTTTTAGTGCCTACAATATGGCAAAAGTTTTTTTTTGTAAGAAGAAAAACAGGGCAGACATTGATGGAGGCTGAATCATCTTTAATCTTTCATCCCAAATTCTCTTTGTACTTCAATGTTTTGATATATTTAAATGGGGGGGGAAAGGGGAAAAAGAGAAAATTAAGGAAATGTTAACTATTAAATTAAAAAGTCAGTCTTCTTTAACTCTCGTGTTACTTTTAAACTCTGAATTTTCTCATTTTTCAAAGAGTATGTGTGACTTTTGATCCTTTGTACCAGAAATCTCTGTCACAAATGAGAAAAATCAAAGAGGAGAATGTGGCACGGTTTTGCAGCCAGTGTGGCTGCACCTGACTTGATTTTGCAGGGAGTAATGAAAGAAAAAACTGTCCTACTTTTACTTTTTGAAGTTTAAACAAAGTAACTTAAGCCTCAACTTCTCAAGATGTACTAAGACTCTCAGAGTCTAAAGAAATTGGAGAAAGGCTGTATTCTTAACCAAGAACTAAGTATTTAGGGATTTGACAACAAGGTAGGAAAAAAAAAAGCTGAACTTCTATATTTTTACTTGTATTTTGGCTGAAATAAACTACCTTTTCTACAAAATTTCGTAAGAGAGCATTAGGCAAAGGTAAAAAGTTAACAATGAATAAAGGCCACTTTGCAAATTCTGAAAAAAATCAAATGGAAATCAAAGATAAGTCATTTGAACATATACTATCCACTAAAAAATAAACCAACAAAATCACTTATAAAACCACCTATTTTCAGCTGATATAGCCCAAACTATTTAAAGCTGAATGAGGAAAGCTCTAAACTTATTCTCCTTTAAAAAAAAAAGTTACATAGTCCTTCACCACCTGCTCCCCCAAAATATATGCTATAGATAAGTGATGCCCTCAGAGGACAGAAAAATTAAAGCCACTATTGTTCACTATCAACTAATCAAAGACAAGGAATATCAAGGGGATTATTTTCTGGATATTCAGTTTGTCACCTACTTTTCCTCTTCCATTTCTAATATTTTCTCTTTACTTTTTCCATCTCTTCATGTTCTTTCCCCACTTTCCAGCTTCCCAACTTGTCTCTATTTTAATGCTATGCTTCCCCCCATTCCTGCATGACCTACCTAATTCTTTATCTTACTCCACTGGGCCATTTGCCATCCTTCCTCCCTGCTATCTGCCAGAAGGGGAAAGGGATTTGATATTCTCAGAGGTAGCATATCCAAGGAACCAAGGATCAGCCAAAGCTCTGAGGTGGACCCATGTCAGCCTTCTAATGGAGTGAGCTCCCTGGAGAAGGCTGAACAGCTTTTAAGCAGCAACAAAAGTCACAATTTATTATAACAAACAAACAAGGATAATTAACCTCCTAAACCGAGGAAAACTCAAGTGACCAGGAAATAGAACAGGAAAAAGGATGTAAACAACGTTCCTCCTGCGCTCAGGATCCCTGCAGAGGGGTGCCTGATACCAGCCTAACATAGTCAGCCCTTCACCGTCTTTGAGGGAAGCAGACTCTGCTCCCAAGGTCTTTGCAGTGTTTCTGAGACCTGAGGAGCTGCTCAAGGCTCATCCCTGCTGTCTCTCAGCTCCTCCATCAGAGCTGCAGGTTTACAGCTTTCTGTCATCTCTCCTTGCTGCTACAACAGGCACCAGTGCCCAGACCTCACTCAAACACGCACAGGGGAACGAGCACCTCCCTCCTTCCTTGTGGGAGTCTACTCTGACAAAATCGTAAATAAACTGGTCAGCAAATGCAAGAGAGACCACATTGCATTGATGTACTGGAGTTTTGGGTTTGGGGTTTTTTTTCAAATGTTTTTTTTCCCCCCTGGTATTTCCTGAACTCAAAATATGCCACAACTTGGTTTCCAGTCCCTTAACGGCATAGCCCTTTCTCTAAGAGGAAACTGTTTTGCCCCACGTACATAAGAATACTCTTTCTTCCTGCTATCCATCCTTTTTGCTCCGTGTCAAAGGGTTACTTGACCACAGAACTGGTTTAACCTTTGCATTTCTGCCTGGCAGGGACAACTCCTGGTTGGTACATTGCTTTTTGTCTGGCCCCTTGTGCCAGCAGACCGGTGAGCCAGGTCTACTTTATCCCCTCTAACACATCCCATTGAGGCCAGAGTGCACTGGAGACCTTTCTAGGGTTAACCTGCTAGGCAAGCAATTCTGCCACTTCCCCACTGTACACAGACTGGCTACAATTCCTTGCCTTTTCCTACTTATCTCTCTGGAACATCACCCATATATAAATAGGTACCTTCTCCATATAATTCCCCTGCAATATGGGCACTAAGACATGCCAAGAAGGACGTACATCTCCTCCCATAAATAAATATATGCAGTTCTGTTGTGAGTCGCCTCAAAGTCAGGATGCTGTGACTAACCTCCACACACCATCACCTCTGTATTCACCAATAAATGAGCATCTTCTCAGAATGCACAAGCTCTCACAGCTCTGCTGTCTCTATTTTTGGGTAATTCTCTTTGAACTTTTAAGATCTTTTGCCAGTTCTCTTCCTCAGACAGGCATAATTGTTTCTCCAAAGAACACCTCAACTCATCTGTCTCTGAAAAGGGACAAAAAACACAAAAGAAGAAATTCACCTCTGAACCACCCTCAAACCTCCCTCTGATGATGCAAAATGACCAAGTAGGATTAGACACCAGAGATTTCTTATTGTCTTTGAATGGTCCCCACCTGCCCATTAAACAATCACCTGTAATTATCAAAAGATATGAGAGTTCTCATATCCAAGTTCCTCCTTTAAACCAGCAAGATTAAGTCTGACCTAGACTTAACCTGCATTTTTGGAGCTATGGTGAGATGTGGAAGCCAGGGTTTATTGTGTCATTTTAAGTCCATTTAGTCTGTCTCCTGCTACTGAGAAAAATGAAATTAACTTCAGCCAAAAAAGTTACCTTGCATTACAGGAGTGTTTTTGTTTTCCTTAAAGCAAATTCTAGGCTACTCAGAATAATAGCATAACAAAATAGAGCCATAAACAATGGTCAATATAATATTTGACAAATTACTTCATTGTTTTTTCCATTATAAGCAGTACAATAGCATTTAAATACAGAATAACTATAAAAATGAGCCATAGGATGCAACAAAATTCATGCAAACCTTGCACATGTCTATAAAATTATGCAGTTTGGGGATTTTCATCTCTTTTATAAAACTCAGAAACTAATATAGCCAAGGCATCTTTCTACATATAAATTTCTACCTGCATAGCTCCAGGATTATTAGCCAAGGAAAGAGAGACATAAACTGGCCCAAATGGCAAAGAAAATATTTTAAGTTTCCTATTCAGGCTGTAGAAAGGCAGAATAAGATGGTGCAGAACCAGCATAGACCAATCAAAAGACAGAACTACCTCAGAGGTAAACCAGTCAAAACCAAATAAAAATAATTAAATATGAGTTATAGATGTGTTTGGAAAAAAAATATGAAAAAATTTTAACATAGCATGTCCTTGCAATCTTGATTTTGCTCTCTTGTTCATCTATCCCTTGCCCCAAGACAGAACTCTCTTGTGGAAAAATATCCGTATCGCACGGCAGATCGTGGTCTAAGACAAGGGTATGTGCTGACCTAGAGAGTCTATGGACAAGTTTAACACATACTCTCTGCACTTTTAGGTCATGATTTTGCCAACTAAACATTATTTTTTTCATGCAGTCTCAGGTTATGGTGCTTGGATAGTTCTTTAAAGAAATGATAACAACTGCTGGGTTTGCAAGGTCTTGCCTTCAAAGCTCAACACATTAATCAATCTTCATCAAGGTGTGACTCAAACTCCACTTCTGGAGCTCTCTTCAGGGTTTATTTTCCTTTCAAAAATGATTTGGGATTTGATTAATTATCTTCCTGCTGGGATTTCCGGTAAGGTCAAGGCAGTCCCTGCAACAGCACAAGTGGGCCATGTATCAACCACTACCTTCGCCGTGGCTGCCTTGCCCCATAGTGGCTAGGGGGCCACTTTGACTGAAGCTGAGAAGTCACAATATCATTTGACTAAAGCAACAGAAACACTTCAGAGAAGAGGACTCACCACAGCAGTTTTAACAGCACTTCCCAAAAATGATTTGCTTGTTGCACATGAGCTCATCTCAGTGACATCTGGCAGCGTTTATGAAACATCCTCGTCTTGTGTGGCTGACTGACGCCATAAATTTCAGTCACCCTTGCCTTTGAGAAATGCTAATAATGAAAACTCATCAAGGAGCAGCAATAATTTCTACTGCTGACTAGACGGATGCCTTTCTGACTACTCAAAATTAATGGCACATCTCAGGGTCTTAAAGAACAGCTGTCACAGAGAAATATACCTGCAAACAAACATGCAGCCGGCCTCTGAGTGTGATTTGTTATGAGATACAAACTGGTCACACACAACAAACTGGACTGATTACAAGAAGTTAGGCAGCCTTCTGTGTCATTTAAAATGATAAAACCAGAGAAAAGGCAGTGCAAGTACACAAATGGGAAGCTTAAAAAGAACTGCTTAGTCCCCCCTCCAACAGTAATTTATAGTCACATAGGTTATATATAAATTTTCACTTATGTCTAGTCTTACAGACTTTAGAATTAGCTACTTTATCACAGAATTAAAAACTATCTGTGAGCTTTATACAAATCTGGGATTTTCCTTGCACTATTACTGTTGTCAGTAGGTAAAGCTTAAAATGACAGATAACTAATTAAATGTAATAAACTTCAAAGATGTATTTTCAGGAGCTTGCTTGGCAAAAGATTTTGTATGTTTAGGGCAGAAAAAGCAACTATGGAGACAGAAATATCACTGTTACTATCAGTTCCAGGAGCAATACCCTGCTCTTGAGGTCTTGAGTACTGCTCTTGAGGTCCCAGAGTCAGGGTGGTGGGTGAGAATAGGTATTTTTTTTCAATAAAATCCAATTTTTCCATAAAATGTCTTGATCGAGCACTTGAAGATAAATGTTTCAAAAGTAAGACCTATGTATATACCACATACATAGGGAAAGCTCAAAGACATACTCCAAGAAAATTCCATGGTATTGAAGTCAACCTCATTACTTAGGGTAGGGGAGAGAACAGGGATGTGTTTAACTGTTGCAAGTATTAGGGTTTGGATTACATGTCAGTAATTTCACAATTCCCATCTATCAGATGCCTTTTAGAAGGCTATAATGTTTGTCCCCAACAAGCACTACTTCGCTGAGTCTGTGTACAAGTGATGCTACTCCACCTACATAAGTTTCAGTAACCCAGGAAAGCAGGGGAAAGCTAAAAGACCATATTAATTTTTTATTACTTTTTTACAGCATCTTTACTATGAGTTATAGCACATAAGAGCCTTCAGGTACAATCAGAATGGAAATTATGCTACTCTATCGGTGTAAATAAAACCCTGCAAAACAGTAATTTGCAATTACTTTTCAATACTGGTACTAACAAAAAACTGAACTTCAAAGTAAAGGTATCCCTATTTATCCCCCAATTTAAAAATAAAAATAAATTCAGAGTTAGATTTGAACATACAGTGAGTAATTTAAGGATTCAAAAAACTGCTTGCTAAAGCTCTGCTGCAATTTTTCCCATAAAGGACATAACAAGACTAGGACATGCAGTGTTCAGAAGCAGTTTGAAAGAAATT
Organism: Neopelma chrysocephalum; assembly: GCF_003984885.1. Classification (NCBI taxonomy): domain Eukaryota; kingdom Metazoa; phylum Chordata; class Aves; order Passeriformes; family Pipridae; genus Neopelma; species Neopelma chrysocephalum. The sequence goes on along the minus strand of NW_020897753.1, from coordinate 525,152 downwards.
CAAAGGATTTCATGGAAAATACAGAGTGTACACTCAAACAGCCTCAGAGAACCTGCACTGCTGACAGCACTGCATAACACAAATCATTAAAGTATCATTAATACCTAGCAGTACCTAGAGGTAAGTAGGAGAGAAAATATAATAAATTCAATAGATAAGAAATTGCCCAAACAAAACTCTGTACCTTTAATTCTTTTTATTATTCACAGCATTTTAACCATTTATAGACAATCATGAATTAATTGAATATTTTAACACAATGTCCCGTGAGAAGTGTGCTTTTTCATCTCACTCTCACTCACATCAGCATTCCCATATTGAATTTTGTTTTTCAGACATGGCCAGAGAGCTTGCCCTCCAAAACTATTATTCCTGGCTTTGGTTCTGAAATATGTCCTACAGTAAACTAGACAACATCCTCTGCTTTCAGTCTTCTCTTGACATCTTCGATTCTATACCTCCAGCTCAATATTTTTGCTGAGAGCCACTGCTTCTTTATGTTTATTTTCATATTAAACCACAAGAGATTGTATTTTATTGATTTTTGTCATGCAGGGATGTCTAATAAATTTTGTGGCTTGAGTTTTCTTGCTTTAGGCTCTTTAGAGGGATAGACAATTCTCTCTTGTAAAATGGAGCCTTCTGTATGTTGTGCGTTGCAGAGAGAGATGGTAGAAAACCTTCCCACATTTTTTTTAATATATTTACACTACAGCAGTCAAGAAAACATCCTGAGAGCCTTATAAGAAGATCCCATTGTAAATACAAAACTGCTTTTAGAAACTGTACTATCAGCTGCACAGGCCTGAGAAATGTGTTTTCTTCCTTTCTTCTAAAGTCAAGTTATTTTTCATTAAGAAACCCAATACTATTTTCACCATATTGTGTCTGAAATATCATTAGCTGGAACATGATACACTAATATTTATAAAAGACCCTTAGACAAAAAGTATCTCTTGTAGATTGTAACAATGCTAACCATACCGTTAGTTTTAGAATCAAAGAATGTGTTGGGTTGGAAAGGACTTTAAAGATCATCTTGTTCCAACCCCCTGCCAGGGGTACATTCACATATGTAGTTGTGTCAGTAATAACATTTAAACGCATAAGGAAAAAACACGACAGGCAGCACAGTTAGAGCCAGACAAGTTTTTCTACCATCTAAGGTATTTGTTCAAAATTAACCTGGGCATTTTCACAAAAACTAGAGTGAGAGCTGGGTCACCATATCTGAAATCAACTGAAACCAAAGGATTCTACTTGTCAACTCTACTTAATCTAGCAGCATATTCCTGACCAACACAGTAAGAACAAGCTGTTCTTCACAAAACCCTCGGAAGACAGTGAGACTGCCAATAACAGCTAATGGTTAATGGAACATGTGTCAAAGTCCTCTGAAGGAAGGCAATCATTAAAAAAAGAAACAGTAAAAGCTCCAATCCTCCCCTCTGGTTTTCACTAAGCAGGAAGAAAATAGAGATACAGAGTTGCAGCCTAAGGCATTCCCCAAGATGACAGTCATGAGGAGCTAAGAAATGACTGAGCATACCTAAACCTCCAGCTACTTTGTCTAGGAATTGTTCTTCTCAGAGGTATTTTCCTCTCTCACAGATAGAGGTTATCCATCTGAAACTGTTTTACTGATAAAACAACATGAATATTTTGATATCATGCAAATTCACTAGATAATTGAGCACAGCCTTGAAAATCAGATTATCCAATAATCAAAGCAATTATTCTGTCAAATGGTTGGTAAATAATGAGAAGGACTCATCCCTCTCCAAATGCTTCTTTTTTTTCAATTTCTATGTCACTAATACACAAGACTTTTGCACAGCACAAGCAATGAAACCTGGCATTTGATGCCTGCCTGCTGGTTAATCTTGTCTCATTCTAAATCTATCAGAAGACCTATAAAGCTACTGGTATTCTCCCAGAGAACCATTTGGAAACTCACAGGTTTAATTAGCTGCTCAGGACAGACCAAAAGAGACCAGGTCCCATCAACAACCAAAACCCAGGAAGGAGGAAAGGAAAGGAGGAGAGATAGAGAGAAGTTGTATTTCTGCCAAATCGCCTGTACCAAGTCAAGAAAACTTTGCTGCACAAATCTAGCATCCAAAGCAACAACAATCACAAATTAATCCCAAAGCCAGGATTTCCCAAGGCTCTTACACTTTCAGATTCAGTTTTGCGACAAGAAATTCACAGACTGAATTATTTTCCCACTAGAAATATATTTGGAATTGCGTATTGTGCTGGAAGCAAACATGCTGGGGGAGTTTGCTGTGTCTCAGATGTTCTGGTCCTGGTTAGCAACTACAAATTCAGAGGGAGCACATGGAATACATACATTTCCCTGTTATCAAACTTTCACTGAACTATGTGACATGGTTAGCAGTACGTTTTCCACTTTGCTTATGGGAACAAATTCTCCTTTTCAGCTGTAGACTGAACAAAATCCTAGAATTCCTTTTAAAAATTCCAGCAGTCTCATGCTGCAGAAAGAAAGGCCAGATGAAGCATTTAAGCACCTACCACTTAAATCCCATCTGTGGCAAACTAGAGCAGATATGGAAGTTCTACATATACAAACCTGCAGGCTTTAGGAATGCTCTGAACATAATATAATTAGGAACAGGAGCTGGAAACGTGTATGTAGCAAACTATGCTTCCTGTGTATGCATTTCCTGGCTGTTATAGGTGACAAGAATATGAATGTTAAAATTAACTATACCATAATTACTGTAATTTGTATTGAATAAAGCTGAAGGCTATAATCACATGCTTGTATAATGGTATTATAAGGTTTATACACAGAGAGGTGTTCTCAAACTTACTATATTTTTCTTTCAATATGTATGGAAAGATACATTACCTAGCTAGCAAAGTCCCAGGCTAGAAAGTAAAAATTAGGATTAGTTTAGGATTTGTATTTCAAAAACTATTTTCTAAACACTTTTCTATATACTTATAAGTCTGCCAGAGGTGCTTTAATACACATCATGGATTCGCTATTTACAAGCACATCAATGTTGCAAATTATTTTCATTTTCATCTGTGCCCTAATATACAGTTTCCAGGAAAAAAAAAAAAGCTTTCAGATTGTTTATACGCTCTTGGTGTTTGTCCTATGGCTGGCACATTAAACTTGTGACTCCTACTATGTTTTTCCACTGTATAAAAACAAAACTACAGTACATAGGCTTATTTGGAAAAAAAAGTCCAAAGTTGCTAGTTCATATCCAGATACCCAGAAACACCATTCCAGTTAGTCAGAACACATCAACTTTATTTCTTCACTGGATCAAATTTTCAAACAAAGAAACAAATCTAAAAGTATTGTTGTAGACAGTATAGGGGTCATAGGGCTTCATGAAATAATCTGAACTGAGAATCCATATACAAACAAACCTAAACTTTCTAAAATAATGAGATAGCCTCTGTAGCAAGATTTGTACCATCATTTTCATTACTACATGGTACACTCCGCTCTCTCCAGTGCATGTAACCCATGAGTTTAAATTGCTTCTTGGTCACAAGGGTTTATAAACATCAATGTCAACAAGAAATGATTTGTGGACAGATTGCGGCTTCAGTCACCACAGGATCAAGGCTTCGGCATAAGCACTGCAGGTTTCAGAACAAAGTAATTTAAAATATCATCTTACAAACATTTAGTTACTTATAGTTATAGTGCCTTATGCTACTTACAATTGAACACTAGAATGTCCAGAATTTTGCATTCAATGTGAGCATACTACCTAAATCTTACATACTAATTAAATATACACTTACTAATGCCAGCTAATGAGAAAATCCAGTGGTAAAATCAGCAGAGCTTCAGGCCAGCTCTGATGCAACAAGCTTCTGACTTCTGCTGCCAAATTAGCTCTAAGCTCCAGGAGCTCACTAGTCACATGGCAACTGGCTTGCCAGCCCTGCAAGCCAAGTACCTCAACGTTATTGCTTCCTCATCCTTTTTCCTTTCAAAATATTCCCAGGGGATTAATATAAATTTTACATTTAATGAAACTCTACAGCTGCAGAGTTACAAACCAGAATGGGAGCAGTCAGACAGCCATGATCCCAATCCCAGCCCAAACACTGCCCCAAGTGCTCTGCACCAGTCTGCTCTTTACTGCTCTGCTCCTGGTTTAATTTGTTTGTATTTTGACTTGGGAGGAAGAACTCTGCATCTCTGGTAAGACTTTAAGAAATAATTTAATAATTACACAAACACATACAAATTGCCTAATTATCCTTGAGACTATTGGGGGCGGGGGGGAGATTAAATATCCCCAACTGCCACCAATTGTCTTGAAATTTAGTCAAAAGTTGTATTTCTCTGCCAGTGATCCTGGAGAGAATGTCTTCCAGAATCCAGAACTCACCTCAATTTCATCCCCTCATCATTATCTGAGCCAGCACTTTGTGTTGAAGATTTCTTCCACTTATTATGTATCAGGAGCACCAGACATATAGACCACTTATCAAGGACACTGAAATCCTTCTCTGGCAGTCACCCGAAAGAAGAGTATGGAGGCAAAAGGAAAGGACAGTGAGATCAGTCAGTGGTGGTTCCATGAATAGTTCTTGCCTTTTCATCATTACAGATGAATTACTTCTAAACAATAAGTAGTAATAAAAAAGAGTCTAGAAAAAAAAACTTAAGAAAGGATTAAAAAACTGGTGTCTTCTCTACTGTAATAGCAAACATACACATTATGTGTTGGGTGGTTGGGGGCAGTACGGATAGATGAAATAGGAATTGGCTTCACTGAGATATCAAACATTTCTCGTCTTTTTTCACTGAGATGAAAAAATACTTCCAACAAAAAATGGACAGACTACTTTTGAGTTTTGAAAAATCTGAAATATTTCAAAATATTTCAGAATATTTTTAAAATAAACTTGCAACAAATGTTTTGATTTCAATATATTTTCAAAAACATTCATTTACTATTTCTGAAAAACCTGAGACATATTTTCTGCTCTTTTAGTTTCATGCAATTCTTACAGGTGTGCAAAGCAAAGAGCAGCCTGTTAACTCCTCCAGCTGACAAAAGCCTCAAGTTCACTTCAACAGAATGATCCTCTGTCAAACAGAGAGAACCCCGATGTGCAGAGGATATTCTCTTCAGAAATGAAAATAAGTATACATAAAATATATAAATATATAAGAATATATAACTCTCATGGCCTTTTCTCCATAACACTACACCAAAAAAAAAAGAAAACTAGACAGCATTTTTTCCTAACAGTTGTAAAATACAGTATTTACTGTCTAATAGTTAATGTACTTGAAGAACCCTGTCACCCAAGCAACAGTCTCTAACCCTGCCCACTGAGAGTCACGATATTTGTGTGTTCCTTTAATACATCCTGTACTCTCTTTTCCCTGGTGGGAATACCAGGTGGGGACAGAGGCAGATCACAAAATAACTTCAGCTTGATTGCTCAGGCTTCCACAGACATTCCTGCTGTTTCAGATATGGATATTATGCATGCATTCAGCTATGTAAGATGACAAAAACCAGACCAGCGGAAGGAGAAGTTGGCTTGGTTACAACCCAAAATTCTTTGAAAATTATGAACAGTCCTTTTGTGCCTTAGACTGTGAAAGACACAAACAGCTACCTTCATACAGACCTTCATACCTGAAATACAGTTACACAAATTATTACATTCTGTTAAATAAGCTAAAAGTCAATAGCTTTGGCACTCCTGCAGAATTCTACACACATATGTTCTTATCTCCATGAATTAATCTATAACTGCATTTTAGCTTGTCCTTGGCAGCTTTCTACAAATCACTACTAGTAATAAAAATGCCTCAACAGTAGGTGCTTTCCTTAACACCATATAGAGATTTTTAAGCACATGGAAAGAGATTTCAAGAAGACTGACAGGAAACTCCATAAGCAGAGCCTACAGTGAAAGCCCCACAACATCTGGCTTAGACACCCAGATACAAGTGGGAATTAAGGGCTCCCACATGAAGGAGGAACTTCATAAACCTTGGATTTTGGTAGGGAAAGACAAATAGGAACTGTTTCTCTGCTCTTCTTTGAAAGAAGAAAGAGACAAGAAAGTGTTAGGAGAGTGAGTTTTCCCTCACAGCAGGATAAGGACCAGGAAGGGAAGGTTTTCTGCAGAAACCAACACTCTGGTAGTATTTCAAAACCATTAAGAAAAACCATAAGAAAAGAGGGAAGGAGGAGGGAAAAACAGGAGATTTTTAGTGTGGAAGTTCTTACTTCTCTATTATAAAGAGCCCATTTTCTCCCATTTCTAAGAGAAAAAAAAAAAAGTATATCATTAGAGAGACAATTGCAACTGAAAGCCAAGTATTTTTTTAATTAAAATTCCAAAAATACTAGAACGGTCATTAACAATCTAGCAGTGCAAGAAAGCTGAAGCTGGGCAAATGACAATCGTGCAGACCTAAAAAAACCCAAGGCACTGTTAAATGCTTGATACTTATCTGCTACTGGTACAATCTCACCCTTCTGCAGCTTTTACAGTCTTTCAAAATTTGCATATGACATATTTTAGTTAGATATGCAGTTGTCAGCAGCCACTTAATTACATTAGAAGAAATGCACAAGTATATAATACATATGAGCTGTTGTAAGACTGGAAGATAGCTTCTGCTTTTGAAAGAGATACTTTTTTTTTTTTTTAAACTTCCTAATAAATCAGTTTGCCAATACATCCCTTTGGGAATTCAGTGGCATCAACATGAAATGCAAGATCAGCAAATTATTAAAATACTGATGTAGTAACTCAGAGCTGAGCAACTAATGAGCTGTAAAGTTCACTTCTAAAAGCAGGACACTCATACATTAAACACATCCACAGTATTTTTGCTGTTCATTATAAATATTAATTTAGAGTGGGAAGGTGAACTGTGCAATATAAAACTCAACTCTGATGGATTCTGATAACATCCTTTTATGGATTGAGTTTCTTTGGAATAATACACAGTAAGTAAAGACACAACTCTGCCAAGTTTGGTATTAAAATACATTTCAGCATCATGATGAATCCCAAATTAGGTCAATGACAGATGAGCAGAAGTGGACAGATGAGTTTCAATTTACAAAACAAACTGAACTCCTACTTACATGGCAAAACTAATCCAAAATTACCATAAATTAAGGCTATTTTAAATAAAGATAAAAATATGGAAAGCCATTGATCATTCGCATATGTAACATTGATAATGAAATTCCTTCAAAGAAAATAAATGCCAGACCTTTACTGCAGGACACAATATTATATGTTTCATCCATCACAACATGCTCTTCCCCTCTGATAAACAAGGACAGAGTAGTTTGGAGAAATGCTGATGAGGAGAAGAAACACACTGCATATTATCTAGTCTTCTTCTGCCCACAAACCTTCCATTGCCTCGTGGTGCCCTATTTCTCAAAGCAGGAATGGACACAACACAATAGTCTGTATCATGTAAAAAGAGAAGACATCATCAGTGCTGCAAGGGTCTCCAGAACAGGTACTTAAGTGACAGTACCTGTCTAAAAGCAGTAGCTGACATGATCAGATGCTTATCTTGCTTTTCCTGATTTTTAACATGCTTGGTACTCAGCAAAGATAAGACACTTGAACCTGTCTGATAATTTATGGAAGGTTGCTGTGAAGTGGAGGTTCAGTCAAGGCTGGAAAAAGATACTATTGGCAAACTTGTAAGACTTGGTATTTGCCCTGACTTACAGAAATTGTTGAGAAGGAAACAGATAGCTTAATAAAACATACTATAATGTGCTTCCTACATGGAAATTAGACACGGACTCATTGGCATAAGTAAACCAATAATTCCTTTAACCTCAGGAAGTTTACCTAAGACACAGACTTATGGCAACACAGAAGTGTCAATAAGGAACAAACTGGTACATTAAACTAGTGAATGTACTGACCTTGCAAGCAAAAAAGACAAACAGAGAGAAAAGGTTAAAAAAAAAAGAAAATTGCCTCTATAAGATAATTGCTCTCTATAAAGTGAGTGGTAGAGAGAATGGAATATATAGATAAAATCCACAGGAAAAATATTAGCTATGAACTATTAATGACAACAAAACCAAATTCAGTTGGGAAGACTCTAAGATGAAGAAGACTATGTACCTGTGCCCTAGGTTGAGATTATTTTCTCAGTTGTAAACTCTTGGATGCAGGACTTCATTTTGACCTAATAATACCACTCATGTTCTCATAGTTCTTCAAAGCAAACAAATAAATACTAAAAAAACCCCAAACACTCCCTCCTGTAACACCAAAAAAACCCAAATTGTCCTGTCAATCACAAATTCTTGGTTCAAAAAGGTGACATTTATATGCTGCAGAACTATTTTAATAGTTGCTTTAAGAACATCAGATTCCTCCTGAATCCAATTACTACACACAAGAAAGAAGTTGATCTCCCTCTGACAGAACTGTAAAAGCCAATTTCAATTGTTCCTCAATGTATTGTCAGGACTGATAACAGACTCTGAAGAAGACCACTCAAACACACTTTCCCAAATGGGGAAAATCAGTCTGCAGAGGGATTCAGATGGCCTTTTTCCATGTCAACTGGATGACTGCCTGGCTGTTTTTTCAGGAGTTAGATGTAATTAGGATATTTCCATTGACAGACTATAACTCTAACATCCAAGAGGAAATGGCAATTCATTCCAATAAAAAATATGACACTGATGTTCACAAGTAATATTTTTAAAAGCATTTGTGGAAAGAGAATATTTCAATTTCCCATTCAAAACTCAATTTCACCTTAAAAATTTTCTTCTGCAATCAAAAAAGATGACCTAATTTTCTTTTCCTTTTCTCTGTCTCCCTTTTTTCTTTCTTAAAAAAAATAAAAAATTCCTTAGATATTTGGTGCTTAGATATTTCCATTTCTGATTTTCATACTGTTTTGGAAAGGGAATAATCTTAAGTCTCAGACTCAACATTGTTTCATACTCAACTCATTTTTAAATTAAAGCATATGTTAATGAAGACCAAGAAAGCATTTGCACACTGTTGCACGTCTCTCTTTCTTAAACATATTCATGTTTTTTAATATTCTGCCTACGAATATATGGCCCAGGCTCCTTTACTTGTGCTAACTCTCAAATCAGGATCACTTTCATTGCTTGAATGACTTATTTCTTCTAATATCCAAGGGAACAAGTAGAAAGGAAGCAAAACATTAATAATTAAAAGTCAGACGTGGAAACTGAGAACTGTAATTCTACAAATGCTCTCTCCGATGAACTTAAGCTCCATCAGGCACAGTTCCTCATCCTGAATGCCCATAGTCTCCAAGGTGGTCAGAAAGATCAATTTTTCATTTTGCAGAAACCTGGAAGCCACTATTACAAAAGGGTATCTGTGGAGCAACGCTCTTCTTTTAAATGAGAAGTTGTCAGGATGACATGATCTGACTGCAAGTACCTTGCAATGAACAAAACAGGAACCTCCAGGGAATGGCGCCAGTCAGCAGTAAAGGGAATTAATGGCCAGAGGCAACACTCGGAGTCACAGTTTCACTGCAACATCCATCCTGTATTGAGCTGTCTTGGAGCTTTAAACCGCTGAAGGGCTTGTCAGTCTTACTGGAAGTGTATGTCTGAGAGGAATCACAGAACCACAGAATTGTTTGGGTTGGAAGGGACCACTAAAGGCCATCCAGTCCAAGCCCCCTGCAGTGATCAGGGACATCTTCAACTCGATTAGGTTGCTCAGTGTCCAATGCAGCCTGATCCTGAACGCTTCCATGTATGGGGCATCCACCACCTCTCTGGGCAACTTGTGCCAGTGTTTCACCATCTAACTGTAAAAAAATTTCTTCCTTGTATCTATTCTGAATCTACTTTCTTCAGTTTAAAAACATTACCCCTTGTCCTATTGCAACAGCCCTGCTGCAAAGTCTGTCCTCACCTTTTATTAGGAGCCTCATTCAAGTACTTAAAATCTGTCATAAGGTCTCTCCAGAGCCTTCTCTTATTCCGGCTGAAAAAATCCCAATTGTCTCAGCCTGTCTCCATAGCAGAGGTGCTCCATCCCTCTGATCACCTTTGTGGCCCTCCTCTGGACCCACTCCAACGGGTCCATGTCCTTCCTGTGCTGAGGATCCCAGAGCTGGATGCAGGACTCCAGGTGGGGTCTCACCAGAGCGGAGAGGCAGAATCCCCTCCCTCAACCCGCTGCCCACACTGCTTTGGATGCAGCCCAGGACATGGTTAGCTTTCTGGGCTGCAAGCACACATTGCTGGATCACATCCAGCTTTTTGGCCACCAGCACCCCCAAGTCCTTCTTGGCAGGGCTGCTCTTAATTCCTTCATCCCCCAGCCTGTACTCATACTGGGGGCTGCCCCAGCCCAGATGCAGGACCCTGCACTTGATCTTGTTGAACCTCACAAGGTTTACACAGGCACACTTCTTGAGTTCGTCCAGGTCCCTCTCTGGCATCCCATCCTTCAGACTTGTCATCTGCAAAGTTGCTGAGGGTGTGCTTGATCCTGCTGTGTCACTGATGAAGGTATTTAATAGCTCTGGTCCCAACACGGGCCCCTGAGGGTCACCACTTGGCACTGATCTCCATCAGGATGCTGAGCCATTGACCACCATACCCTGGATGTCACTATCCAAGCAATTCCTTACCCACCAAACAGTTCACTCATCAAATCCATCTCTCTCCAGTTTAGAGAAAAGGATGTTGTGGGGACCATGTCAAAGGCCTTACAGATCAATGTAGATGACACCCATCTATAATCTCTTCCTTTGTCCACTGATGTAGTCACTCCACAATAGAAGGTCAGGCAGGAATTGCCTTGGTGGAGCCATGCTGGCTGTCTCAAATCACCACCCTTTTTGAGTAAACATATTTCAAAACACTTTTTTTCCAGTCTCTACCTCCACCTCTTTCTGCAAAAGAATTTTTTACCAAAACTTACCTCAGGGTACTTCAGTTTTAAAGTTTTATGCATTTCTCGAAAGCGACTGTACCGCCGGAACACTGTCCATGTCTCATCCAGGACTGTTATCTAGAGCAGACAATAAGAAAGAAGAAACAGAAGTAAACCCACACAATGCTCAACACTAAAAACCATGCAGTATACAAGGTTATAAGATTAAAAGAGGCAATTCTTAGATACCTTAAATCTATAAGCTTTTTATAAGTTTACTTAATTTTATAACTTTACTTAAATTTATAAGTTTACTTAATTCTTCTTTCATTACAGTGACAGAACTCTATTTAATAAGGAGCACTGACTGCAAAGGAAAAAAAAAACAACCCTGACTGCATTTATTCCTTATTCGGGAGTGGTTTGACAAGGCTATAAACACATTAAAATACCCCCAATCCTCAACCATTTCTTGGTGCAGCTATGCAGCTCTCAGCATTACAATCAAGTGGGTGTTCCATTAACGAAGGAATAACATCTAGGACAAGTGCAGTGTAGCCTCTCTAAATATTCACAGAAATGTATATTCTCATACACATAGATACACATAATTAATAAATAAGCATTTCTTGGACACAGAGTTCATTACCACACAGAATGGGATTCCAATTTGTAGGGTAAAATATTACACATGCCAGTTTTCAGTAGAAGATATTCCTTTAAAACACTCTGGGTCTGTATCATCAACATGGTGATGAACATCCCATTTATACAGGAAGATTCATTAAAATCAACATAATTACTCCGGGAGAATAAAGTGCATAACAATAGGAGCAAAGGGAGAGGGCAAACCAACCTCACCATCAGTTATTCACAAAATCCTCACCAGAAATCCTCAACCAACAATTTTTTCAGGAAAAAAAACTTTACTGTCTGAAATTAGATGAAATGAAAGACATTTCTAAGTGGATCCTAAAAGTGCTGTGACTAGAGCCTTTGATTTTACAGTAAAGTCTTTCTGCAGCTCTGGTGACCCAAGGCTACCAAGAAGCCAAGCTGCAGGGAGAGTGAGCATTGTTCTACAGAGACTAGCAGAGACAGAGAAAGCCAAGTGGTACTGCTTAAAACTGAAAATAGTGTTGCTTTTTTAATCTAACAGGCTTAATATGTAGTATTTCCTCTGTCTAGCTATGATTTTATGCATGAAGGTAAAAAAAAGCATTTTCATAAAACACATTTCACAAAGACACAGGTTTTTTAATCTTAAAGTGACTCCAAAAATGAATGAGTAGTTCCCTCACTACTAGGGATATCAACAAATTATGGAGGTAAAGAAAGCTGCAATGGAGCTGGATAACTGAATAGGAGAAAAAGAAAGAGCAACAAAGCAGAGGAAACCAGTGTTCAAGCACCAGTGCTGACAACTGCTACCCCATGTTTGCAACAAACTCATCTCTGGTCCATTCTGCTGCCTTTGCTGCTGATTACAGAACAGGGAAACTGAGGGAAGTGTTTAGGTAACCACAAATTATTGTGTGCCTTATGATAAGAGGAACTAGGTTTGGTGTGGGTTTTTCCTACTTTTACCTCAACTTTCAGTTAAAAGATGCAAGAAAACAAAACTGGCCTTCTCAAAACATTTCACAAATATTGTAACATAAGTTCTTCTAGCATGTCTCCACAATAAAAACTCACTATTTCTGAGAAAAAATCATCTTTCATGCAACCAATAAGCTCAACTGGTACTAGGAGTCACCAGCCCCGGAAGTGTTCAAAAAATGTGTGGATATAAACATTGTGGATATGGACTTGAGGACATGGTTTAATGGTGAGCAAGATGGTGGTGGTGGTGGGTAGATGTTGGACTTGATGATCTTAAAGGTTTTTCCAACCTTAACAATTCTATGATTCTAGGACACCTGCATGATGGATTATATTCCCTCAATATATTGTTAACAGTGTCTCAGACTTTACAACTCAGGTGAATGGATTTAACATGCATACTTAGGTTTAACTAAAACAACCATTCAGGAATATGCATGTTACACTGATCTCAATTAACCAATTAACCATTTTGCTGAATAATTACTTTAAAGTAAAGGGCTGTGTCAATTCAATGTTCAAGTAAACAATGCTCGAGTGTAATGGATAATCATAAAATAAAGATGTTACTCATTACAGCATTCAATTTGCTTTAATTCTGTCTTTTAATATTTTATTGTCATGAAATTTTGCTGCAGTAATTTCATTTGTATACGATCCTTATTCAAAAGTGACCTCTTTTTTCCCTAGGGTTTCCACAGACGGAGCAGCAACCTAGCACAAAGTATCCAGGACTCTTCCAGCCACACAGCCTGAAGAAGAGCAGGCATGTCATGTTGGCTGTGCATCTGACAGCTGTCTAGGTGATGGGATGCTACCAAACTTACCCAAATCAAATTGCCTGCAGCCAATTATTTATTAGTCTTCTTCTATGAAGTTAAATAAACAACTTGTTACAGATGAATAGGAAGGAAAACAGCAAAGCCATGTATCTGTGTTGCCTGAGCAGTGAAGGATTTTCTCTTGAGTCTTCTCTGGTGGGTTGGTCTTGATTTGGTCCCTGTCTTCCTCTTTTTTACGTTCCTTTGTTTACTTTCCTAACTCTTGTAATGAGACTAGCAGGTAATTACATAATTTTATTGTTATTACAGCTGATATTATTGAAAAATGAATTTCAAAGCTAAACAAAATCCTAACTGGTTCCCAAAGCACAGCAATAATGTTATTAGGACAGACAGAATCAAACTCTACTTGTATAAGGAGAATTACAGCATATCTGGCATACGAGTAGCATTTCGAGAACAGAGCTTTTTACTCCTATAGCTGATCCAACCAGTTTGGGCTGGGATTCTTTTCCCCCATTTAAAAAAGCTGTATGACAGACTATACACTCTGCAGGTATGAGACAGGGACATGTGCAGATCTTTTGAACAATATCAAGCAAAGCAATTTTGAAAAGGTCTTTTTTCATAATTTGCTAATACAGTTAAAAATATTTTCCTGATAACAAAACCTATATGGTTGAATAAATCTGTTAAGACAGATTTTTGAAATATTCTTATTGAGGCACTGCCATGATCTTAAGACTTCCCTCAGAATTGTGGGGTTTGTTTTTTTCATTCAAACACAACATTTCCTAGGTAAAACCTATAAATCTGAAAGGAGATATTACAGTCCTGTCTCCTTATCATTTCTTCTCATGATGACTGACAGAAAATAACCTAACAGACATTTTCATTTCATTCCACTGCAAAGCACATCACAGAACTTGCTCTCTTTATACTCAGTAGGAACAGAAGTAAAATCATGGCAAGGGAAAAAAATAAATATTCCACCTAATTCTGAAAGCAATTAGAACAGAAAATGCCCACTTTGTTTATCTGGGCTGGTTAAACTGTCTACAGTCATTGTGAAAACTCCTATTTCTCGAAAGGGACCTTGATGAAAGGGACCTTGTTCTTTACACTGCCAATGAAAACATCACCTGAAAAGCTGAAAGCTTGCTAAAAATTTCTTATAACTTTTTTTTTAATTTATTTTTTATTGAGGACATTAATGTGATAGAGTTGAGGGAATATTGGACTTTTTCTTCTTACTAATTTAGGTAGTTCTGGGCCATGCATCATTTTCTTTAAGAACTATACATCAGTGAACACTGCTGCCACTTTCCTTCCACTCTGCAATAGTTCACTACACTCAGAAAGAAACTTAGATTAGAAATGTGGACTTTTTGAGAAGCCCCACCGTGGCATTTGGCTAAAAGAAAGCACTGCTTTGGGGTGCATCTGCCTGTAATCTTCTCCCACAGAGAACTTGTCAGACATGACTGAAAGGCTTTGAAAACACCAGCAAAAGAGCCAGTTTTGAAAGGATATCAAACAGGATAAATAAAAGGAGAGCACTTGGAACAATGAGGGAAAGCTGAATGAGAAGGCTCATCTACAACTTTCCCTTTTGTTAGAGGATCCCTGCAGGGCTGTGCTTGATACCCAGCTTTGTTTCCACCACCTGCTCTCAGGAGACCCTTCGTGCCTCTATGTGACCTGGAGTTCTACCTACTCTGCTGCCTCACTGCTCCTTCTGCCATCCATAGGTACTGCAAACACAGGCACTGTCTGTAACAGATGCCAACAGTTTTATTGATGCAAAAGCTCTTCCCACACACTGTTTGTAACACAGCCTTGTCTGAATATTCTGCATATCACAACAACATGAAAGGAAGGAGAGAACACAAGAATAGTTCTCTGGCATTCTAACTTGGCTCTCACATAAATATGTTTAGACCTGATTAAATTATTACTGAATTTAAAGACAACATATAAAACTGTCGCTCAAATGGAAGTTTTTTTGGAAATGCATCAATTCATACAGAATACTTAATAGCAGAGCAGCACAAACAGCTCTGTGACATATCCTGCTGCAAAAGAAGGTGCCATCTGAACTCTAATAAAGTATGGGTTTGTTTCTGTTTTGAATTCTCTCCAGTAGGTTCTTGTGGGATTCACTCTACATCTTAAAGTAGGACCTGTATCCAGCGAGAGAACCTGAGTGGACAGACCATCTTGCTGGCCTGCTCCCATACATGCCCAGATAGACAAGATGCTAAACCTGCACTAAAAGGAAATATTGTTGGATGGTATGTTAGGGTTGAAAGACTTATGAAGTGAATGTGATGCTGCCAAGAAAAGTGGAACTCATTCTCTCTCTTTTGGTACATAAGCAAAATAATCTTTACTATTGCATGTCACAAGAAGAAATGTATACATCTGTTATATACAGAAATTAACTATATTTGCTCCTTTTTACAGCAACATGCAGGATTTAACTACAAACACAATGACTAGAAACACCTTCTGAGGAAAATACCTCTGAGATACCCAGGATTCACAGGTTTGGGCACTTAAAATTCCATTCAATCATCCCTTGTCCCTTTGTCAGATTCCAAAGTGCTATTACATGCAAATAGGTCAGCAACCCATTTTTCCAAGAGCAAGAGGACCCTTGCTGAAGAAAGCTTGGGAGCTAGCAAAGGAAATGAGACTAGCAACACCTCAGCCCTTCCCCAACACTGACATTTATTTCATATGAGATCACTTGAAAATAAACTTGAACTAAGTAAAGTAAGGCTGAAATTTGAAATTATTTCAACAGTTGACATGGTATTCTGACCCATCAGGAAGAAATTAAATAAAGAGGTACATGTTCCCTCCTCTCTGTCATGGTTTCCTATTTTCCTAATTTTTAAGGGGAAAAAAAATCACTATTCCATGTATTCTGATTTTCTGCAGAATAACTGTAGGAGCATCTGAAGATTAATACAGATCAAAATAGAGCTGGGAGCTCTGCAGGTAAAAGGTTTAAAATAAAAGAGTTTGTGGAAGGTCTGTGGATTGTAGTGTGGAGTTAAATCCTGATCATAGCAAAAGCAGTCCACTGTGACATAGAGACCTGGAGGGAAAGGAAAAAGCCTTAACAGTGGATCAATTCACGTAAGGGAGTGACTGTAAGAAACATCCCCAAAACTGCCAAACTCCCAAACTACACATACATTTTCAACTGTTCCTTCATTGCAGATGCCTACATGGGTTTTAGGGATGAAGGGAGAATACCTGGAAAAGAAATTCACCAACTTATTAAGAAGAGAAGCTACTTTTTTACTTTATCTGTTATCTTGACTAACCATCACCTAGTCTAGTAAATCCCATGTGCAGAAACTAGTTGGTGAGAACAGTCCTAAGGGAAGTTTCATGTGCACTTCCTCATCTCTCAACATCTCTCTGGCTCTGGGTTTTTGCTGGCCTCAGGAAAATCAAAGTTCAACAGGCAAAAGGAGGTATTCCACCCAAAAATTGAGCAGTATGTTTCAAAATGAAAGTTTAATTAGAACAAACAGAGCTAACGTAGCCCATCTTAATAAAAACCTTTGTAAAAGAGAACGTGAGCACAGTTCAGAAATGGCCCTTCACACTGTGAGGGAGGTCACTCCTCCACCTCGCAGCAGCTAACGAAGCATCTGGCAGTACATTCAGGAAGGAGGCTGCCAACTCTGTCTCTGATGCCACGTACATCAGTTATGCTACATGTCCACATGTACTGAGAGCACATTTCCAATTAGACTTTACATCTTGCTTTGGAAAAACACTGGCTGAGTACCAGAGGAAACAAAACAAATATGCTTTCCCCCCCAACCCCCAGTATTTCTGCACAGAAGATCAACTGAGAAAGCCACGGGAATGCAGGGGAAGCAGATAACAGTTTGGAGAAGTGACACTTTGGAAATGCAGGGTGGGAAGTATCAGAACAACAAAGAGAGCCTGAAAGGAATTAAGCCTTTGTTGTGCATATGTGCAAAATACTTTAATTATGCTTTCATTATTTCAGGTAAATATTTCAAGCCTGAACTTTTTCCATACCTGACATTTGCATCTCAATAAAGGGCTTTCCTAAAAAAATATGAATTTAATCCTCATCTCTGCAACACTTTGAACTGAATTGACATTGGCTCAGGAACTGCTCAGCCCAAGACTTTGGCCACCAGCCTCCTCTGTACAATCAATCCACTCGGAAAATACCTGTCTTTATAGTGTCCTGTGCATGTCTTCTCACAACCTCTCTTATTTAGCAGTATTGAGGACACTTTCATAACAGAAAGAGAATCAAAAATTGCACTCAGTGGAACAAAAACATTAAAGAAAAGTAACTGAAAAGCACTTACCTTTATTTCAAACTCATAGTGCTCATCCTTTCCCTGCCCACACAGGACATACCGTGGAATACTAATTTTAATTGGGTCCTTTAGGTCGTCTGGATTTGCTCCCAGTGAACGACAGACCATCCGCTTTCATGTGCATACCAAATAGGGAGAACAAAGGAAAACCAAAATCACTACATAAGGAAAAAGAGAAAAGAACTTCACTAAAAACAAGGATGTGTTCTTGGCCAGAAGAGCAGGAAAAGAGAGCATGGAGGAGGCAGAAATTACTTCTAAAATGAAGTAATCGTTTGAAAA
Organism: Neopelma chrysocephalum; assembly: GCF_003984885.1. Lineage (NCBI taxonomy): Eukaryota > Metazoa > Chordata > Aves > Passeriformes > Pipridae > Neopelma > Neopelma chrysocephalum. The sequence goes on along the minus strand of NW_020897753.1, from coordinate 507,190 downwards.
CATAGTGGATCTCCTTTTCTAAGCAAGCCCCAATATTTTTTTATGCATAAAAATTGTATTCAAAAATATTCCTTTCTTTGAAAAGGCATTTTCAGTTTAGATATCAAAAACAAGGAAAAGCAGAAGACTTTGTAATAACCCTCTTCTAAAAAAATAAGTATATTAATCAAGCCTTCAAAGTCAACCATAATTTCTGTATGTCTTTACATAATAAACGTGTTTACAATATCATGCAAAGCTGCAAGGGGTCTAAGCAATTCAGAAAGCTCTTGGATGTTAAAAATCCAAACTCATTTTATAATTAAATAAGCAATCCACTGTCAGAACAGTTTCCTACTATTTTCTTTAAATCACATCTAATTATCAGAAAACTCAGCTACGATGAATTTGCACAGTCTGGACGAAACAATCTAAAAAGGTATCTGTAATGAGGGTCCATTACTCTGACCAACAGCCAGATGGAATCTGTAACTCTGAAGTTATGTCAAAACCAAAATCTTTTTGAAACTGAAAAGATTAATGCTCTGCAGTGATTGTGTCCAAAAGTAGCATAAGCATTTAGAGTGAAAAAGTACAGAATCTGCCTTTCAGGAAGTCCTCCATTTGCTCCATTGAATGTATTTGGTCTGAAAACCTTAATGAACTCACACTTAAAAAAACCAGCAGCATCATGACAAATACAATTTAACAACAAAAGACTAGAAAACTATCACTTTAAAGTTATGGTTATAATTTTAAAGTGATAGTATTTGTATATGTGACAGTATCTGATGTATTTGTATTTAGCGCTCCATCACTTGATCTGTAACTGTATTCTCAACATTCATTTCCTTTGTTGCAACTCCTAGTGACTTCTAGTACGCGCGATACTGTGTAGGAGTTAGAGAAAAGTTTGAAACTCCTTCATAAATGCTTCTGCCTGTTCCAGGGAGCCTTTTGGCATCCTCACAGCTCTCCAGAAGGGGAGATTTGTTTCATTACTAGTCAATTACAAACGACAACGTCATTTCCCTTAACATTAGCATTAAAAATAGTGAAAAAGAAAACACAGAGAAAGTGAATTTTCGTTCCAATGGCTTTATCTAGGGGGTATTTCCCATAAACTTCCCTTTTCCTTTTCTTATTTTTTTTAAGAAAATATTAAAAAAGTTTGTTTAAATGGAAAAAAATTTAGTGACCTTTGTTTTTACAACAAATATTCTCTCCTGTCCACTTTGACCTTCTTCCACTACTCCCAACATTACTGGCTTTTCAGCTAAAACTCATTTCTGAAGCATAGGAATGTAAGCAATTCTTTCCTGGGGAAAAGAGGAGTTCATTGCCCTGACAACAATATAATCTGTTTTAAAACAACAATAAAACCATAAAGTCACTCTTAAAGCCACCTCTGTCAACACATAATTTATTGGCAGTCATTTCCAGAGAACTATTACAAACAGTAATAAGTCAGAGAGGAAAACAATTTCAAACACAAAGTGTTGTGGAAAACACACCCTAATGTATTAAATAATGCTTTTGATATTCATAAACAATGATAATTATGTTATGTTTACTTTACAGCAGAATAAAAGATATTGCTGTGAAGTTGTTCTTTTTCATAAAAGTGCAGAATATTCACTGAGTTAGATTTGAAAACAAGCACAACAGAGGAAAAACACATTATTGGGAAACACAGTATGCACAAACACTTAAATTTGGGGCATAATCTGAAAAGAAATCGGTTGCAGAAATTGTTTTCCTTTAACAGCCTTGATCAAGAGAGTCCTCCCAGATAGTGCCACTCAGTGTTGACTTTGGGCAAGGGCCAAAAGAAATGCCTCCGTGATGTCACTGAGGGAGCCACTCTTGAGCAGGACTGATATAAGGTTACTGCTCCATCTACTCCATGTTCTGTGAGATATTTGTGTGCACTTTCTTTGCTAACTCCCCCTCACTGTACCTCAAAATAATGTGACATATTTTGCTCATCTCTGGACTTGCTTAAGGAAGTAGTAAGTTTTGTAATGTAAAAAAACCCCATAATTCTCTATCCAAACCAGCGTTCATCCTTCCAGACATAACTTCCTCATCCAGTGCAAGCTATTTCTTTTTAAATCCCATATGAGTTATGTTATCATGTCTTAACATATGGTAAAAACAAATGGGAAATGTTCTTATACCAGCAGAGAGACCGAAGTCTAACTCTGTCTAGTGGAAGATTGCACCTCTGCTGGCAATATGCTTACAGAATTTAGAATTTCAGATTAGATACCACTGTTTTTTCTGCCAAGAACCATCTTCCTCAAACGAGGCAGATGGCACATTCAAGCAACAGGATTCAAAAGGTATTCAGCTCCCTTTACATGGGAAGAAACCAAAGATGGGAGACAACACAGCTTATTTATCATTTGAACATCTGACAGGGTAACAGGTAAAAAAATAACCTTGTACTAAGCCTTCACTAATGGAAATGTTTTACTAATGTTCAATAGTTTCCTTCTTTCTTGGCATGTAGTATTAAAGAGACTGTAAGAGATGCAATCTCACAGCATCAACAACCCCACTAGTAAGCAAGCAGAAAAAGATGAACGTAAGGTCAAGCACGGACAGAACTCTAGAGTTAAACTCACTCCAACTGTCAGGCTGTATCCCCAATTGTCAGCTATCCATTTACAGCATGAGAAACACATACACAGATGACAGACCCCAAAACATTTCCATGACCAAAGGTTGAAATGCTATTTAAAGCACAGCTCTTTTTGCACTTGTGACAAACTTTGATGTGAAAGTGCAATCAACCTTAAATGCAAAATTCTGAAGCAGGAGAGAATTGTCAAATCTATTCTTCTCAAAATTGCATGTATAAAAGCTGTAAATATCTGTAGTATTAAGAGCATAGAGTGAATGTAAGATATAAAAATTTGCAGATGTTTTGAAAATTGATTGGGATCAAGGGCACGAAATAAATGAGGAGCATGAAAAACAGATACTCAGAAAAATTAAGGAAAAGGCAATCGAGGAGGAATGGAGAAGACATTAATGAAGACAGATAGTAGATGGAAGGAGCCAGAAAACACAGCCAAAATGGAAATCAGACGACAGAGCTGTAATTATAGTTTTCATCCACCTACCACATAATAGAAACATTTAATTTTCTCACTTTCCAAAGGAAATGTATGTACACGATAGCAGAGACCCACAAAAAGCAAGCACTCAAGTAATAATTATTATTGCTAGGATGTGTGTACACAGTCTATGGCATTCCTTTAGAGGCTCAAAGGTCCCTTTTGTCTATTGATTAAAAAAAAGAAAACAAAAAAGGATTTTATCAATATTCATTACCCTCTTATTTTGAATGTATCTAAACGTATTTGGATTTCAACACCTAGTCAGATGCATAATTAGCCAAATGGCTTCTTCACTTGAACTGAATGTTAATTTCCAGATTTCCGAAGGGATATGCAAACTGCTTTGAAGAATTGATGGGATGACTGTCAGTTGAGTATTTATTTCTTTTTCGCAGTATTTAGAAAAAGCAGTTCCTGAATCAGATCCAACCTTGCTCTTTCTAGAAAACACAAGCTCAATTTTTGTGCAATTCTCTTTGTCTGGCAAAATTACACATCGGATATCATTCAAACTGTACAACTGAAGGGTGTCAAACTGTGATCGCTGGCAGGAAGCATCCCGAATGTGAGGGGCATGATTTTCCTTTAAGAGACCTATATGAGTAGTTGTAAGAACAAGAGTTCTATACACAGTCTGCTCAGCACAGTCTACTTTCACTGAGGTATATAGCAGTACATGAATGTCACCTAATGAAGGTTTAATACTTCCCATATTTTCATGGAGTAAGTAAACCAGATCAGCTAACTCAGTTTGAAATTTACAGGACAATCGCACTCCGTTTGAAAAAACCAAGTCATTTACATCTGAAGTCCAGTCAAGTGAAATCTGAATCAAATCATCTTTCAAGAGCTGGTGATTTAAATAAGCATCATCATCCACTGCAGAAATCAAAATGCTCATTATGTCGTGGCAAATTCTTTGAGTGACGTGCTTGTTATAGGTAAATATTGTGAGTAAACCATCTTCAGCAGAACACAGAAGACTAATATTCTGTCCAGCAAAGCCAACTTGAATCTCCTTTATAGAGTCAATAGGAATCTCACAAAGCAGTGACAAGGAATTCTGGCAGGTGTCTTGTTCAGCTGATGAAGCAACAACATACAGAATGGAGCTGAACAAAAGCAAGCAAGCAGGTTCTGGGTCAGGTTTTTTGCAATTGCCAACAGCAAGCCAGTAGATACCTTTCAACTCCTCCATCCTAACAGAAATCTGAGGTAAAGCACAGGTCAAAAATTCCAGTACTTTTTCCAGGGAACAGACTTGAAGCTTCAAAAAGACATCAGGAAAATGCACAAAGTTCTGTCTTAACACAAAAGTGTTTTCCAGCTCTTCATTTTTACTACAGCATGCAAATCCTTCAGGGGCTTTTCTTGTACAGGCCTCCGAGATCTCTGTGCTCACACACACTGTGACAGCCTCTTGCACAGGAGAATCAGGCTGAATGACATTTTCGGTATGAGCTTTGGCATCATCAGTAGTGTGGGACATGTCTTGATTCACATCTGACTTGAAGAACACATTTACTTGCAGGTTCCTTATAAACGGTAGATTTTTTATTAATGATACTGCTTGTGCACACCTCTTGTTTCCGTCACACAAACTTCCCAACTCCTTGATTTGTTTGGAAACCACTCCGCTGTGGAGCAGCTGACTACTGGTATTTTTGTAAAGGCAGGAAAGCTTACTGACAAGAGACCCCAAACTGGTAGTGTGTTCTGGTCTCGCATCAAAATGAGAAGCTATTGACTTAAAAGGGGTCGAATCAAAGGCTTTTTGTGTTGGAAGCTGAGAATTACTAGACTGGTCTTCGATTGTCGGGTGCACTGCATTTAATGGGCTGTTTTCTTTATAAGTTTTTGTTTCAGAATGCATATTAGACTGAGGAAAGAGAAGGCATGATACTATGTTAAAGCCAGTCTGCTCATTAGCACCCATTAAGGATCCTGCAGGAGACAGCTGTTTCGAGTGGGAACAATCAGATTCAGTTCTTGAGCTGTCACAATCTGGAGAAGTAATTATTTTATCATCAAAATGACTGAAATTTTCAACCTTGCGGAGTGAATAAGCCACGTTATTAAAGTCAGGACTTTGTAAAGAAGTAGATAAAACATTCTGATAAGAAACATTTTTACTCTTTAAAGTATTAGTATTTTTAGAGTGAATTAAACTACTTTTAATGTCACAATGACAAGCACAGCTCTCCTGTTCCGAATTACTCCTTTCATTCTGAAATGCCTTCTCTGATGTAAAAGAGCAGGAGATTCTTCCAGAACTGGAAAATAAATCCAGCATCTCTGTATATGCCTTCTGTTTCTTATGGTCTCTTACTCCTGTGTTTTCTCCATGCAACTCAGAAGCACAATTGCCACCTTTAGACAGAAATGGAAAGCCATAGTGTGGCTGCCACTGTTGACTTTTCTGCTAAAAATTTCAAAAGAAGAAAACAGAAACATCCATGTAAAATCTTCTTAAATTGAGGATTGATTTTGATTAGGTTTGAACAATCATTCAAAATTGGTACGATCTCTCAAAACGAGAGAGACAAAATCCAACAGAAGTGATTGAGATCTGATTCAGGAATGGTTGATCTTTCCAGCCCACCATTGCTTTTTCTTTGTACAGTATCCATTTCACTTGGTTTATATTTGCTTTCCTCAAAAACCATAGGAAAGTCAAAGGGTGATGCAGAAACTTATAAGCCCTTTTAGTATTTTTCCACACATACACAAAAAAGTAACCCTATACTAGTCAAGAGAGTGCAAAAAGTCCAACACAGCTTAAAAATGATAGTGTAAAAGTCCAAAAAAGTCCAAATTTGAAGTGCTGCAGCCCTCCCACTGTTAAGGTTTAATCCATAAAGGTATTTAGGATTTACTCACCAAAACAAGTAAATAACTGTGTTTCAAGGAACAGTTAGACAAGCAAATATGGTAGGAGGTGTCTAAGCCTCAGTTTAAAAATACATAAATACAGTGTACGAATCCTCCATGACAGGATTCAGGCAAACTTGCCTGGTTGTTTGTGCTAATATTATAGACACCATTACAGTAGTTCATTGTGAGTCAAAAATGTCAAGTATATGCTGAATTCAGACAATCTCTCCTCAAAAAATGTTTTTCTCCTCTAAAAATAAGGAAAGGGATACTGTTCCAAATTAAGAATAATGGCAAAACAAGGGAGACAGATCCACAATAACACCACACCTTTCAAATAAGGAAAAAGCTAGATCAAATCTGAAAAAAAAAAATCACTTTAATTCCAGCTGGAAAAATGCACTGCCGTGCCTGTTAGCCATTAATCTTGCTATGAATTCAAAATTCTAATTATGCAGCTAAACATTAAGAATTTTAATTACAGGGCATGCCATAATTTAAGACAACTATTTCATTCTGACAAATTATGACCTACCTCATACTTCAGCTTGCGTTGAACAGTGCCGTTATTAAGCCTCTCATTATCCTAAGCACAAAAAAGGTACAAGTGATTATTAAAAAGAGTGTCTTTCTTGTATAAGTTCATTTAAAAGTATTCAGAGGAAGAGACAGTCCTTTTAATAGACAAAAATAACAATTTTCTTACAAATATTTATGAAAACCATTGGCTTAGAAGTCAATCAACCCAGTCTTTGGATCAATCAGATCATCAGTTTTTGAATGAGCATTTGTTTACAAGTATAAAGTTCCATTCAGATTAACATTCATTTTTATCAACACATTTTTTCCTGACATAAAATGAAGATTTTTATTTTATCTGAAAACTTCCTATTGCCATTTACACATTATTCCCTGCCAAAACCCCCACAGAATACAACATAAACCAGCCGCTGGAAATAAAAAGATGATCAAAATCTAAAAACTGATATCCCTGATTTACTGTTTACTTTTTTTGGTAAATTAAAACTAAGTAAACATAGGAAAGCATAAAAATTATTGAAAAACAAAACTCAATCAGTGGTTTCACATAGTACATTAAAGGTCAGGATTTCCTATCCATCTCTACTCACCTTTAAACTTTCTGTAGACCAGGCCACACTAACATCATTATCCTCAGCTTTATGATGAATATTCTGGAGCCTTCTCTGCACTTCTTGTTCAATAAAGGCATTTATCCTTCAAGATACAGAAGAAAGTGTGTGTGTGTAAAAAGAGTGTATTTTACATAAAAGTTAAGACAGACTAAAGAGCTCTTTGAAATGCTTCTAATACTAAGTACTGCACAACTTTTAATTAGCAGGCTTAATGTTAGACCAGTTTTATCCCTCCATAAGGAACACAGACTTTTGAGTGAGTGTTTCTCCAACAGGCAAAGGTTAGCAATTTATTATCACAATTAGACAAATTAATGGACCCCAGGTTAAGCCACTGCTACGTGTACAGTTCTACATATAAGTGGCAGTGAGACTAAGAGTGATGAAGGAGAACAAGAAGGCTGGGGTTGCATCTTCAGTAACTTCACAGTTTGCATCTATCACTGCTGTGATATCAGCAACTTGGGCTAACAAAGGTTTGGTTTTCAAACAGAAGGAACGTTCCAAGAGCTGATATCAACAACTACACATGTAAATATAACAAGAACAGATGAAACAGATTTTAGTGATACCAGGCAGCTGCCCTATTAAAAAAGGTTTAGGATAATTTAATTTAGTTTGTTGCCTTAAGTGTACATGAAGCAAAACCATATAGACAAGTAACTGTAAACACAAAACCAATTTAAATACATTTAAGCCTACAGTTTCACAACCCTCTATTCTAAAACAAACTGCACAGGAACAACAGATTAGGCTGTTGGTCATTTATAGTAGAATACAGCACACAAATTCTATTTCCAGACTAGTTCTTCAGTACAATTACAGTACTTAAATAAAATCTAATCCTGGCAGAACAGTCTTTCAAAATATTTCTTTTCAAAAGCTTTTGTTTGTATTCCTACTAAAACATTGCAGGAAGCAGGTTACCTACCTATCATCAACCAGAGGAGCAGAGAGTGGCTGTGGCTTTGTTGGGCTGGTAGGGGAAGTGCTATGGGAGAGTTTCTCTTCCAAAGTTCCATGGTTTCCTTTCTGAGCACCATCACTCTCGTATATTTTTTGCTTCAGCTGCTGAATTTCCTGGTCTAGGCTACAAAAAAAGATCTTAAGATGTAATTTGCTTTGGTTTAGAGTTGATTTCCATAGTTCTGATGGGAAGTAATGTACTTAAACTGTACATGTATGTAAGATTGTAGGTATTAATATTTATGAAGGTTTAAAAATCATGATAGTTCCTTAAGCATATTTAGATAGGAAAAGAGACAGCTCAAAGCCATGTTCCAACAGCATTATTACGTTGAATAAAACAACTTCAGTAATTTCCAATGCAAAAGGTATCTAACTCAGCACATTAAATAGTAACTCATAAGACCTAACCTATCTATTAGAATCACTTGAATAAATTTTCCTCTTTCCAGAACTCTATCAGTGACCTCAATTATTACCTTCCAGTGTGAAGTAAATGAGGACATGAAGGGGGAAAAATTAAAAACTTGAAATACTAAGCACTAATACAAAAACCCAAAGAATACCTAAGACACTGATGTGGCAAAACATATTGTAAGGAAATCTTTAAAATTCTATACTATATGTATAAATTTTATTTTCCAGTTATTCCATCTGTATATATATTTTTGAAAATTTACTTTTAAAATAAAACATCTAGTACTTATTTTATATAGGCACCTAATAAATCCTCTTTTGAATGATTCTTTGCTTTCTCTAACAAATAAATTTCATCCCAGTCAGACTTATGCACAGAATACAATATGTAAAATTCCCTTTTTTTGACTGAAAATGTCTGAGGTATTTTGTATGAAATAAAAAGCACTTCTTGCAATATTTATGTCAGTCAAAATAAACTATATGATAATAAAGTAATCTGCAGAACACCCTTTTCACTTGCAATGTAGATGAGATTAGATTAGTAACACAGTAATAATCTCCCCCATTTTCATTACAATTTTTATCTCTAAAGGTTTTTGTTTTTCTAGAGATTACTTAAAAATCAAATAATAAAAGAGGAAATTCCTGCAAAAACAGGGGAAACTATGCAAAGCTGAGACTCTACCACTTCTCCTACAATTGTATATATCTAAATTGAAGTACAATGCTACAACTACTTTATTCCATCCTGGGCGCTAAAAGAAAATTAAAGAGATTATGAATGCTGAGGCTTAGGCTGAATTGTTACTTCATTTGTAGACTACTTTTTGCAACAGTGCCAGAAGCCATCTGTTTCTTTTGATTAGCAGCAAAACAATCTTGTGTCCTGAGGGGAAGTGGATGGGAGATGGCTGCTGGATATAGGAGAGTGTTTGCATCTATGGAAAATCAATTTAACCACAAAAATCAGAATTATATTAAAGGAACAAAGCTTATCTCTTGGTTTGTAAACATCCTAATATGAAAAGATATCCCTTTTTATAGCTATGAGCTTAGTCAGTCTTGTGATGCATCCACCAGTAAGAACCGTAAACTGCACCTTGCCACTTGTGAGTGATGCATCCCATTGCCTCAGAGATGACTCTGAAGTTGCTTTATGTTCATTCTATTGCCCCAAACCTCTGCCAGTAAAGACAAAATGTGCATGCAATATCCCAGTATAAGTTCACTTCAAATTATCTTTTTGTGGGTCGTCCCTGTAGCTGAAAGAATTTGAGCTTAAATAGGATTCAAACTGAAAAAAAAACATTTTATCCAGGTATGATGAATTCTAGTCTTGTAGCATATCAAATGAATATTGCACTTAAACATTTTTAGAGACTTAACACTGAACTAGAGCCTATCATCACATAATGGGATCTAGATAAACAATAAGAAACATATATAATCCATATGCTTTCTATGGCATCATGTATTGTGCAGCGTAAACTCAAACACAAGAGCAATAAGTGACCTGAAATATTTAACACACTATCACATATTTTAAGATTTTTTCTTCTGCCTCAACATTCACAAAAACATTCTGAATTGAATTATTCAGGCCCACAGGCTATTCACTGAAAGACTTCAAAGTTTTATTTAGCTTGTACAACAGGACTTTGAAGTAAACAAGAAAAAAAACAAGGAAAAAAAATATTTTTTCACTTCCTTGGTGTCTTTTCCAAACCTCAGTCTTCTGGCTTTCAACATATTTTTTCACTTATCACACAACCCAGCAATCTCTTGAGGGCTAACTAAGCTGTCTATTTTTGTGGAACCTCCAGTTGTTTATGGCTCACTTTAGTCGAGTGAGGTGCTTAGTGTAGAAAATGAGATTTTATGTCCAAGACAATTATGGAAAATAATGGCAATATCCACTACAAAATGATAAATCAGTATTGAAAATGCTTAACTAAAATCCAAACAATGTAGCTATAAATGTTGAAAAAGTGATCTCTACACAGTGTACTGAAAGCAACTACTCTCTTCTGATAATGGTTTAACTGGAAAGCAATACAGAAGAGCTCTTCAGTATGGCTATAGGCAAGTTTGTTTTCATAGTTTTTTTTTAAATCAAGACATCTGTTTCAAGGGTTTACGAAAGAGGATTCATATAATCAGTGAAATATTAAAAAAGCAAATGACAAATGGTACCTCAAGAAAAAACCCACTTCATTGTTTCACCAATATTCACTGGTTTTAAAGTTTCAGTATTAGTAAATCAGATAAAACATTTAAAAATGACAATTCTGCCCTCTTTCTGTACTGCAGGGACTAAATGCATTAATCCCAGTGGATTTTCACTCAGGTCAAAAATGAAACAAAAGATTTTTTCCTCTTCTTCCATACAGAAAGATCCTTCCCTACCTGAATCACTTTTGTCTGAGCTTCCCATACTTGGGCTGAACATCATGTTACCAGATATCATGTGTATAACTGATGACATCGTTTCTGTACCTAGAAGGAGTTGTCATCAGACAGGGGCAGTATTAAAGCCTCTGTGTATTTTCCAATAACCTTCAAAAGCATCATCAAACTTTACATAGATATATGGCTAGTTTATTTTTATTTAGTCCTGAAACCAGAAACAAAAAAATTAAATATTACCCCTGTTTACTCTGAATACCAGAAGTGTTCCAGAAGTACATCACTAGTTGAGAGAGACAGTTGGCAGGTCTACTGTAACTATTCATTTCCAAGCCCTGAACAAACATCTGACTTGTAACTAATAAAGAAACAAAACGCTATACAGAAATATTTTAAGAGAAAAAAAGTTGTTAGATGGTCTGTTTTTTGTAAGGGCAGAACATAAGGTTGTCTGAGCCTTGTAAAACAATTTAAAGTACTGTGCTGGCTAATGCAAATAATATCCTGCTGAGGACAGGATAAGTCTCTGAACACAAGAGAAATCGATGAGTGAGCAAGAATCCTTTGAAAAACAACGCAGAGTTTCAATTCTGGGTAAACTACTTGAAACTCACTAAGAAACTCAAATACTGGGACACAGAACAAGTCACACTCTCAACATCTAAGGTATAAAATGATTCACCTTCTCTGGGTAGGTTCTAATCAATCGAAGCCACCACAAAACTCACCGTTCTCGGTCTTGCTCGAGGGCTTTCTGCTGAGCCTCCAGACTGGCCTGCAGCCCTGCCTGCTCACAGCAGCTGTTGTTCAGGGTGGCCAGCTTCTGTCTCTGCTCTTCGATTTCAAAGTCTATCGTCGAATGACGCTGCAAAGCTGAATGCCTCCTTTCTAACTTAGCAACAGCCTGCTCCAGAGCCTCTCTCTGCTGCTTTTCCCTTGATTCAAGGATTTCTTTTTCCTTTTTCCGAACCTTTTCTTCCTGACGAGCTACATTGGTTGTGAATTCAAAGGTTTCTTGAAGCTGCTCCAGCTGATTTGTGCTGGCTCTATACTGGGCAAGCTTCTCTTCTTTTTCTTCTATTTCTTTCTCTATTTGATAGAGAGTATTATCTAACCCTAACAAGCCCCTATCAAGGACTTCAGAAGCTCTTTGTTTTTCTTCCAGCAGAGCTGGCAAATGATTACTCTTCAGGTACTCAAGCTGGCGTACTTTAGATTGGAGCCTGTACTCCACTGGTTTTATCTTGTCAACTTCTTCAGCCCTGAGTATGGGATCCACAGAGTTTTCATCATCTCTCTTGGGATTTAAATGTTCTTCATGTGCAAATTGTAAGTGCTCCAGAGCTCCTTTTTCATCTGCTATTTCCTTTTCTAGGTGATCCATTTGCTGAACTAAATCTTTTTCCAAAATAGTCAACTGTTCCAGCTGTTTCCTTTTGAACTCTACAAAATCATGCTGTGCTTTTTCTAAATCCTCATGGTTTTCATCACCTTCAGAGCGGGCTTCCTTGACTTTCAATAGAGATTCTCTAATATCTTCAAGGTCTCTTCTCTCTTCTTCAACTCTCTGCACATCCCCTCTCTTCAGGAGGTCTATCATGACCTGCTTCTCTCGAAGCTGTTCCTCTAGATGAGCCACAAGCATCACCTGCTCTCTTTCCTGTTCTTCAAGTCTTTTTTTTTCTGACTCCAGCTTAACATATTGCTCATCTTTTTCCTTTTTAAGTCTTTCTAGTTCACGAAAAATCTGCATTTTCTCTGCTTTTTCATTATGATTAAGCTCTTGTAGTCGCTGCAACTCCTCTTTGACCCGGGCAAAAACTTCTTCCTGATGCTTTTTCTTTTGAAGCTCTATCTCCTGTTGTTCCCGTAATCTCTCTTCTTCAAATTTCTCTTTTTCAGCCAGCAAATCCTTTAACCTGCTCTCAATGTGAACACTTCTCCGTTTCAGACTCTCCTCCTGTTTGCGAATTTGCAGCTGAACTATCTCTGTCTCTTTTCGCTGTGACTCTACTTCTCGCTGCATTCTTACAAGTTCTGCTTTGTCAGATCTTTGTTTTTCTTCCATCTCTTCTATTTGTTTCCTGCAGTAAAACATTTGCATGAAGTTAAAAAGGTTTGGTCTAGGATTTTCCAGTATATATAACCATTTCTTTCCTTAATAGTTTTGATTTGCCACAGGTTGAGATCTTACACTGCTTGGAGGTGACTCAACGCATGAAACAAATGGAAAAGAGACTCATATAGTCTGTGTCAACATAAAAAGTTGTGGATATATAAAGTTATAGGAAGACACGTTAATAGCACTTTTGTTAGTAGAAAATTAAGACTTTATTAGTTCTGTCAAATCAAATAAAAATATTGATAGAGCACATCTATGCACACAGTGAAGAATAAATATAGATTTTTTATATATACATTCTCATACACACAAACTTGTATAAAAGGACTTGATCAGCAATTTGCCTTACCAAATTTAAGCCAAGAGATGAATTAAAACAATGTCTTCTCTGACCCTGACTGAATTATCGATAAACAGATTACAACATATAAGAAAAATTACTATGACCTGTGTAATCTCTCTTTTAAAGGTTCTAAGAGCATTCCAAATGGGGACAGACTTGAAGGTCACCATTGTCCCCATAATACAAGTAGAGACAACTGTAAGTCAGTTGGTTATTTTGTGAGAAGTTCAGATAAATTAAATCACAAGCAAACCAATTCCAGCACAACCTGAAATCAAATCCCATCAATATAACAAAAGGGATAAATATCAGTGATCCTATGTTGCATCAATTGCTGAACAGCATCTTTTAGTGCTTCAGAGTTTCAGGGCTTTTCTGACTTTACTTCACCTAGTCCAACTATATAAAGAGCTCTTTCAAAATGGAACAAGCCATCTAGGGCTGAGATGGCAGAATGGTTTTCAGTGTATGAATCTAATCAGTGCTGGAATCTGCAACAAGGCCCGAGTTATCACCTCCAAAATCTTAGCAGATATGAGTGCCAGAATAGTCAGCTCAGTTTGCCAGCTGACAACAATGCTTTCCTCTGTACTTCACACTGATACCCAAATAATTTTCTGATAAGCATTATTATTATGTCCATTCCACACCACAGTTTTATGTAAGAGAAGCAGAGTGCAACATGTGAGTTTTGCTATCTTGAATCAATCTAAAGGCAGCTAAACAAAAAAAAAACCACCAAACTCAATAAAGAATGTAATTTGCTGTCCTTTAACACAACACCACAAAAATTAAGAGCAAAGGTAATATATTAGATTTGTATAATCTATCCTCCTCATACCTTTGTGTTTCGGAGTTTCTTCGCTTATAAAAATCACAATTAGCTACAATTCAGCTATTCAGGATCCTCTGCTTGCTGAGTAACATCGTGATCCCAAAGCAGTGATTTAAATGAGTCTATAATGTGTACATACAGATACACATACAAACCACAGAGAATAATGTTACCTTTTACTTTCTAATTTTTCAAGCTCCTCTCGTTGTTGTCTCTCAAATTCTAGTCTGATTTAAAAAAAAGGAATACAGTTAAAAGGTTATTTCCTGAATGTCACAAAAGTAGGAAGATATGATGCAGTTCAATCTCTGTTTAGAAGATGATAACAATGATACAAAAGAAGTTTCATAAAACTACTTTCTACAAGAACAGAAAATAGTTCCTTCATTAGGGTTACAAATTAGATATCATGCTGTCTGACATGAGTATAAACAGAAAAATAAATTAATTTCTGGCGAAAAAATATATTTAAAAGGAAAAGTTTGAAGAGACATAAAAATGATTAGCATAGCCTCTTGAGTTAACTACATGCAGACGTGGCAATCAATATATAGAAATTTAATTTCTCTACCTTAGACAGATCGGTCCTTTTACAGGGAAAAGACTGCCATGGGAGGCAGGGGGAAACAGAGCAATCAGTTGAGAAAGGAATTGATACAAAAAATATATTAGCAGTACAGAATACTTCAAAATCAACAAGTTTGTTTTATTAGAGGTTAAATTGGTTAGAATCATAGAACATTCATCACATTACAGCTCAGAAGTAAAACTTAAATAATTATTCTTTCTAAGCACATTTTTCAGATGCCAGTGATAGTTAAAATGATGCTCTTCATCCTATGGTTTATTAATTTGGCCATTTTCAGAGAAGGGAAAGTGTTACAAAACTACAAGTGGATGCCTGTAGTTCTTCCTTTTCCTTCCAAGAAAAAGAAAATTCCAAAACATTACTAGGATGTAATCAGTGGGGTTGAAAAGTCCCAAAGTACAACATTTAAGCACTGAACAGAATTAAAATCCATTTATTTAAAATATTTTGAGATTTTCATGTATTTAGTTTGATAAAGATCTGACTAATCATGGGAGAGTATTTTATATAATTTTTAATATCAGCTTTTATTAGAGTTGTACGGAAATAATTTTCTTATTTTAATTTCCTTTGAAAGATTTACTTAAGGAAGTTATTCACAATAAATATTAAAAATGGCAGAGAGAACTTATATATGAACTAAATTATTCAACAAAATACACAAATACTAATTTATTTCAGGCTTGTTACAGTTTAAGGATGTGGAGGTTAGTGAAGCAGTCCATAAACACTGAAAAAAATGCAAGACTGCACCACAAGTTGACTTCAAGTTTTTGACAAACTTCAATTTAAGACAACATGATCCCAATTATATAGACAGGTTTTTAAAAATAAAGTATTTTTGATACTTCTTTCTAAAACATAGAAATGCCGACAACAAAAAGAAAATGCCCTTGGAAATATGCAAAAAGTACACCAATAATTTAACATTTATAAAGCTATTTTAATGAACTTTGATTCCTAATATGCTCAAGAGGCATCTTTCTAGTGGCTGCAATATTGGAGAATGACCAGTTTAGCAAATTCCATTTTTCCCTAGCTCTCATAAATTCCTTTCAAAAGATGCCTTCTACAATCCTTGAGAGATCAGCCAAGGTAGATTTTTATACACAACTCCAGCCATTCAGAGCTTTCATGTAACTGTCTCGTCAAGAGTCTTTTCACATTTGCATTAAACTAAGATGGGCACTCTACAGCACAAGGAGCGATGATGATAACTTATATTTTTAATTTGATCACAACTCCTGCAGCAGCAATGAAAAACCCACAAAGTGTTGGAAGAGAACAGAAAGCAATCCTAGGGGGCCTTCAGAAAGCAAAATTTTAATTCAATGGTTACCATGTGCTTTGCTTTTTCCCTCCCCCCTTTTTTTTTAAGCTATATCTCAAAAGTTCTCCCTTTGGCTATGGTCTACTATCCAGAATTCCGAGCTGTTAGCTATCACTTCTTACTTAGAGTTTAGCTAACAAATGCCACTATATTCAACATTACTTAAGTCCAAAATAATACAGATCCCAGTCAATACAGCTCTGGTTTGTGCAAGTGCAGGTGTCCTTTGGGCACTGTCAGACATCGACCATCTTTGCTTAGAGAGTTGGCAAAGAATAATTTAAGTGTATTCCCACACTTGGTTAAGCCATAATGAAGTAAAACGTTTCAGATCAGGTAACATAATGCGTAAAACCCAGAGCAAAAACCTTTTGGTATTTTGACTGCCCTATAAAACAAGTAATTTGGCAGATATATTTTATACAAGCATAAAAATGGTAACTAACTTTTGACTGAGATCTAATACAAAGAAAATGAGCCATCACAGCAATCAGTCTGGTATAAAAAGAGGTCAGCAGTTAAAAACTCCATGATTTTCTCTTGGAGGAATTGTCCCTAATACCTTCAACAGGGGTGTCACAACAATCAGTTTTACCTCGCACTGAAATGAAGCTGGAAGTGTTCAAAATGTTGTTCAGGAAAAAGGTGTGAACTATGCAGAAGTGGTTCTTTCTTCAATGAAAAGGGCTCCTTCCCAGAGCCAAATATGAAGCATCATCATCATCAACACCCCAGTCCACAGCCTCCAAACATGGAGGTATTATAAAAATGCATATTTAATGCATTTTAGACCAATAAATACTCCTATGAAGAGAAGGGTTGTCATTGCCTGGTGGTGCCTAAGATGGTCTGAGCTTCATTGAAGGCTCTCATGCCATGGGGTTATCCACAGTGTCTTCATTCTCTAAGGTGCTCACACTGCAGCCTTTATTCCTTCAGGGATAAGAATGGTGCCTGTCTTCCTCAGCTGGCTGCTTATTTTCTTACTATATTTAGGAATTCACCACTTCTGAGACCATTGTCTCTGGAATATTTGCTTCAAACTCATTGTGGACTCAAAGTTATTTCAGGACAGGAGGGAACCTGGGGAGGGAGGACAGGCCTGATGGCAGAGACCTTGTTTCTTTAAGGAGTTAATAAAAACAAATATCTCAGCATCACAAAATCCATCCTCCCCCCGAAATCATTGGCTATAGCAAATCACTGCCAGTTTTACAAAGCACAGATGCCAGACTGATCTTTTCCGGTTTAGTCTATCCTGATAAAAACCTTTTTCACATAGCCTCTACTCTTTATTAATGTGAGCACTATTGTGAATAGCAAAAAAATATATTAGCTTGAAATTAAAAAGAAACATACAGATATTAAAGACTAGAATCCACTCATTCTTCTTTTGTAGATCTACCACAAAGGAACTTAATCTGATCAGTGTTGAATTAAATAGACACAGTTTTCCTAGAAAATGTGTCATATCTAGTGATAAGAGGAGTGTAGATAAGCTGCAGAGAAAGGAAGTCAGTTCTACTAGCACGGTACTACAGTAGTTTAATTTACACAGCACAAAAGTACAATCTGGTACGACATCTCTTAGGAAAGACTGAGGACTGGCAGGACTACAAAGATGTTACAATGCCATTCAGTAGCCCAATTTAAGAGATTAATTAAAAAAAAACAATCAAACAAAACAAAAACCCCCATACTAAATCCATGACAAGACCAAGGTTTCTCATCAGTAGTTTTACAATTACAGTACCATGTAGCTCCCAAATCTTTGTTCGTGAAGCCTAGCCATGATGACCATGTAGCTAACAAAAGGTCCACAAATGAAATCTTCAGCATAAATCTATGAGCAGAATTCTATTTTATCCAATGCTTATTATCTGAAGCAGTGTTGCATGACACCAGATTAAAGACAAAGACTGGGAACAAGCAGAACAAAGAATTTTGTTCAGTCAAAATTTTATGCAACTTTCTCCACATATGGGAAATCAACAGCCAAACAAAAAACCACACAAACAACAAAAGACCATCTGAAAACACTATTAAGGATGATGCTTTCACAACAACTGAAGGTAATACCCCACAGCCTCTTCTGCCACTGATTGCTAAAGATGCCAGATCTTACAAGATTTTAATTCAACCCACAGAAATCACAAATTTAGCTACCAGTCTTTAGGTTATCAATACTGAGACTGGAAGAAAAAGTGGTCCTGAAAATGCAAATTAACAATAGGCAGAATGCTAGTCAGCTACTAACATTGCACAGAAAAGAAACCCCAGAGGGCCAGTACTGAATCTAGGTCTCTACTGGTGGTGGGCAGTATAGCATGATGTTATGAGAAACTGATACTCCAGTTTATTGTAGTAAAGGCTCAGACAATTGGCCCAGCTGAAAAAAAAATCCAAACTAAATTTTGTGCAGGATATTCTTTTCCATCTGCACTTTTCCAGAATGCAAGATGCTCAACCCCACCTAACTTCTTGGGTACAACTACCCTGCTTTTGATACTCAGAGATAGGATTTATTGAATATTTCATCCAGGTTGAACAGTCACCACTCAGAAGAATAACCACTGCAGCACTGCATTTGCTTAGCAGCATTTTTATCTGGAAGTAGAGAGCTTGGGGTCTGCTTTATTCAAAAAATATTCTTTTCTTTAACTTGCATTTATCCCAGCCCCCTGTTCCCCTAAAGTAACATTTTTTGCACAATTACCTCCTTGGGACAACCTCATGACATGATCAGGAAAACCCAAGTGCTGTCACAAAGGAGGAGATGGTAAAAAAAAAAGTGTTAGCATCAACATAAATAAATTTAAAATTGTCCTGGAATCCCAGCCTAAGCTGAAAAGTTGCTGTTGCCAAATTGCTGTCCATAAAGATGCATCAATTATAGAAGATGCTTTTTTCTACTGTGATTTGTAGGGCTCAGTTAAACTACAGTGCAAATGTCCTTCTCTTTGCAGTAGTTATAAAAGAAGTAAAAATAGTCACATTTGAGGTTTGGAGTTTTTTTTCAGGGTTGGTTTTGTTTTTGGTTTTGTTTGGTTTGGTTGATTTGGGGGGGGAGGTGTTTGGTTTTTTTAAGTTACTGATCTGTTAGGACAACACTCACCTCTGCACTGCATGAACACGTGTATTCTTAGGTGTGACATCAATTATATGGAATATGTTATTCATCTAAATTATAGGGGTTACAGTTTCAATTATGAAGTTCCAACCACTGGGACCAGTGCTGTTAGATATCTTCACCAATGACAGACAGTGGGATCAACTGCACTCTCAGCAAGTCTGCAAGCTGAGTGGTGTGAGTGACAGGCCTGAAGGATGGGATGCCACCCAGAGGGACCTGGATGAGCTTGAGAAGTGGGCCCACATGTACTTCACGAAGTTCAACAAGGCCAAGTGCAGGGTCCTGCACTTGGGTCGGGGCAACCCTCAGTATGAGTACAGGCTGGGGGATGAAGGGATTGAGAGCAGCCCTAATGAGAAGGACTGGTGGATGAGAGGCTGAACATGACCCCTCAGTGTGCACTGGCAGTCCAAAAACCAACTGTATCCTGGCCTGCATCAAAAGCAGTGTGGGCAGCAAGTGAGGGGGGATTCACTCTCATGAGATCCCACCTGCAGGGCTGTCTCCAGCTCTGTGGTCCCCAGCACAGGAAGGACATGGACCGGCTGAAGCAAATCCAGATGAAGGCCATGAAGATGATCCAAGGGCTGGAGCACCTCAGCAATGGAGACAGGCTGAGAGAGTTGGGGTTGTTCAGCCTGGAGAAGAAAAGGCTCTGGGGAGACCTCATAGCAGCCTTTCAGTACTTGAACGGGGCTTATAAGAAAGATGGGGACTGACTTTGCAGCAGGGCTGTTGTGATAGGACAAGGGGTAATGGTAGATTCAGAACAAGCATAAGGAAGAAATTTTTTACAATGACGGTGGTAAAACAGTGGCACAGGTTGCCCAGAGGGGTAGTAGATGCCCCATCCCTGGAAATATTCAAGGTCAGGTTAAACGGGGCTTTGAGCAACCTGATCAAGCTAAATATGCCCCTCCTCACTGCAGGAGAGGTTGGAACTAGGTGACTTTTAAAGGTCCCTTTCAACCCAAACAATTCAATGATTCACAAGCTTCCTCTCTTAGAAAAACACATACACATAACAGTGACTATGAAACAACCTCAGACAGGTTTTATTGCTCACAAACAAGTGACCTGCATTCCCTATGTAATATGACCTTCTTGTGTGTACAAATTAAGCAGGACAAAATATCTATTCCTCCAAGACAGTTCACAAATATTAAATGAATGCAGACTAGCAGGAGAATATCAATAATTAACCCTCTGCTTATAGTTTATAGTTTAATAAAACACAGGCATAAAGTGTTCAGGAATGAGAGTTTCACCTAATCTTATCCTAAATTTCAAGAGTAAGAGTGCTCTTATAATCATACCTCACAAAAGAAAGTAAAAGTCACAAGAAATGTTAAATAGGAAAAATGACAATGTTTCTAAAAATTGCTGCACACATTGACAATCTAATAAAATTATCTATTCTGTTTAATTTCCAGGAAAGCAAAGTAAGATGCTTGAAGAACCAATAAGAAAAAAAAAGCTATATTCCCTAAAACATATCTAGAAAAAAGAAGAATTTGCTGCAATCTACTCCATCAGAGACAATCAAGTAACTCTCCAGACTTTCTCTTTTTTTTTTTTTTTTTTTTTTAATAAAGTTTACTAGAAAAATCCTCTCTATAAGGCACCGTTTGGCATTACCTGAAGACAGTATGGCTTCTTGGGCTGGGAAACCATTTTTAAGCACACCTTCAACTGGGCCTTGCCCATGCCATTATATTTTGCTGAAAATCTGAATGACTAGTGAGGCAATGCTGAAACAATCTGTCCTCCTCTATACTGACCGCAAACTCAAAGTCAGTAATATCCAGTATAATTCATAACAATATTGTAGCAGAATAACATTATTAGTCAGGGAAAAGCCCAGGATAGCTGACCAATAACCAGAGGTAACAACTGCCAGGAATTTTCCCCAGCTCACAGAAAACATACCAGCACCTGTCACTGTAAGTTTTTAGATTGAGCTATTTGAAGAGCTAAAGAAATAGAAAAAAATACATATACTTTTTTGGATCTTCTTTACCATCTCTGTCTCAAAATAAGTTGTAATTTATCAGCAACCAGCTCACAATCTTGAGATCTCTGTAGGTAGCTCAGTAGCAAAAGAGTAACAGTCACATTTGAAGCAGTGTTATTACACATACTCCCTGTTATTTAGACATCGTTCAACTTGAAGTTATTATTACCTGTCCAATCTTCCTAAATTCTAATGGATAAAGAGCCACCTCACAGTAAAACTCAGGAATAAAGCTGCACTATTCAAGCCTATAATTCAAATTAGAGCCAATTTTTCAAAAGCACATAGGTGGTTAAAGTGCCTCATCTCAAACTCAATTCAAAACACCAGCTATGGAAAAAAAATTAGAACAAAACACCATCAATTCTCTGTAAGTCATTTAAGAACAGTGGTAAAATCATTAAAAACAGCTTCTCTGCAATAAGCATTCTATGTCATTGTAACTGCATAATAAATCTTTTTTCCATATCTTAACTTGACCACCTACTCAGAGGTACAGAGGTGAGAACACAAGCCATTTCTCAGCCTTTTCATGCTTTTATCGGTAATATATGAACTCAAGAGATCTTAATTTTCAGTTCACAATGCATTTTTTCAGGAAAAACAGTTAACTAGAGTCATAATGCCTTTGGAACATTTCAAACAGCTAAAATGAAGAATGGTTGGAATTATAACAACTGCATTTTAGAATATACTCACCCTGGATTATAAAGCATAACTGCTGACAGGTTCTCACAGGATTTTGAAAGATCTGTCATAGACAAGCTGAAGGAAGACAGCAGTCCACTCTAACAACAGACCATAAAATCAATGTATTAGACAAGTAATGACATATTTACAAACTCTTACTTTGCTTCACCTGATGAAATATTAACTAAAGTATGTGAAGCAAATAAAAAAGGTATTCTCTAAAAATCCAGTTATGTCTATATTAGAAAGAAAATTGTGAAAAGGTTTCAATTTACCAAATGCTGATTTAATCTCACCTTTCTTTTCTCCCTTAGCTTGGCAGCTTCTTTGGGGTGGTTAAAGCGAAACATATTGGTTCTTCCAAGTAATATAACAGCACCTGATGAGAAAAACACACACCACTCACTGACAACATTCTGTACCCAAAAGTACCATGTAATTTTTCAGACACACAACATGTAAGCAAAGACTTTCATTAAGCAAGAACAAAATGAAAATGCATTTTGACAATGCAAGTGTATATCCATGCATAGTCACAGATACCTTAACTGATGTATACAGTCTATTCCTTCCTCTTCCTACTTAAAGAAAAATAAAAACCCACACATGTTCATATACGGCATGAATATGACCAACACAAAGGTCAATCATGTTCATGGAGTTCAGTTAAAGAATAAATATAGGTAGAGGAAGCAGCTGCCCCAATTTGATCTATACACTCTTCAACAGTGCTACTTTGCAAGCCCAGGAGTAGGTACCAGATCCAATGGGAACATCCATAGATGTGACCAAGAACAAACTTGTCCATCCACTACTGATCACTGTCAGGTTTGAATTCACCTACATTAAAGGCTCCAAATCTCCATTAAAAGCTCCAGATCTCCATTACTTGTACTCTCACATTTTACTTCTCTCTGTGGAACACTGAAGTTTATTGTCACTCAAAACAGGATTATTAGACTTTTATACCCAACAGCTATTTTCTGAGGGAAGAACCTTGAATAATTCATATTGCTCAACGCACATCTGTTATTGTATTTAATCAGTTAAGGTACAGGTCACAAATAATGAGATTCTGAGCAATCCTTATCATATTTTAAAGACAATGGTACCAAGATTAATACTTCCCTACTAAGAAGTACATTGTCAGTGATGTCTCACTACTGTCATAACATGGAAGTCTTCCAAGTTCATCACCACAGAATCAAGCATTTGATCTGTCAGTCAGTACGAGGCATTTTTAAAAAGAAAAAGGACTCCATTACACTCACAGTATGAGAAAGCTACACTTAAACTGTTAATCACAAACAAATTCTTACCATCTGAAATGAAATGCTGTCTTTAGCAACGAATGCTTCTCTTAAAATCAGCTTAATTAAGCGCACCAACTCAAATTAGATCACCCCGTCCTGGCAAATAAATAGCGAAAAGCACTACAGCCACTTCTTGCTGTCTACACAAAACCTCAATTTTGGACACACAAATAATTTACCTCAGTCTTATCTTAGGAAGAATTACCTTTCACAAATCTGTATGAAATCCCCGCAGTTACTTTCAAATGAAGATAAAAATAATTGTAAACATTGTAAACCTCCCTAGGTGGAAGAAACTTAAATAAAGTAATTAAAATTTCAGAATGAATAGTCATAGATATTTGTTTCTAACTTCATAAATTTAAGAAAAAAGAGGAGAGAGAGACTTAACAGCAAGCACATGAGAGTCAATCTCTGATGATGGATCATAGGAATAACTCCTAGGTTTCTCTTTAAAGTACAGAAGGGTTTATAGTTTGGCCCAAAAACCTGAAAACTTGTTCTAAGGTGAGGATATATTTAAGGAAAAGGACAAACTCTAATTGTGAATATTAATTCCGTTACCTTTAGAAACCCCACCATATATGTTCTTAAGAGTAAAAAAAATATTGTAGTTAGGTTACATTTACAAAAAAAGCCACATTAGCCAGAATTCACAAATGGTGGAAGTAATCTGTAGAAGGAAGTGGTAATTAATTACTATGCCTCTTTTTTTTTTAAGCTCCATGATAGTCTAAAAATCTAACACATTTTCAAATGAACAGCTATTAATGATAAACGGAAACATTTAAATATATCAGCAGTTAATCAGCATCACCTAAAAGAAGATATTTCAGGAGGCTGGCACTTCATGCTGTGAGATTAAATGCTAACACAGCCAGGATGCACGGATTGTGCACGAGTCATTAAACTAGTGATTTAATCAGTTTTGCACACCTAATGTCACAGTTGGTACCTTCCTCTCAGATTCAGTCTGGTTACACACACAAAAGGTCATCTTACGCAGCTGAGTTTCACTATTTAGTAACCCTAAGCATCCCTCTCTTCTCCTCTCCTCTTCTTTTGAGTTCCAAATTTCTGTCTAAAGAAATTCTTGAGGGGAAAAAAAAGTCATGTTTCCACTTTTCACAGTACACAAAGTTGTGACAGGCATCTGAATGAGGGAAATAGCATCCAAACTCCTACTTTCTTTTGAGGCACATCGAACCTTTACTGCCTTTGAAATGCAGTAGAATAAAGTAAAGATGAGAGACTGAAATCCAATTTTGATTGTTTACAGTGTTATTTGCCATTAATGTCAAAGTTTCTATTGTTAACAATTTATCCATGGAATTTACCCAAACCTAAGACCAAGTAGGCTGGTGGGGGTTTTTTCATATCTGTAACAGAAACATGAAGAAATTGGCACTTTAAAAAAACCCAAAAAACGAACCCAAACAAACCCAACGTCCCCTCTCTACACCAAAAGTCCTTACTTTCTGTAAGTAGCCTTTGGAAGCATTTGTAAGAGTTCACAAAAGATGCAAGACTCCCCTTGTCCGACACTACACCCTTCCTTTGTTAGGCCAGGCTTACTCTGAAAGCTTCTTTCCAGAAATATAAAGTGAGATTGTTTTTCAGCAGCTGAGCTGTGTCACAAGCTCACTCCTACACAGGTCTTTTTCAGCTCATTGCTGAATGGGAAGATATTCTGGGTGCTCCTGGAAGATAAAACATCCTGAACCTCTGCTGCAGCACTCACCAGCTCACTTGTCAGTCAGTATTTTCCAGGCCAACACAATACACCTTTGTTCTCAGCTGTCCTGGCTGCATTTTCATTTCCAGATTTTAAAGCTTTTATATTAAAATTATAATTCTCTAAACTTCCTCCCTAAGGGTTAGTCTCCCCCTTTTTGTCATTTCCCTACAGCTGCAGAGAACAGATACTTCAGCTCAATCTCCTGCTGTACAAGAGGATTTGACAACAGTATTAAGTAGGACCAACCTGAAGCTCGGGGAGGGGGCAGGGGTGTCTCTGACATTATTTTAGTCCTATAGAGATCTATATTCTTTTTCTTAATATTACAGCAATGTAAGACATCTGGCATGGAGTTCCCTTTGTGTAAAAACAAACAAAATCAAGGGTAACTATCACATCACAAGATTATGAAGCAGTTGAAACTAATAAAGAATTCTCTTTTCACCAGTGGCAGTTCTTTGACAGAACAAAAACTCGGTGGTTTTCCTGATGGTTTGGGGCTGTAGTTGAGAGGACATGAATTTAAAATTAATTAAACAATAACTCCTTTATATACAGTCATATTTTTTCAGTGCTGTTGCCAGAAAAAAAACAAAGAGGCTGTATGAAAAGTGCCATCAGGCTGGGTAATACCTTGGTTGAGGTGTGTGGGCTCTGTAATCTGAATACCATTCACAGAACACTGCGCTCCGTTCAGTGGGATGAGGTTCACAGTGCCATTGAGATTTTCAAAGATGCAATGTTCACTTTCCAAATCAAGGCCATGAAGAACTGAACACAAAGAAATAAGATAACATAATTATTCTCCTCAAAACTAATAAGATGAGCATGCTAACATATCTTATTAAGAACACATTGCACTACATATTGGAGAGTATATTCTCTCTTTATTCTGGACAATGTTTTCTTCCTTCCTTCATCATATCCTGCACGTCTTAAATGTTGACTCTGTTCTTTGTTTTATTATAGTGGAAAGAAGTGTGTTGGGTTGCTTTTGCATTTTTTGGTGTAATGTTCTTTCCTCCTGTGCTTTGGCACTTGGTTAGCAAATGCTCCTTTCCTTCCAATAAAAAACAGAAAAGTAAAATTTTGGTATTTGTAGAGAGATATTTTTTGACCAGTTCCACCAGAAAATAAGGAAAGCTTCCTGACCTCAAAGCAACCATGCTTAAGTGTGAAAAGACAGGATATAACATGCCATTGTAGACAAGAAAATTGGCTGAAATAAAGTTCTTATGTTTTGCGACGTTCAGGCCTTTTATCAATCAGTTACGCTACTTTTCACTTTTTCTTTAAATAATGCATGATTATCTCTATGTGTATTATTTAATAACCCAAAGCAATCTAAGTTTGGTAATTTCATGGAATTTATTATAGTAATTCAAATCCAGGCAACTTTTGACCCACAAAATATACCAAACTAAGTTATTTGACTCTCAATCTCTCACTCAATAATTAAAGGATACAGTTTACTTAATAAAACTGCCTTCAAGGAATATGTGTGACAGGACAGTCCAGGTCTGGCAGTGAGTTGCTTTCATAAACAGTGAATAAGAAAATCAGTAGATTTTTTTCCAACTTCCAGAATTTTTTTCAACCCAAATCTTAAGTCCAAAGACTGTCTTAGGTATAATAATGTAACAATACTATCATCATACAAAGGTTAAGAGAATGATTTTGCAGTGATTGTAGCAGGTGCTGTATGAAAAAGGATGGTATTTTTACAGGATGCTATTTCATGAGAAGCAAGAAATAAATTAGTAACAAGTATATTAATAAATTTTAAGCCCACAAGCTATTCTAGAAGTCATGCTCTTTGAAGCAAATCCCACATAATTCATCTCCCAGATTTGCTAAAATTAAATATGATATAACACACAACAATTAAGTGAAAAAGGGAAAAATATGAACCTTAGTTCACATATTGAGAAGCTGGAAGAAGGAAAACCAACTGAAGAAAGAATATAAAAAATGCTAAATTCCATACCAATATCCTGTTCTGTCATAGCATCTTCTCTGCCAACATATGTTTGGCCCTCCTAATTAAGAGAGAAACACAGATTATTTTCCCCCACAAGGATATAATCTATCCTTCCACTTTCTCAGAGTAAATTGAATGAAATACATATTTAACATACATGCAAAAAATAATCAGGTAGCATTTTTAGAAATGCTTATTAGTCATTATTATACAGTATTATTAGCAAATTCTAGTTTCAACTGTCCTGTGCAGAACCACCTTCAAAATTTTGAGAAATTAATCTCGATTTGGATTTCAAGGTCAAGCTTTCTAATGAGATGAATGACAAACTAATATACACAGGTAAATATACACAGGTAAAAATACATTAACACCTATATCTGGTTAACCAGTTGATCCTCAGGATAAACCTAAACAGCAAATTAACAAATATTTTAATTTAATCAGTTGCAACCTCTTAAGAGCTCTTCTTACTACATGAGAGAAACCTAAGGAGCTTTTCTTACCATAGTAATGTAATGAGCACTATATTTAGACAGCAAATCAATACTCTACTGAAGAAAAACACAAGGCATATAAAGGCTATGGAAACACAGACGTGTATTTACCTTCAGGTGGTACAAGATGATACCAGTACTGAGAAGATCATCATCAATGCCAATGAGATGAGGCAGTTCAGAATCTAAGACAACACCTATCCCTTCTTTCCTCAGAGCCAAGGTCTGTTCCTGTAAAGGACAAAAGTCTATTTATTAGGATGTGCAAGAAATACCCCTCTTCCTCCTCTTTCTAAATCACATTTACTATAACTTCTCTGTAACATCATATAAAAAAAAAAGAGCAGATTTTTCACAATTTTTTTTTGTTTACATTTTAAACATAACTTTTTTATTACCATTAAGCATTCCAAGCTCACTGTTCAGGAAATTTGTGAAGGTGTTATTTGAAAGAAACCAGGCAAACAGCTGAATTATACCAGATAAGGAAGATCAATTGAGAGTGTAACAAAGCAAAGTTGTTTAAAAGCAAGCTATGTACCACCTTGCATAATAGTAAAGAGAATTTAAAACTCCCCAGAATTCAGTACAGCTAAAGAACAGAAAACTGGAAACTCTCTGACAGTCCTTTAAATAAGCCAAAGCTTGCACAATAAAAATCCCAGACACCTGAAAACTCGGTAAACCTAAGCAATTAAAATATCATCCAATATAAGGGAAGCATTGCCAATAGTAAATAAATGTAAGAAATATTTGCAGCACATAATTTCAATTCTTCAAAATTCCTTTGGGCCACGTTGTACAGCAATCTATAGGATGAAGCATCACTCAGCTACAAGTGGGAGAACCTTGGATAAAGTATTGTATGATGTAGTACATAACAAACAGTCCATGCAATAAATAAAAAAATAATCATAGTTTTGAAATAAGTTTTAGTATTTATAAAGTTTGTTTTTTAAGTTGAAACAAAATCCTATTGGCTTCTAGGCCTGGTATATAACAGCAACAGAGACTGTGAATGTGTACACACACACCATCTTTCAAGATGAATGTGTTTTTCTACATAAAAGAGCTAAGCCCTGACAATCCACGAAGGAGAGGCAATGTCAGCAAGTATTGCTTCTGTGTATTATAAGGAGCACACTTCTCTCCCAGTGCTAGTAAACATGGAAAATAAGTTTTCTGACAGCTGCATGACTACTCCTTTTCCAAGTCATCAATATGCCTTCTCCAGAGCCAACCAAGACACCACACTGTTTGTAAGAAAAAACAACAGATAGATTGTTATATGTATTTTCCCAAGTACAGCAACTTGCAAGTCTAAAGGAAGAAAACAGATGTAAGATCTCATTTCCCTGCACAGTACAAAATGTTGTCAATATTGATACTGACTAAAAAATTCCAAGTATGGATACATCTGGGCAAGACAAGATGACATATAAGACACTCCAAAACAAAACTGGGAAATCTTAGTCTGGTCATGGATGAATTAAAAAGTTCTCCAGCATCCAGCAAAAAAGAAAGAAGCTGTGATTCACGTTGCTCTGCAGCTCTCTGACATTCAAACTGCACCCAGATATTCCTTGATATTATAAAAGTGTCACGTTATAAAGGCAAAAAATACAGCTTAATTACTTGTTCATGTAATTTCAGCAAAAAATACCTATCACATATTATTTATTGAGTAGCATCTCCTGTTAGATATAATTTATAATGTTCTCCTAGGATGAGGGTGAAGACTTAAGACCCTGAGAACTGGTGATGGGTTACACAACTTCTGGCACCTTCAGCCCAATGGAATTGACAAAATATTAAAAGCTGAACTTTTTTTCCCCAGCATAACAAAGCACTTGCCAACATCCCTGACTGAGGAAAAAACAGACATCCCATGAGAAAAAGAAATTATCACTGGCTGAGAAAAAATAGCTCACAAATAATAAAGAATAAAGAAACAAAATCATTCTTCATTTTCCAGTCTTTTAATATTTAACAAGTTTTTACTATAATCAGAAATTAATCATATATAATTGTGATTTAAAACAGATGGTTTGCTTATTTATTCAGATCTAAAATTAAAGAACACAAATTAATTGAGTTTCTAAAGCCTTATTTTGTAAATGACTACCATTCATGCACAGAATGCATCCTGTTAATGGAAGTCTTATAATAAATGCAGCAGACAGTAGCTGTGATTAATTATAATATTTTTTTTCTTTAATACAGGCTCAAAATTAGCTGTTGTCTTCAGATACAACCTACTAAAAATCCTGAATCTTAATCAGATACCTGAAGTGGCTCCTAAACTTTAATTGCTTAGCTTAAAATTTAATTCCAGATTGTAAAGCTTCTGCAAGGATACCTCCACCACCAAACCATGCACTTTTGCCCCAAAATGAAATCACAGAAACGTCACCAACAATAGATCTTTATTACTCTGTTCTATCATTGTGAGGGAAAGAGGAGGAAAAGGCCAGAAAGAAGTAGCCAAATTGCACCTCTTTCAACCTCAACAGCATAGAAGGGATGTTTCTGAAGAGGGACAGTCCTCTTTTGAAATAAATTGAAGATCTGTAAGCTATTATAAGGCAAAGATTAAGTTTAATCCATTATTTGATTCACTTTCATTTGTGCAACAGTTTTAAGAAGCAGTGAATCCATAAGTCAAATGACAAGAGCAGGAAAGGTCACTGTCCCTATTAAAAAAATACTAATTCAGAAAATTTATTAAAATCTCAAGGTACAGTTTAAGAAAGCTGAATGTACAACATCCATCTTAGCTTGAATTCTCCTTGAACAGAAAAATGTACACATGCTCCCTCAGTATTTAAGATGTGTTCATAACCTGTGGAAAATAAAGCAAGCCAAGTATTATCCACAAAGGAGCACTCCAGATGATATAAATGGCTACTGTGTGAAGAATAAGAAAAGGTTTTCTTCTTTGGAAGCTGCCAGATCAAATGAAGTCATATGAAGAGTAGAAACTCAGAAAATAATTCTGAGTCAGTACACAAAAAAACATCCTTGAGTCAAAGTTAAAGTAAGGGAATTATATCGTATATTTAAATTCTGGTCTCTTCGAATTGAGCTCTGACTCAGCAGAGAGAAAGATCCTGATACAGTTAATTCACTGACATTTCTGTGAGAGATATAAAAGCTACTGTGAAACTTCATCCCTTCTGCACTGATGTATTAAGTTTGCTGTATTAACTGATGCAGTGGTACCTCTGAGCTGGCAGCTAAGATATGATCTGGTAGTTTAACAACAAAACCTTTGTGTAAAGTACTTACTTGAGCCACGGAGTTCGTTGTCACCATACAAAACTACCCATGATAAAGACCACCCCTATGACACACAGGATTTCTTCAAATGGATTTCTTTAAATACACACACAAAAATGGAACCACAAAAATCAATTATTTTTGGCCAATAAGATATTTAATTAAATTAAAAAAGAAAGTAAGTCCAAAAGACATTTCTAACATTTCTTGACCGATCTACCAGTAGAAGGAAACATTATGCTGCTACCGGCCCAGCACATAACAAAGAGAGAATGTAATTAGTGCACTGTCCTTTCAATGAACAGAACCTCTGGGAGGAGTTTAATTTTTGTCACCCTTCCCAGTGCAAAAACGCAATTCTTTTATTTAAGTTAGCTGCTGGCACACAGTCCTGAGAATACACTGTGCAGACACTTCCAGTATAACACAACAGTTTACTTAGCCAGCATAATGTTCAGATGTCTACATTTAAATTATGCAAAGAACCACGTAACACCAAATTAAAGAAATTATGGGTAAAAACGTGCAATGGCAAAAGTCTTTGCATTAATATTTAACCAGACTATATGTGAGAAAATTCTTATGCTAACAGGTACTTTGGGTGCACTTGATTTTATTGAAAATATGCTATTATATCCTGAGTTCACAAAAATGTCTGATGATACTCAGCGGCCTGGCACTAACATTAAGCTCTCTATAAAATGTACAGACGTAAACTGCGCACAGGGGAAGTTCTTGATTCTTAATTGGTCTTCCTCCAGTTATGTATTCAGTACACTTTGCATTCCCTTTAAATCACTGGAAACAAATGTTTCATACCTAGAGAAAAAAATATTCCACGGTCCTCAGTATTAAAACACTCCTGAAAAAGTTGATACATGGCATTAAAGAGGTTATGTAAACAGAGAGAGGAAATATGGATGAAGTAGCCACAGCTGGTCATGCCATAATCAAGACGGGTAAAAATAGAAAACTTCTCTCATTGAAGTCAGAAATTTTTATATTCTCCATCCCAAAACTGCAAAAGATTAGGTGGCTCAAATCTAGGAAGCTGAGGGCTGTACCTCTGAATAAAACAAAGACATGCCAATACCAGGCAAATCCAGTTCAAACCCAGTTCATGCATGTGTGCTCTGAGAAGGCTACACTGCTTGTGTTTCCAGAGCTAACACTTCCAAAAAAAGAGAAAATGAGGCATAAGTGCAGGGCAGGACTATGATGCATGTGTACAAAACCCAAGTGAGGGAATTCTCAAACAAGTAGTTCTCACTTGCTGTTTCTATACAAGGGAGTAGAAAAGAAAATTATTTGTCAGGAGTTTAAAACCCAAAAGCAACCCCATGTTGTTAAACTGAAGGATGCTGTGGACACCAATAATTTACATGGTTGTAAGAAATGAATTGGAGATATGGTGAGAAAAGGAAAAGAGGTTCTTGTGGACACAGGCACATCACCTGGGGTTCCCTAACTCCAAGAACCATAGACACAGAAAGCATGAGAAGTTTCCTGGGGAAGGATTGCTATTCCCTTGCCCTGTTTTATATTCCAAAATCGAGTACTGCTGAATAAACCCTACTTAACCTACACGGAGCTTATTCCCATCATTTGGATGGTACAGTCCTAATGTTTGGTGAGGTTTTGAATGGACTAAAAATAGCAGGATATAAGAGGAATACACTACAGACAGACCTCTGTTCCTATTTACATAAATTATCTCAATAATTCTAGATATAATTCTTCTGAAAGTGCTACATAAACAGATTGACTACTCTGAATTTTCAACTGTACTGCATGTTAATTATTATATTTACAAAGATGACAGCCAACTATTGAAATTGCACTCACTGTATTAAGAGGTGAGAATAGTAAAAATTCAGTCAACTTGCCAGTAAGCCCTAAAAACACAAGAAAGCTCACTTGTTTAGTTCCGTAATTTAAGGAAAACCTCAGGAATTTTACCTCTGCTTAAAACAACCGCAACGTTTCTCCTACCTGAGGATAAAGAACTGAAAGTGACCTTGTATGCCATCAAGTGCAGTGCCCAAACACCATAAAAAATAATTTTATAGATTACACTCGGGCTCTTATTCATTATATAATGTAAAATGTTTCAAATATTTGGTCTGACTTAGTAATAGTCAGTTTATAGTGGTGTACTTTGCATCAGTATTGACATTCAGCTAAAATAATTATTATCCTTCTCCAGCATTTATTCATTGATACTGACAGCAGTGGTATCCACTCTCCTCACTGTGGTTATACCAGGCTAAACTCCAAGCATCTCCCCCAGGGAGACGACCAGGCTCACCATACCCTGTGCTGTTTAATGCATCCTCTCTCAAGGCCATCTTCCTTGACCCTGATGACTTCCATATCGTGTTCCCAGTGCACCTGCAATTTTGCCAGCACCATGTACATCCCTCTTTTCTGCTCACTGCACAAAACTTCTATCTCACCATTCCAAAATTCATATCTTTTCCATGGGGGCACACTATCTCATGACAGTGAAGTCTCACACCATCCTCCTCTTCCACAGTGCTAGTCATGATGCTTTTGCACTGCAAACTATTTACCATCACTCACCCTTCTGTTATCCTAATTCTG
This sequence comes from Neopelma chrysocephalum, assembly GCF_003984885.1. Taxonomy (NCBI): domain Eukaryota; kingdom Metazoa; phylum Chordata; class Aves; order Passeriformes; family Pipridae; genus Neopelma; species Neopelma chrysocephalum. The sequence continues at coordinate 473,795 of NW_020897753.1, read as the reverse complement.
AGAGTCACCCCATCCTCTGCGAGATGCTCTGCTAGATAAATTAGCTTTAATATTAGCAAACTTCACCAGTTAACACATCTAAAGAAATCATTAAACATGACTGAGTCCAAAAATGGGCTCCAAGACCATGTCTCAAAAAAATCCACTACTACAAAACTTCCCTCCTCTCTCGCACCACTTCCATCATATCCTATTATAAGCATTTTTATTGTATTTAAATTCTAATCTCCACACTACCTAAATAAGGAAATAGTTTCCTCTATGTCCTAGGGTTAAATGCTCCACTGACATACACCAGGATCAGCTGGCTTGAGAAGCAATCACAGACCACAGACAACATGATAAATATTAATTAAATAGGAAATTACTATTTAAAATCCAATAGATTTACAGGAAAGAAGGCAGTTATGACTGTGACTTTGAAAAACACATGGTAGAAATAAATATACCATTTGAAAGAAGTCTTGACAAGAAAAGCATTCCTTAAAAACAAAAATTTTCCTCACTAGTCCAGCAAATTTAAGCCATTCAGAAGGCAGTACCAGTCAAGGTTTTGAGTCCCTCCACAATTTACTTCAGTATAACAATCTTGGTCAGAGTAGTCGTTCTGAATTTAACATTTGCATCTAGCTTTAAATGCTTAGTTCCACTAGGTAATATTTTAGCAGACTATTTTTCTTTCATTTTATTTTGAGAATGGAGTTTATAATGACTTTTCTGGTAACTGACGAAGGTATAATCACCTTACCTTCTTCTCCAGACATAACGTGCAAGGTTTTACGAGGTCAGTGACAGCAAATACAAGTTGTCACTTATGTGACGTTTTTAATGCAAATTAAAGGATTATTAAAAGGTCAGAAATCACAAAAAATATATCCCATTTGATCTTGAGGCAAACATTTGAGGACGCTACAAAAAGACAGGATAAAGTGCCCTTTAAAAACTATCAGTTTGATTTTGTGTACCCAAAGCATAAAATAATTGGTGCTTTAAGCTGGCACAAATGGCATTAGCAGCTGATTGTACATCATAAAATGACCAGGATTGTTGATACTATTCTTTTGTAAAGCAGGTAAACTCAGCTGGGGAAACTCAACTTTTCTTAGCAACTATACACATCTTCCCTTAATTCAAACTCCAGTGAAATAAAAATATCTAAAAATAAATTCTATTATTAACAGTATACAAGATATGTACAGGTATATAAAAACATATATATAAAAACTGTATAAATATAAACAGTATACTGTCGATTGACTTGAATTCTCTAAATTGCAGCACTTACAGTACAACGTCTCAAAGCCAGGAGGAGACACAGGGAATACCCATGTCCTTTAATTACATGTAATGAAACTACAGTTTATTTCACAATTTTAACAATAAAATAAAAATGAACAAGTCATTGTAACTTGCAGTAGCCCAGTACAGTAATTAAATTGCTTTAAAGAACAACATAAGGGGACGCCAAATGCTTCAGCTGGAATTGTAATAGAAGGATCTCAATTTTAATTAGAAACAATAATGAATAACATGTATAGATGCCAAACAAGATCACAGCACCCAATAAAAAAGCAGGTCAAAAAAGAGGATAAACACAAAATAAGGGGAAAGGGTAAGATGACAAGAGTATAAATCCCATCATATAGTCACAGAAAACCACGTGAATCAAAGGGAAGTGTCCTTTAAAAATTAATTAAATAAAAGCAACCTATACTGGAAAACCCACAATCTGGTATCAGCCCCTAATACCAAGGTCAAAAGAATTACCATATTTATAAGAAAACAAGAATACTTAAATCATATTTCATAACCAAGACAGACATCCCACATATCAACTGAAGGGTAAAGTTCCCACCAGGTTTTTTTTGGTACATTCGCCAAAAATTGAATGGGAAAATTCAGAAGGGAGGAATCTCTTGCACCGTGCTCTGTAATCTAGACTACAGTATATTATGGCATTCTTGGCACATTTGCCACATTTGAGTGTTTTTAAAATTTACGGCCCGTTTAGTCAATGAGAGGAAACTAGTGCAGCTTTGCCAGCTGCTAACAGAAAATAACTCTTCCTTTCCTCCTCTGAAGATACAAACCTGCTGCATCTTTAGGGAAAAAATGCAAAGCAATTTCAAGCTCAAGAAGCAATCACTGACCTTTGCATTTTGCTGATTGATCTGAACCTTAACTTGGATAGCTGTCACCTTTTTTGCATTCTCAGAAAAATCCTCCAGGGAGCCACTTTTTGCCAGCTAATACAGAATTATAAAAGAGAATGTCACATTCTCCAAAGGAGGAATGACATTTTTTATATTTACATACTGCAAAAAATGAGGCAGGTTTTTCTTCCTCGGTGATAAAGCTTTATGTTATTTTGTATAACTTGACTGAGATTCGAAAACATGAGTGTGCAAATGCTGTGTATCATGGCAGCCTTCCCTCTCACCTGAATCCTCAGCAACTCCTGACAGGTACTACTGCACCTCAAAATTATAGATCTACTGGAAGTAATTCATCTCACTGTGTAAATTACCTCAAAATAAAGGATCGATGCCCTGATATGGAGCACAATAAAGCACTTTTCAATGACTTATAATGACTGGCACGTGAATGTCACCAACCATAACAGATGGAGGGCAAATCAACTCTTTCAATACTAAGCCTTTGAGGCATCCATTTTCATATTTTCAGAAGTTAAATAAGACCTCATAATGAATCTAAATCTAACCATTTGAACAAAAAGTAGAGTAGGTGTTTGAAATATTCATTTAAATGCTTCATTACCATAAGCTGTCAGGAGCACCTTAAAAATCTCTTCTAAAAACATTGCCAACAAGGACTATGTGACAATGAAGTAACCTTGAATTTAACATGTACAATATGTCCTTTCTTAATGAAAACTATTTGACAGGTGTATTAAGACTGAAAAGATCACAGGGAAACAAAAGCTACTTGTTGATATCCAGGAAAAACTTTGGTATTACTTCACCAAAAGCAATCTATGGCACTCAACTCCTAAATATGTTATTTCAATAGAGAAAACGTAGATTTCCTACCTAAAGCAGCTTATCCTTGGACAAAACTATGGAGATTTAAACATAAAACCAAATATAACCAAATTCTCTCCCAGGCATATTTCAATTAAGAGTATTAATGAGTGTCTTAAATTCAGCTAATCAATTTTGGTCTTAAGAGACTGACAACTTTAAAGGAAAATGGCCAAAAGAAAATTCCTCAGGAGGAAACCCTCTCAAATTTCCCTCAGTTAGGAGTACAGTAAGATACAATTTCCCTGGGTTAATGGAATCTTTAACCTTAAAATCCTCCTTTGCCTTTCTGCTACGCTCCCTATATACGACCCTAAGTCTGAAACCCATCAAGGTCAGTCAGACCACGGCCTCCTTCCCTCCACATCTCACAAATCCATGTTGGATTTTGCAGCCATATCTCCCTTGACTGAAAGCAGAGAAGGAAATAATGAGAGACAACGATGTGATCACGTAATTAAAAACTGTGTAAACAGAGGCAAATGGCAGGGGGATTACTCTAAATCAGCTGGGCATTTTAAACATCTACATTTCAGTTGCCTAAAAGTGTGACTTTATACTTGCCATATTATCAGCTGTATCTCTCAACGGAAAAAGTTTCCCTTGTAAACATTAGGTTCATAAATGTAACCAAAAAGACAAATGGATCTGTGCTTTCCTATAGGGGCCAATTAACAACTCAAACAAACATAAAAAGATTGAAACTATATGTTCCTCTTCTTTCACACATATAGTTCTTGGTTATGTGATAATCAGTCTGCCTTAGTATAAGATTTACTGTTTTCCCCAAAATTCAGAGCACATAACTAGTAAATAAATGAAAACTGCAGAGCAATTGCCATATCAATATTCCAAACTCTGGTTTTCTAAGTTCTCATTGAAAATCTGCCACCACAAAGGCTGCAGTAGCACAAATGACAGTTGGACCTCACGGGGTGGTGGTGGGGGGGAAGACCAAACACAAAAAACCCCAAACAACATGATATTGCTTCATGTAAAATATAATCCACAATCAAGTATCCTGATATTTATTTTTTTCTAAGTTTCTAGACAGCTGATCTTGTTCCTTAGAGCAACGAAGCTTCACACGGCTGGAGTACAGCATTTCGAATTGTTTCTCTTGACCAGAAATTATTCCTGAAAACAAGCATCTCCACATTCAACTGAAAAGGACTAGGAGAGACAAGTCATTGTTTTTCCAAAGATTCAAATACGTTATTTTCTTGAGTCATGTCAGCACCTTTCTTGGCTTACTATTGTAGAATCATACCAGGGTTTGGGTTGGAAGGGACCCTTACAGATCATCCAGTCCAACCCTCCTGCAACGAGCAGGGACATCTTCAACTAGACGGGGTTGCTCAGGGCCCCATCCATCACCTTGTCAAACACTCTGATCATCCATTGAAAGTGCAAGCCTGATACTGCAGCCTAAACCTGGGAATGCAAATGAAGGAGGATGGTAAGAAGCTTCTAAGGGCAGGTAATAAACCAGTTTTACTCCTGATAGCATCAAACTGTTTCTTCAGACAATCAAAGGTCTGAGGACCTGTGGATTGCTACAAAGAAGTTGAAAAGCTTTTCTTATATTTTGAAATCTAACCCACCTCAGATTGTTTTCCTTATGCTCTGTGAACACATCAACTAAATGAGAACACAAGGGGCAATGAAAAACTGTTGAAAACAAAAATAAACTTGCAAACTTTCACAATCAAAGGTTTGGAGAAGTGCTCATGCAGGAAGATACTTTTTAACAGAAATGTTCCATATAGAAAATCCACGAATGGAATGAAACATTCAGAGCAAATTCTTCAGCAACAGTTTGTCCTGATGCTGAAAATCAGACTTTTAAAGAAATGAAATATGAATATTTAACAAAAAGCTCTACAAAAGTTGACATTTTGAAGATGAATAAGTCCTTGACTGGTCTGTTGTGGATTAATTAGTCTAAATTATGTCTTCCATATTTACATAAGGGTAAAAACTCCAGATGTAAAAATGCTGATATTCATGGATGAACTATAACTAGGTCAGAAGCTGCCTGAAATCACAAGTCTTTTGCTGAAAAAGTTCCTGCAAAACAATGAGACTTCTTTCACACAGAAGGAAGTTGTGTTGGGGAAAAGAAAAAAAATAAAAATTCTGTATAAACCCTGTGTTTTTAAGGTATTCATAAAGCCAAATCCACCTCAAAACAAATGCGAATTAGGCACTTAAAATACCTTCAAGCACTAACTCATATTTCAGTAGCTAAAATAGGGATAACCTAAAACACTAGCACATTACCCCCCAACAAATAAAACTGAAAATTGAACCTGCACTCTTTAACAAGACTTGTATTGGATGAGTCAAGCACTGCTGATAAGATTTTTTATTTCCTTCTGGGAAGACTGTAGTGGAAAGAGAAGGATATTAAGTTACATTAGATTGTCAGGGCTCAGTATTCTCTACACTGTGTCTCAGTAACATCCTCATACTCAGAGGGGAAAATATATAAGTGTACCAGACATTAAAATAATAATGCATAATAAAGCAAACTTGCTATGGACCAACTGGAAAAACCTACAACGCTGTCAGAAAAATGAGTTGGAAACAACACAGATGAGTTCAGAGCTTTTCACACTTGCATTGATGCATTAAACTACCAAGGGCTGAAGAGATGGAATAGACCCTCTCCTTACTTTTGCATCACCTCCTGGAAGAGAGACAGACACTTCACCAAGTTTTCCAGACAACTTGCATACACATAGTCAATCTTCCAGTATTAGGAAATACTGGAAATGGATGTCAGGAAATATTAGAAATGCCAGCATTAGTAAAGTTTTTGATACAAAGGCTTAGAATGGAAAAAGATTTCTCAGTGCATGGTATTACTCAAAGAGCTAAAACAGGAACAAGGAACTCCCACTGCAAAACATGAGAAAACATTGACTATATGGATGAGAGGAACAAGAATTAGGAGAGGAATAAAAAATGATTTTGAAAGATTGTGAAATCTGGTTTGGGCTTACTAGTAATAGTTCCTTAAAAGGTGAAGGAAGAAGCACAGCTGAGGTGTTTAGCTTGCTATGTTTTGGATGGGAACTGGTTACATGGACACCCTTCTTGCTCTGCAGGCTGGCTCCCTCACCAATACTTATCACAGAGATCAGCCAAGACAAAACACTGAGCGGCAGCTGAAAGAAATTCGATTGTGTCTAATTGTGATTGACAAGACAATTTCAGGTTAAAAAAAAAAAAAGAATCTGCTCCAAGAAAACAACTTTGAAATATTTGAGATTCCCATTAAAGTGACAGCCTACACATTAAAGTAGGAAAAGCTGTTTTGCTCTGTATTGTATCAGTGAAGCTGCTCCTCTTCTTAGTGGGTGTCTGTTTAAAAAGCTTTGTTACTTATAAAGCTGCATATACAATATCAAATTTCTACCCTATGTTTTACTTCAGCTTGACAGAGGTATGGTTTCTGGAATAACAAAATAAATTCAGAGTCACTACAAAAGTAGTAGGTACTATTTAGGAAGCAACACAAAGAGAGGAGGAAATAGGAAACACACCGTCAATGAGGAGGTGTATCCTTTATAATCTGGGCACATGCCAAAGCAATGTTTGGGACTAACCTGGGACTTCAATAAAATGCTTTAGAAAATTAAAAATATGCTCTTCCATTATAGGCAATGAATTAATTATTTATATAATCATCAATTATGAAAAGGTATATTGATTCCCTCATGCATAGAGATGTTAGATAAGGCAAAAATTCCTACTATTTCTTCTCCTTCTAGTTAATGGAACAAAGAATCAACACCATCCTGCTGGCTGTACTGGTTTCAGTGCAATTAAAACAAAAAGTTTAGTAGAATTAAGACACTTCAGTTTTCTGAGAAGAAGAAACTTCTACTATCCAAAACCACAAAGAAAACCACAACTGAAGAAACTTCCTAATCAGATTTTCCCCTGTCTCCCAGAGCATTAGATCACAGCACCTTCATCAATCAGGAAAAGCCATTAAAGTCTGCAACAACCAAGATCAAAAAACTGTAGTTTTGTTGTGAGCAACTTACTGTGAAAGTGCAACAGCCCACACAGGCATCAATAGCTCTCTGCAATGAACGTCAATTAAAAAGGCAGATGCAGAATGTAGAACTGCTTAAATGAGTAACTGCTAAGATAGTGAAGCTAAAATGATGGAAAATTAATGATGCTACTCCTTTAAGGAATAAGGGAATTACAGGAGCAGTTCTTAGTCTCAAAAGGTCAGCTTAGCTTTTCCATTTTTCATTGTTTCTCTTTCCCCCTCAGAACTGATCACCACATGCTCATTGTTGACATGCAGCTGGCTATTGATACACAGAAACCCTATCATTGTGGTGGCACCCCAAAGCACCACTATCCTTAACATGCTACAAGGGTTTCCATCAGAAGCCTTGGCAGATTCAAAGTGATTTTTCAGGAATTTGTCCTTCACTCCTAGAATTACAAAGACAAATTTAACAAGGTGAAATGCCTGCTCCCTGACACTTCAGACTTTGTATGGACAGAACTACTTCTGACATCTGAGAAAAATCCCCTGAATAGAACCGCAGGATTTGGCTAATTGTAAGCAGAGGTGCCTGTTTGGCTTCCTGGACACTGGCCTGTAAAATCCTATTTTCCAGCGGCTTATAAAACTTAAACCATCAAAGCTGCCATTTTCCATGCTGGAGTATCTGCTGCAGGCTGGTTTCTGTCCCCACTAGCTTGGGTTTAAGGGAAAACAATTCTTCTGTGTCAAAAAGTGAGGTGCACGGATCATTTTGCTGTGTCTCAAGTGGAGGAGGCTTCACCTCCTCACAGCTTCCTATGTGTGAATACACTGAGCATACATCAGTCTCAAAGGGCAAATAAGCCTACATACACTGACATTTAGGGCAGAGAACAAGACATTCTTCCCTTTAGTGATGCCTCCTAGCAGGAGATACTATACCTTCCAGCTAAGAGACAGCAACTGATATCTAAAAAGGGAAAAGGCCTGGCTGGAAAACAAAGAAATAGGCTATTTTTGTTCATCTTCTTCTTCCATATGCATTAAAAAACAGTCTTTAATTACATGATCACATATTTTCTACACGACCTGGGAACAATTCATTCCATAGACTGTACTCTGGGAATGAATCAAGAGAAAGCATTGGACTCCTACCTCATTTGTTGCTAAAGCTGGATGATGAATGAGTCAAGGAATTGCAGAGGGAAAAAAAACCCTAGTCTCATAGCTAATATATTTATTCATTTTAAAAGCTATTTTGGGGGTTGTGTGTTTCTTGGGGGATGGGAGAGTTAAGAAGCATTTCACTTACCTAGAGTTCTGATCATTATTTGTCCAGAAATTCATCTCTACTTCTGTAGAGATGAATCTAAAATAATACATTACTTTAAATCCATGTGTCTCTTCCTCAGGGCCAACATGTAACCCATGCTATTAAAATAAATTGAAGAAAGGAGTAGGACTGTGCATATTAGCAAGCAACAACCACCAAGGAGAAAAAACAGACTTCAGGACTAGCAAGACTTTTGCAGAGGAAGATGCATGGGCTTGGGTGCTGGCATATTCTTGTCCCTCACAACCCAACTACCAAGCTATGAGAGTAAATGAATCTGACACATGGCAGCCAGAAACCACACCTGTCCTTTCCTTTGTTCAGGAATACAGTCTGGTTGCAACAGCCACAGATTTGTGCTGCCACCTGTGTTTAAGACACCTCTTAGTGGATTTCATTAAAAATATCATCTCTGTAGTTAGGAAGCATAAAGAGCAAGCTCATCACTCCAGCTACACTGCTACAGCAGTATGACTGTATGAATCAAGGCTATGCTCAGTTGTCAATTAAGACATGAAGTCAGGTGCACAACAGTTCTATGTACTCAAAGCTATCAGAATCATGCAGTAATAAACTCCTAAACATACTGCTAAAAACACCAGCAGAATAAACTGGTTCTGGTATTTCATATCCAATACATATTGTCATTAGAACAGCTCTTTTGTGAGGCACTCAAGATAATACCCAAATTAGTCATGTTGATGCTGGAATGTTTCTTTCCCCTCCCATAGCCAAGTCCAAAGAGAAATTTTATGTTTTGTCTTTCTGACTATTTCTCTGCTGATCCTTTAGAAGAAATAGTTTTCAGGGTATATTTCTTCTTCTTCTGTTTTTCTACAGGTTAAATCAGGAGCTTCCACTGCTTTCAATTTAGATCCCCTTCCTGCCACCAGAAAATTAATAGAAAAGTAGAACAAATGCCCAGGAGGAATTGTTGAACAAGTGGCATCTGAGCTGTAGAAAGGATTTCAAAAGAAACTCACTCTGTCTGACTCCCTTTTTATTTCAAAACCGCCTACAAGCCCTAGGGATGGATTAAAGCTAAGCATGGCCTGGATAGTCTACAAATGCAGGGCCCCAGTTGTAAGGAAGATGCCACTGAAATACTTGGGAGTATGGTGATCCCTAAACTCTGGAGGGTCTCTTTTGGAATGCACAGCCTGGATCAACCTAACTATTCAACCCCTGGCTCAATCCGTGGTTGGTGAGCTCAGAAACTGCAGCCCCAACTGTGCTTCTCTCATAGTCCAGGTGGTTCCAAGTGGGAAAAATGGTTTCAAACTGAAATAAAAAACAATCAGTAGCATTAGGCATCTCTAGATCACAACTTTCTAGCAGAAACTGAAAGTTAAAAGTGGTCAGTCCATCACAGAGCCATCACCAGCAGCTGTAGTGTCTGCAGGAGAGAAAGGAGGTTTCTTAATCAGGTGAACACAGGTGGCAGAAAGACTTGAAAGCAGACAACTATTTCTTTTGAAATCTACTTTTGACTGCTGCACTCAGCATTCCCCAGGTGGCTGGGACCCTTTCAATACTGTTTCTATTAGGAAAAGAGCTAAAGTAGATCAGTAGCACCAGTTCCCAATTTAGTAGTTTTATTGGTCCTCTGACAACAGCAAGCCAAGGCTGAGAGCAGACAAAGCACTGAAAAAAATCACTGGTGAGTGAAGAGCAGTGAGAGCTGCTCCTCTGAAGAAAAAGCAATTTGTATCTCATGACAACCATATGACCCCTTAAAAAGTTTCTGTCTGTTTGCTTTTATAGAAAATTCTCTCAGCTGTGTTTTCTTTCTTCTCAGTTTGCACTGACCTAGGCACACTTACCAGACTGAAGCAAGGGGGATGATCAGGGAAAGTAATAATCATCACTTAATAATGGTATCCCTTCTGTGATACAGCATGAAAAAACAATGTCTATTTTAAGGTAAAGCAAATCATGTTTGGATGATCTCTGTCCAAACTCAAATGTCAAAGGAGAAATCTTCTGACCAGAACAGATGATGTTATAAACTACAACCACTGCCAGTAACTGCTACACTTGGGAAATAAATACATAATGCACAAGGCCAGGTATAAGAAAACAAACCCTAATAAAACTGAGAGCTAAACTTGATATTACTTGTCATGGCTCTGGAGGCAGAAGCTGTGAGTAAATACTGTACAAGGACCGAGAACAATAAACATTCCCTTGTTATCAGATAGCTTTCTCAAAAAGAGATGGAAAAAACCCAGCACACTTATTAAATTTTAATGTACTGAAACTCAATTATAAATCTACAGAAGTGATTAATCAAGAGAAAAATGTTAAAAGAAACAGTTATAAATAGAAACTGCATATCATTGCCATTGGCTTTTCAACTGTAAGATCCATTGAAAATGAAAGCAAATAGCAGAAGTGGTCTGGTTTAAGATCTCTGTGTCCAGAAGCCTTTTTGCTTTCTCAACTATATTACCTGGTCAAATAAAAGATACTGCCTCTTTCAGAAACTGTTCTTTTATATCCCTAAATTATCAAAACTACCACAAAGTTAAGAAAAAAAATATGTTTTAAAGGCTTTAGCTAAATTTGTCAAATATTCGAGATACACCGTCATTTGAAAAGGAGAGTTTAAAAATATACTGACAAATAATTGCAATAATTCTGAATGCACATAATCATTTTACTGTGCATCTCACCTGTGAATTGTTGTTCAGAAGCATTTCTGCCAAAACAATTACTCAGGCTCTTCAAGACTTGCTCCTAAACCAATCTTTGGCATTCTCATAAACTTATTTTAATGGATCCGAAAAGCAATGAAATTCAAGATATTGCAAATAATTTTTCCTTAAAATATCAGAATTAAATCTGAATTAAGCACACGGAAGGACCTGATTTTTGTATCTGCAGTGACATCTAGTGCAAGAACTCAAAACCACATTTGAACAGGCTTCTAGAGAAAGGGAAGCTATCTGCATTTATTGTGTGATTTCTGGCTGAGATAAACTAGAATAATTAACATTAGCCCTTTTAAAACTTTCTTTATCTCTTGTCTTCTGCACTCACAAGTCAGCCGAAGGGAGTCCCATTAAGAATAATATGTTAATAAGAGACTCCTGTGACAATGTGAATGTCCTTCCTCACATGTGAGTGGGCATTCTTCCATTTTGATATATGTACGTATATTACATAATAGATGGAGAGCAAACAATTGTTGAGAAAGCAAACATCCCTAGGAACAGAGTTGTTACTCTATTTATTCTATCACCTTTGCTAAAAGAAAACAAATTCAGCAGCAACATCTGACTTAAATTCTTCCTGCCAGCTCCATAGCTGTGCAATCCTGTGTTAATTTTGTAGTGATTCTTAAACCTCTTAAAAATTTAAGCAGAAGACATAGCTTGTAGAAAGGAAACAAAAACTGGAAGTATGCAATGAGAGCTGTCTAATACAGATGACAAACAGAAGAAGTTATAAAATCCCAAATAAGATTTGTTCAAGTCAAAGTACAGCTGTAATTCTCTCTTTAGAAGTACAGTTATACTTCAAACCCAGCCAACAACAGACATTCTAACCAAAATGCAACACCAATATGTCTAACTAGCAACAAGTCTACAAAAATGATTTACTTACTGAAATGTGAAAAAACCTTAGAAACAAGTGCTATTCCTGCCAAACATACAAATAAACACATATGCCATAGCTGCAAATGAACAGTTTAAATACAGTATAATGCATACATTGTTTTATATATAAATGCACACCATTCCTGTAACTCCATTTTTAACATCTGACCTGTAAATAGAATCATTTTAGAAGCTGTGGCGAAAGGTATGTGCCCAAAAGTCTTTAAAACTCACATGCCCTTTTTAAGGGCAGGATTAAAGCCTCTACTGGTGTCTTTCCTAAAAACTTCATTATATGCAATTTTCTAATACCCAATTTACCCAGTGGTAAAATCATAGAATGGTTTGGGTTGGAAAGACCTTAAAGCTCACCTGGTTCCAACCCCCTTGCCATGGGCAGGGACACCTTCCACTAGACCAGGTTACTCACAAAAAACCACAAATGTCAAGATGTATTTTTTTGTTTGTCACATAATTTCATATAATTTATATACTTCTAAATTTAAAATAAAAAAGACAAAACAAAAACTAGCCATTCATTAGTGATCTGGGAGAACTGTATGATGCATTAGGATTCTAATGTTCTAAAAATCTTACTATGGAATAGGCATAAAACTCACAATATATTCTTGGTTACTAAAGACATCGAATGGGGACATATTACAAGTACTGGTTTTTGGACAATAATCTCATGCCATGGTTTATGCACTGTTACCCTCACTGCTAGTGATGCAATAAGCACTTTTAAAAGTTCTACAGTTTGTTCTTCAGGAGCCCAAGAGCTTGCACAAACTCTCTTCCCTACAGCCATCAAAAGTGGAAGCAGACAAGAGAGTTTTAGGTGAAAGCAGAAGGTGTTAATTGAGAGCACTTCTCACCTTGAGGACAGAGCTTGTTAAAACAAAGACATGAAAGAATGGAGAAAACAAATGCTCATCGAAGGGCAACATACTGGGGTAGAACACAACCCAAGTGAGAAGAGGAAAAGGGGACAAGCCAGTCAGGGTTAATAGGTAGTAACAAAAAGGCATAAAACAGGAAAATGGTGATGTATGCCCAGCTTTTCAAGCAGAAGGACCAAGATAATGGTGTTTAAATACCATTCAGCAACTGTGGTTTAAAGATTACCTGAAAATGCAAATAAATGTAGACAAATGCAGCATTTATACAAACAGGACAAACAGCTCTAGACAGAGTTCACTATGGTATGCAAGCCATCAGGGAAAGGAAATTATTAAAATCAAAATCTATTCGCTTCTGCCACCCTAATCAACACCTCCTAAAGAGCAACACAATTGCTTTGAGTTTTGGTCTCCTGCTGTCTTTGCTGGGTATAGCCAAGATTCCTAAAGAAAGAAAATTCCTCTGCTTAGACGAGTATGTCCACCAAAATAACTCTTTGGTATTAGTCTGTATTTATTCATCATGGCAAGTTAAGGGTATTTCATTCCCCCACAGAAGGAGGCAAGATGCAAACAATAGATGTTAATGCTTGAAAATAAACATACAGTTTCTTCTTCCCCAGGTAGGAACAACCATTCTTAAGGCATAAAAATTTACTATTAAGCAGTAGTCAACCAAAGGGCATAAAAAAGAAAAAGATCAAATAAACAGTGTTCAATAAGATATTTACACACCATGGGGTAAAGAGCTGCAGCAGAATTAGTATTATTGATGAAACTGAGGCTGTGTCACTAAATCCAACAGGACAAAGCCAGTGGAAGCAGTGACTAGTTAAACTATTGATCATAAGAATTAGACACACATACACAGAAAAGACCCTGTCCTTTAATAGACTCTGAAGACAGATCTCTCCGCATCCTTTGACATCAGTTGAGCACTGACACACAAAGCTAATGACATGATTAGAATCAAAAAACAGAATAAGGAAATAAAAGGGAACTCCAAATCTACTTCAAACTAAAAATAAATAAAAAAGAGCATTTAAATACCTTTATTCTAGCTACAAATGACAAACATCAAAAAGGTAAAAGCTAATAGTCAAACAGATTTCTACACAAACAGAAAAGGTGAGAAGAAATTTAAAAGAAAGTTGGGAAGAAAAACCAGCAGAAAATTATATAAAGGAGTGCACATTTAAAAAAGATTAATATAAAGGCTGCTAAAGGTTGGAGAAAGAAATTGAAACATGCACAAAAGATGACAAAAATAAGGTGACAGTAAAAGAAAAAAGATCTCTAGGAGAATGACAACACATGCAGTCAAATATAGCAGCTACATCAAAAGAGGTTTTATACCAATTAAAGCCTCAAAGCAAGAGAAAAATCAGAAGTTGGATAGGTTACCCTAACATCTTAGAAAGCATCCAAAGAAATTACAGACCCCAGAATTGATCTTTAACAGAACCATACAAAAAGGACTAAATTAAGGAAAAGAGCAAATGGTTTTTTTCCCCTCCTCCTCTTCTTTTTGGGAATGTGTACAGAAGAACATGAAGCAAAGGCAAAAAAAATTCATAGAACAATTCAATGAGCTTGAGATGAAAGCAAAATCCTACAGTAAGTACTGAGGTTGCAAGACACCTGAAGATAGAGAAGCAATGTAAAGCACTGCTGTTTTGTAAGGTGCAATCCTTGGCTGACATTTGAGGAAATAACCCTAAGTCTGTGGGCTTAAAACCAAACACTATCACTTTGGGATTTTATACAGTATTTTACACAATGCTGAAGCATTAGTCCACATATTTATTAACTTGATTAAGCATTAAAATATCCTTGCTTTGATTAAAAGCAAGGATGGGGGACAGATTGTAATACTAGGTTAGTAAGGTTAGAGTGTCATGTTATATTGCAGTGAGGAGGTCAAGGACGAAAACCACCATTGGAAGCAACACTTGTCACTTCAGGCACATCAGCAATGCCAAGAACCTGTCATGCAATGAATCCTTCATACAGAGTCAACAAAAATTTAAGACTCTGATGTATACAGTGTTCTAATTTAATATGGAAACAGGAGGATCTGGGATTTAGGTGTGAGTTGACAGTAATTCAGACTCCAGGGGAACTCAGTCGCCCAGCAAAAGGGCTTCTTTCAAGCACATGAAAGAAAGGGAGCACACTGTCGATACCACCATCACCAGCCCAAGACATGTCCAATCTGTCAACAGCATATATGGAGGATTATACAAGATGTTCACAGCTGCTAGTGGCCTTCAGCCACTGTGCCTTCCCCAAAATCCAGAGCTGACAACATCTACAGATAGGAGAGATCAATATACTTAGTCTAAAGATGCACAGAAAACTGAAACTTAGGGTGAACTACAAATAAATGTCAAAGAGGATAAAAGCTACAAGCAGAAACAAGGAAGAATACTGGGATGTACATGTCAGCTGTACACATGGCACTGTGATGACTAAAATAACTAAATTTTAAGCAGCCAAATACTTTTTATCAAAAACTTGCATTCACACAGTATTTTCTGTTCCTTGGACAGTATTTTCCATTCTCTATGAATTATTTGCAAGGTAGCATTTGGATGCTGATGGTCTAATTTAAAACAAGGTTCAATATAACTGGCAAGGCTGAACAAGTTTGAGAAACATCTTCCCTGAAAAACAGTATGCATTATTTCTTTGCCAAGCATCTTTGCCTGATGAAAGCACTGTATTCAGTAAAAACCAGGTAACTTTTTCCAACAGTATCTGTTGATCTACTAGAAAACACTAGCATGCCCTGTGAATCTTCCTGTATTTTACAAGGCTTATGCAAAATCCTTTCAATTATTTTGGATTTAAACACTAATACATTTTTCCATCAGCCTGTGAGAACAATTCAAAACCATGTGAACTTTGATATTTAGAACTTAGTACAAAAAAAAGCGTAATTACAGAGAGTAGGAAATCCCATTCAGCTACTAGCAAGCGCACCTGCATCTGGCAGGCATATGCCTTAAAGATTTGGAGCAAAAGGTGTTAGGAACTGAGAAGCAAATGGTTTTCAATTCTCCAAGCCTGCTGCAGCACAGGAACTGGAAGGCAGCAACTACCTCAGGATGGCAAGGTTTTAATTATAACACAAACATGAAGTTCTGAGTACCTTAAGGAAGAATGTCCTGAAAGTTACTGAATGGGCAAAGTTGCAGGTGTGACTGCGGTGAGGTAGACATACAAAGACAGTCTCACTTCTCAAAGAGGGCCAAGACAGTCTATTTTTACAAATTAACAATGTGTACAAAACCCCCAGTGAACTTATAGGGAATCCATTACAGGAACACCACTGCTCTCTACAGTTTAAAATCTGCTTTCCAATGACTCAGCTGGCAAACTTCCAAAAAGCCTTTTCCCACTCAATTTTAAGAATCATTAAACAAGAAGTGAATAAAAATATGGATCCTTTCAGTAAAACGGTGTAAAATAAAACAGTACAACCAAGAAATCTTTTGCAGATTTTCAGGTTTTTGGGACAAAGAAAGTTATACCAACTGCCTTTAACCCCAAAATGAAACATAAGCTACGTTCATACACTCAAAGATCAGCATATGATGCAATTCATACAGAAGCTGTATGAATTAAGCTAAGAAAATCTCAGTACTAGAAAAGCAGAAATTACAGTTTCTCTGTTTAAGTCCTTTACATTCAGCTATTTAACAAATGCAGCTTTCCCTTGTTTATACGCATTGTTCAGTTAACACCTCCTCTGATTCTGTAATTTCTGTGCAGGGATCAGTGGATTTCCAACATACAGCTTTAAAAACTTCCCAAATATGACATAATGTTTACTTCCACAGTTGATAAAAATTCACAAATTCTCCATGTGACAATGGGTTCCCCAGTCCAGACATGAATGAAGAGGGGACTAACAAAGTTTTATGTATGTATAGATGCTTCAAAATAACAAAATAACACAGAATTAACATAAAGTTGGACCCAAAACATCTCTGATGAATATGCAAATGGTGATTCCCAGTTCAGTATCTAGAGAGACATTAAACACTCCATTCTGTCACACCATCTGCTAAGTAGTTACCAACCCTGCTCTGTTCTCTATACTATTAGTGCTTTATTTTTATTTTTAAGCATGGAGCCATTCAACTTATCTGGAAGTCAGATAAAAGACACGGTGGTGAACTTAAAGAAAAAAGTAAAGAAATCAGAAAGTGATCCAAAAAATATCAAGTTTTGTGTCAGTGATGAGGAGAACCAAAAAAATTCCTTCTAAATGCTTGCTTCAATTACACTACAAACAAGTTTATGTTCAGCAAGTCATGAAAGCTTAAGCTCTGTTTTTGAAATTTTTATTTAACAGAATAGTTAAAACATTTGGCAAAAAAAATTAGTTTACATTAAAGAAGTTGTGGGAATTCATCTGTGTGTGTGTGTGTGTATGCACACATGTGCTTGTACATGTGTACAGAATCATAAAATGCCCCATTAAAATATAACCTTAGACTATCACTTTAATCATGCACCAAATACCAGTATAAAATCTTACCAGTACAATGGAAAATTTGTATCCACTATGCACCACATCCACTGAGATACCCAATGTAAGATAAAAGGTGATTATTCACAGGTCTTGTTGATACCACACAAATACCAAGGGCATGAGGGATCCACTTCTCCCTGCCCAGGTTTTCTTCATTTGCAACTCAATAAAAACATTCATTAGTTTAAAGACTTGTTAGAGAGAATCTGTTTTGCACTGTGGGGTCACTATGGTGAACAACAGAAAGAGCTGAGGCAAAGAAGATGACTTAGAACAGGAATTTTTCTTTTTTAAGGGAAAACACTAAGACTAGTTCAAATGCCAAGATGAAAATTTATTTATTTGCCTTACTTTCAGAATATCTTGAGTTTCATTCCACTTGTTTGTCCACTCTTTGGTCAGTTCTTGCACCTATGAAAGAAAACAAATACTGAAAAAAATCTCATCCTTAATGCATTCTCACAGAAGAACTAAGTATTGGTGCAATTCTTTGAGAAGTTTAATACTTTAACATTTAGAAGAACATTGTTGCTCCTGCAATAAGTTGCCATACCTACGACACTTCTCCCTCAAAACACAAAATTCTTATTTACAGCATAAAATGTTTCATTCAGGGATGGCGACACCAAATAATGGGTTTTCAAAGAAATATGGAATTATTCCATAAAGTGCTTCAGCAGTACTACAAAGTTCACTGCCACAGATTGATCCCTTAGGTATAACAGGACAGCTCCCTTCCTTTGGCACAAGCTAAACTCCCCTCCAGAGGATGGCATGCAGAGGAAGAGGCAGACCAGCAGCCTTCAGGAGAGAACCAGAGCAAAGTTTGCTGTCACTTAGAAACCACACACTTCATTGACATCAGCACAGAAATGAGAATATGCTTGCACAAGCATTATAGACATTGGGAGCTCTTGGTATAGAATCATAAATCATTTAGGTTAGAAAGGACCTTTAGATCATCAAATCCAACTGCCAAGCCCACCACTAAACCACATCCCTCCTAAGCGCTACATCTACACATCTTTTACATACCTCAATGACTTCCCTAGGCAGCCTATTCCAACGTTTGACAACTGTTTCCATGAAGAAATTTTTCCTAATACCCAATCTAAGCCTCCACTGCACTGCAACTTGAGGCTGCTTCCTCTTGTCCTATCACTTGTTAGCTGGGAGAAGACTGATCCCCACCTCCCTACAAGCCTCCTTTCAGGGAGCTGTAGAGAGCAGTAAGTTTCCCCCTGAGCCTCCTTTTCTCCAGGCTGAGCCTCCACAGCACCCTCAGCTGCTCCTCATCGGACTGGTGCTCCAGACCCTTCACCAGCTTTGTCGTTCTTCTCTGGACTCACTCCAGCACCTCAGTGTCCTTCCTGAATTGAGGAGCCCAGAAGTGGACACAGGACTCAAAGTGTGAGTAGACAGCACTCACCAGTGCTGAGTACAGGGGAAGAATCACTTCCCTAGTCCCATTGGCCAGGCTATTCCTGATACAGGCCAGGATGCCATTGGCCTTCTTGGCCCCCTGGGCACACTCTGGCTCATGTTCAGCCACTGTTGACCAGCAACCCCCCCCAGGTCCTTTACCGCTGGGCCACTTTCCACCCACTCCCCAGCGTGGAGCACTGCAGAGGTTGTGGTGACTCAAGGGCAGGACGTACCTGGCACTTTGCCTTGTTAAACCTCAGATCACTGGCCTTGGCCCTTTACTCCAGCCTGTCCAGATCCCTCTGCAGAGCATTCCTACTCTCCAGCAGATCAACACTTCCACCCAACTCAGTGTAGTCTGCAAACTCACTGAGGGTGCACTCGATCCTCTTGTCCAGGTCATTGATAAAGATACGAAACAGGACTGGGCCCAAAACTGAGCCCCGGGGAACACCACTGATGACTGGTTGCCAAATATATTTAACTCCATTCACCATAACTCCAGCAAACAGTGCACCCATCCAAGCCCTGAGCAGACAGTTCCTCCACAGAATCAAAGGCTTTACTAAAGTCCAAGTAAACAATATCCACAGCCTTTCCCTCATCCACTAGGCAGGTTACCCTGGCATAGAAGGAAATGAGTTTGGTCGAGCAGGACCTCCTTTCTTAAACCCTCCTGACTGGGCCTGATTCTCCTGGTTGTTCTGTACACACTGAGTGATGGCACTCAAGATGACCTGCTCCGTGATCTTCCCCAGAACTGAGGTCAGGCCAACAGAATGGTTAGGATTTGTCCTTCCTTTCCTACTCATCCCGTTGTCCACCTCGTAAGTTAACTTTCATATAAAACCACTGCAGAAAAAAAGAAATCTTCAATCCAGTTGCTCCAAACATCTCCACATTTGCCACCTGCCTACTTTGGTCAGTGTCTTTGCAGGTCAACTGCAAACTAATCCATGAGAACTAGAGAAACTTCACTCATCTCTACCTGTATCTGAAGATTTCAACAAAGACAAATAAGCACAGCTTTCAACACACCATTATCATTCATAGTGCTGCTAATTGGAATGCTAAAATAGAATAAATTTGATAAGATTAAAGAAAAACATGAAGATCTACCATAGGTCTATTTGCCATATCAGAACAATTTGTATTGCTCAGAAACATTTCATTTTTAATTTCATTTAAAAAATGAAACATTTTTCAATTAAACAATTTGAAATCATTTTTGTATAAGGAAAATCAACTCATTAAAGAAAGTCACCATATACTAGTCAGATAATTTAAATATGGTGATAAAGTCTTTAGATCTGTATAAACAAATTAATTACTGCAGTCATTCAATTATGAAAAGCCATAACTACTGCAATATCCACTAAGAATTTTCAGTAATTATGTCTATTGTAATTATCATGAATAGTAATCACATAACCTTTTAATGAGGCTGACAAAAGATAATAAAATATGCTCGATATACTTCCCACACAGAGAGGCCAACATTTCTGAGCAAGACAAGCTGTGATTACTGTCAGAGCATGAATAACATACTCTAATTAGCATACAGTCAGCAGTTTATATTCCTCAGCTAATCTTAGATAAAAGCTTTTCACTTGTACTCAAAAAGAAAACTAAGGATATAAATAAGACGGGATTCCCAAAGCAAGACAGTCATTCTCTAACTCCAAAGGTCCAAGTAGCACCACTGTAAACCTTACCATTTAAACCAGCTAAGAAGCCCCTATTTTTTAAAGGCATGATATCTACACTTGATTGGTATCTTCATATTCAGAATTAAATCTTTGCTGCCATGTAGCTGAATAATTCCAAGTATCTCCCTCCTGCCTATTCCACAATCTGACCAATACTACTTTTTTTAAAACCAGTTTGCAGTAGCTTTAAATGAGAGCACCATTATATCTATATTCTTTTGGACACTATGAGTTATCTAAACTTTTGGGAACTTTTTCCAGTCTCTACACTTGACTGTATTACTGAAATAATTCAGTGTGAAGCACACTTTTAAGTGCACCTAGATCTCAAACCTTCTTTAAAAAAGACGTCTAATTAGACACTAAACATATTTGTACATACCGGACTTAAATACTGAAATTTTCTAAAAACCCACAACAGAAGTTATTAATTACTTGAAAGCATAGAAGAGTTGACTATTTTCCCCACAAATCTTTACTAGTTTTTCTACACACTGAATATTTTGTAACTTGCTACTTATTACTGTGATTTAGTGGCTTTTCCCTCTCTAGTCTATCTACAAACATACTTGTTCAGTAAGACAAGTTGGCCTGGGAAAAAAATCTTTTCATGAAATAGAACTGTTATATAAATATCAAAGACATACTTTGTTCTTAGATATAATGTTATCTTAGTAGGATAACAAAATTACAAGTTCACACACTTTTTTTTTTTAAAGCATCAAGACAATGCTGTTTGATGGGACAAAACATAGTTGTGCATAAAAAGAATCCTGAAAATTAACAACACTCCTACATCCAGACTGTCAGCTTTTATTTTTTTTTTGTTTAAAAACTGTTTTATGAAATTATAACTTACCCTTGCTTCATTCTGCTGAAGCTTTTCTTCCATACTTAAAGCTGTCGGAGAATCCAAGAGTGCAATCTAAAATTGGAAAAAGTAAACATCAAGTCAAAAAGAAAGAAGAATAACAATTTCTGGGGGAATCAAGTGAAATGTAATTGTTCAACTTTTTTTGATTCTTTAGCATAAAATCTTTTAAACTTTAATATACTTCATTTTACCTTGAAATACTGTAAACAGAATAATCAAAATCTTGTCAAAGCAGATATTTTAAATACAAATTAGTTTGAGAGTACTATTTTCACTCACTGTGTACACACATGGTCACACACATGCAGACACTGAAACCAGACACATGTTTATAACATGTAAGTCCTGACACATCTTTCTTTATATTTGTTAAACATGAAAATTTATTATGCATGAAAAGTTAACCATTTTGCTGTAATATGTATGTATATTGCTTATCTTTAGTAACCATATGTTAATGTAATTGGTCTTAAAAGAGGGAAAACTACCGTACAACACACACACCCAAGCAGCACTCATTGTTATATGATCTTCTACACTGAATTCAGCACTATATTTTGGTAATCAGTATCTTCAGGTCTACAGAAGCATTTGCAATATAGCATTCTGAGAATACAAAGGAAAACCACAAAAGAAATTATGCAGAGATTTATATTCTACTGAGCATACATAACACACCACCTGCTGTTTTATCAACCATCACAAATTCAATTAAGTTAAGCAAGTTCTCTGTTGTCTCCCACACAGCCATCTATCGCATCCTACCACTGAACCAGATTTATTTTGTGATATCCACTGTTTTACAGCTTGAAACTTGGTCAAAGCATCAGATCTTCAAAGGGGTCC
This sequence comes from Neopelma chrysocephalum, assembly GCF_003984885.1. Lineage (NCBI taxonomy): Eukaryota > Metazoa > Chordata > Aves > Passeriformes > Pipridae > Neopelma > Neopelma chrysocephalum. The sequence goes on along the minus strand of NW_020897753.1, from coordinate 451,502 downwards.
ATGTTACATCTACTTTGCTAACTCTAAATCAAACCATAATTTCAAAATAAATTAACTTTCCTCTCCTAAAAATATGGGAGAAACATAAGTATAATCAAGTAATTGAGCTCCATCAAGAATTTTCTAATCGTTTATAACAAAGCAGAGCTCTTTGCTTCAGTCATCTACAATACCTATTTCTGATTCCAACTGTGGTCCCATCCCATTCTTCAGCAAATGTTTTATAGCACAAAATCCAGCTGAGATATTAGCCTTTATTACAAAAAGTCCATGCTGAACTAACATTTCACATTGCACAGCCCTCTAAAATAGAATTAGATAATTCTAGAAATAAATCTGAATTTCAGATACTTCCAAATTGTATTTGCTCAAGTATGAAATCTAGCAGTCCTGAGTGACATTATGTAGAAGAGACAATCAGCCTGAGCCAACTGCATATTCCTTATTGTTAAGCTTGGTTTCACCATCCTGGGAACACAGGAGAAACTAAACCTAACTGAGCCTGTGCAGCAAATGTTTATAGCAGTTTATACTGACAGAGCAAAAAAAGATAATCATGCAAAAGGGAAGCACAGAATGATTTGTGTTTTCTTACACTATTTTTACCTATTTAGCATGTTATGTGCCTTCTAATGGACTTTGCAACCAAACACAAATAAAATGTATTGTTCAAACCCATCCATACTCCTACATTTTTATATTTATGCATCTTAAAACCTTCTACTTATTTTAAGATACTACATCAAGTACCTCTTCAGTTCATCAAGTTAGACCCAGGAAACATGTCCCAGCTCAGTCTCCTTATGCTGTGGTGACTACCTCTTCCATAGCACACTGCAATCAAGCTCTGATTATATCAAGAGAAACCTAAAAGTTTTTGGATGACAATTCTTCCCCCTTATGTTAAAAGAGGTAATCTGCTGGCCATATGGAAACTGATTCAATCAGGAAAATAATATTCATTCATAGCCTCATGGAGCTTGTTTACTCAAATCAATATAATGAAAGATAATTATCCCATTACATTCTAGAAATAGATGTTATAACTCAAGGAAAATTACACATAAATTCCAAGTAAAGCTAACCTGATTCCCCTGAGCAAGCAGGGCTTTTAATCGGGCTATTTCAGCTCTCAGCTCACGGATCAGTTTGACGTTGGGATCCTCATTAATAGTAGGCTTGTTGATGATGTTTTTGGCTCTATTTGCATAGCGAAGTGTACTTAAAGTTTCACCGTAATTGACATCAGCAGGTGAAATAGCTGAGGAGATGAAATCAGAAACAGTTTATCCAGCACCATATGTTTCACTTACTAAAGTTAGTTTATATTTTAAAAGTCAGATAAACTTAATGTGGATGAAGAGACAGGAATAGATGATTAACCAGTATGGCTACAATCTGTTCCAACTCTGCACCCAACTCCACTTCTTTCATAACTCTGCTTATAAGTAAATACTGTATGAGAATAGTGTGTTAGAATAATCAGGTCTAACAATCAAGTGTTGCAAAGAAATCTTGCTGTCAATCTATTGAACATTTCTCTGGTAAGCATAAATGTCCTATATGAATACTTCACAGGCTTTTCTCTTTTTTACAATACCAATGCGAAAAATGTTGAGTATTTTAAAAGTACCGATATAATCATTGAGTGGAAAAGACATTTCATGTAAAACACAGTGAGTGCAGTTCTTTTAAAGGGAAATTAAAAAGATAATTAAACATAAATAAACAGAAAACAGACATGAAAACCAAAACAAGAGCTTCTATAATTTACAAACCTCACTGTTCTGCTGAGCCGCACACATCTGGCAGCACACAGAACTGTTAACTATCTGATGCATCAAGAGAAACCAATACAATTTTTAGAAACAACCTAACCAGCAAAAACAAAGGACTTTAAATGAAAATGCAAATGCTATCCTTCCCTTAATTTTCCTAAAAATATATAGGGTATTCCCAATTAAAAAGATAATGACTGCATCCAAATAGATGAGCAAAAGCACAGAAGCAAACACCATCCAGAAATTATGAGGGACCAGAAATCTTAATGATCAAACTGAACAAGAGACTCAGAGAATCAGGCAATGAAAACATCCGAAAAAATATCCGAAAAAATAATCAAGTAACTAAAATATTCTGTCCTTTCTCATTTTCTCAACAGTAATAAATATTCTTTTTGTCACAGAGACTCCCTGAATTATGGGAAATGCACCTGGAAACAGACTACACTTCCCCTAGCTCACACTATCACTTCCCTGCTTTATCTGCTGTCTCTTCTCCACTACTCAATTATTCTCTTTCTGGAAGGATGTTACAATACGTTATAGAAATACGACAAATCAGAAACTGATGTATTTTTATAACAGCCTTTTCTACAGTTTGAAATTATCTTCCTGCATGTTTTTGTGCTTAGTTACAGAAAAGGCAGGCCAAACTTATCCAGACAGCTTGTCAGGCTCTGTTAGGCAATTCAGCCACGTTACCAGTAGAGTTACTGCTGGATAAAAGATCAACCATCAGGGCTCTGCCTCGCAGAGGCATCACTAATAGATGGGGAAGTAGCTGAAAAAGAAGCTGGGCACTGTAATCATTAGTACAGGCACTGAAAGCTCACTGTGTTTCTAAAACTTCTCTTCCCAATCCCTCTGTCAAAAAAAAAAAAGTTACTCAACCATGTAACTGCAAAAAAAGCATCAAGAAGAAAGTTGCCAGCACAGCATTACTAAAACAGCCAGAAAGGCAAAGCTGAGTCTGGTCCAGATCTTCTCTTGGCACTACTACGATTAGCCTGAGGAAAAGAAGTGGCATGGATTCCAAAAACATCCCCAAAGTCATGCAACAAGGAACAGCTATCCAGAGAATTTGACTGTAGCAAAGTGACTGAAGAAACAGAATTTGATGTGATGCATTTTATTCCCTCATTTCTGCTCTCCTACCATTCCCCAAAAGAGGACTGCATCAGTTGAGACCATGTTTCACTTGAGCAGGAAAGAGCGAGAGAAGTTTCAGAGCTGCTCTTCTCTTCACATCCAAGGGGACCAGGACAAGCTTGGCAAGGGGTCCCACGGGAACCTAATGACGTAAAAGTCCAAGTGCAAGGTGCTGCACCTGGGTCAGGGCAATCCCAGACATGAGTACAGACTGGGAGAAGACCTCATTGGGAGGAGCCCTGTGGAGAAGGACTTGGGGATTTCTTTTTGGTGGATGAAAAGCTGGACATGAGCTGGCATTCTGTGCTTGCCACCCAGAAAGCCAACTGCATCCTGGGCTGCATCAAAACCAGTGTGGACAGCAGGTCCAGGGAGAGGTCCCTCTACGCTGCCCTTGTGAGACCACATCTGCAGTGCTGCACCCAGATCTGGGGTCCTCAGCACAAGATGTTGACCTGTTGGACTGGGTGCAGATGAGGGCCATGAAGTTGATCAGAAGGATGGAGCACCTCTGTTATGGAGACAGGCTGAGAGAGCTGGGGTTGTTCAGCCTGGAGAAGAGAAGGCTCCAGACAGATTCCACTGCAACCTTTCAGTACTTAAAGGGGGCTTATAAAAAAGGGGGAGAGCGACTTCTTACACAAGCAGGTAGTGACAGGACAAGGAGGAACACCAAAGGAGGTTGCCCCGAGAAGCTGTGGATGCCCCATCCTGGAAGTGTTCAATGGCAGGTTGGTTGAGGCTCTAGGCATCCTGGTCTAGTGGAAAGTGTCCCTGCCCATGGCAGGAGGGGTGGAACTAGACTATCTTTAAGATCTATTCCAACACAAACCATTCTGTGATTCCACAATCTCCAACATCCAACAACCTCTCTTGTCCTTAAACATCCTCCTGGCTTCACTTGGGGGTTTGGGGAATGGAATTCCCATTCCAATTTGTTGACAAACCTGCAATACACACGCCATAGGTAGGGTTTTAAACCAAAGGATCCTTACAGAGCATCCTACAGGTAAAAAGGAGAAGTTTGCAAGATGACTGATCACAAATAACTAAATTTAGACAAAAAGTTAAAACACTGTGTGCATTCAGTAAAGTAAATAAAAATGACAGTCTTCCCCACAGAATGTCAAAAGAGAACAGGTTGTTTCTGCTACTAATGCAACAAAAAGCAACACAGTTTGGAATAGCAAACTGATTCACAAATTAGAACTGAATGGATGCACAAAGCCTTACTTACACTCTAATGACAGAGTGTTACCAGAAAGCTCAGAAAAAAAGAAACCATTAATATGTGCAAACAATGTTCTGCCTTAACAAAACATCTGGAATCTAAATATTTATAGCCACTCCTATTAAGGACAAACTGTTTATAATGCAAAAAAAGTAATTTAAAAACACTTACTGGCAATCATTATAGTTTTAGAGTTTCCTCCTAGGCTATCTTTCAACAGCCAAGTCAACACAGAGTCCCTGTAAGGCACAAATACTTGTTTCTTCTTTGAAAGTGGATTTGTTGCATCCTGAGATAAATCAGCTGTGATGTGGAGGTAGAAAAAAAAAAGCAATTATGTATTTTTATTCATTTTCAAAACCAGTGTGTGTTAGGCCACTATTTGTGTAAGTAAATAAACAGAAAGGTATTTAATGACTAAAAAAACCTCATGACAGACAAGCACAAAAACTGGAGACTCACCTAAGGCAGAAATTACGTTTCCCAGAGTAACTAGAGATTTGTTAATATTCCCTCCTTCCTTTAATCTAACTCCTGTGGCACCAGTGGCATCTGCTCTCTCACTTCCAGCAAGATCTACCAAATGAATCTTGCTAACAGTTTCACAAGGCATTTCAGAATCAAATTGAGCCTACAGAAAAAACAAACAAACAAAGTATTTTAAGCTACGAAATGCTGCAATTTTACTAAATCCAATTAAGTGGCCTTTTTCATGACACAACTGAATTTAACTTATTTACAATAGCAGAGCTTCAGAAGACGGGTCTATTAGAGGTGCCAGAGAAAGGCATTTGATAATGAATTGCTGTATAACTTCCATATTATTTCTTTAAATTGTAATATTTGCAACTTTCTAGCCACTTACAGACAAGCAGTGACACTGAGTTGGAATTTACATGATGCACACTGAACATGTGCTGCATTCATTTCATTAAGCTTGTAACATTTATATTCATATTTAGCTTTCAACAAGTTACAGCATGAACAGACATTTACACTCCATTTCTTCTCCACCTCCAAGTGACAATTGCAATTTTATGTTTTTAACTGAGGCTTCCTCCCAATTTTTTGTCTCATTTCAGACAAATCAACTCAGATTGCCCTGTTTCAAACGTCCTTCTACTTTCGCAGTACAACAATAGAACAAAACCTTTTGCTGCCTGCCTCTCATCCTCTTCTGAAAGCTTTGCAATAAGCAACTCATCATTAGTGAACAGAGGGTGCATGGGAGTGTGTGTGTGTGTGTGTGTGTGTGTGTTTTTGGATGGAGACATGCAAAGTTCTGACAGGAGAGGGAACCACTTCTATGCTGCCTTCTCTGCATCCAGCAGGTTATCCGTGGACTGTCTAAAAAGCACACCCAAAAACAATATGAAGAGCAGGAGTCATTGAAAAGGAATTTACTACATATAAACAAAAAGATCACTATGCTCTGAGGAAATGTGTCAAATCTCTCCAGGGAGTTTCGTTTTGTTTTGTTACCTGAGTGAAGTTGATTGTGAAAATGGCATGAGACCTGCTACTGACATCATTCATTCCAGTTGCAGCCGTTGTCCTATTTATATTTCCTGCTTCCATTAGTTCCTCTACATCAGTATAATTTTGCACTAAATGCTTAGACAAGTCTAAAGAAAAGCAGAGTGTTACAGTATGCTCATACATGCACTTGATTTTACTTTACAAAAGGATTCAAATTACCCTCACTACTGCAAAGTATTGCTGCAATTAGTGTTTATTGTGAAATTTGTTTGTCACTTAAGGAAAGAAATGAGGCCTTATGTGAACAGCGGACAACTCACACATTTACAGTAAATAAGAAAAAATATGCAATCTTACTAAATTATTTAGTACAATAACATAAGCATAATCCCACAAGAGACATGAACCTTCCCTGGTAGAGAACAGAATAAGACAATTAGATCCTAATAGGTTCCTAAACATTTAATATTTATAAATTATAGTCAACAAACTATTAAAACCAATTGCATCTCTTAACACTATTTTAAAATGTTATAAATTTATAGGTAAAAAAAATACATAATAATATTAGAATTGGGAAAGCAAGTAGAGATGCAAAATGAGAGGCTATTCCTTTCATGCTTTTTACCAAAGCAAAGCACTGTATTGATCATCATTTATATTTTAAAAGATAAAATACCCTATGCAATTAGACAATACACTTTAGAATATATGAAGGTAATAAAATATCCAGTGTAGAACACTGAAAGTGTTTTTACCCTCAACGTATGGCCCTTCTTTTGGATGTTCTCGTATTCGTAAATTATTAGTTTTCGATGACTTCCTTCTAAGAAGATCTCTCACACGTTCATTATAAATTTCCAGATAGCTGAAAGAGAAAGAATAAAAAGCCACTGATTGATTCAAAAGTCTTTAAAAAAGGAAACTCATGTGAACACTGTGTTTGAAGGCAAGATGCTTGGAGAAAGAAAATAGATCCAATGTTGGCTTAAGATAGAAATGACTACAACTTATTATACCATATGGAAAAAAGACAAAAAAGCAAGAAGTAAGTAGAAAGGAAGCAGACATCAGCAAGATCAAGATCTCCTAATGTCAGCCTGAAATAAAGGGTAAAAACAAGGAAGATGCTGTCCAGTAGCAAAGGCATTTTCATTGTCATTTAAATGAAGCAAAACGCTCAGCTCTTGGGTTGAAGTTACAAGTGCTGTGCATTTGGACTATGACTGCCAACAAAAATCAATTATAGGACTGAGGCCAAGCGTAGAAAGTTATTTTTGAAGAACACACACTTTTCTCAGAGATAAAGTGAAACAGGGTGGTTGTAACTGAAATAAGTTTGATAACCTGGGAACTGTTAACACGCCAAGACCTACCTGACTTCTGTTCGAAAGGATGCCTCATTCCGCTTTGTTTTTTCACTTATTTTGCTGAACAATCCTTCACAAATTCGAGGTATCAAACCTGCATCACCCTGCAACAACAACCATTCTTATTTCCAAGGTCATATATGCATGCACAATATATTTTTGAAAAGTAAAACCCAAGGTCACTAGTTGAGAGTCTCAGCATCCAGAAAAAGGGGGAAAATCAAAACTTTTCAGCAAATACTCTCTTGCCTTTTATTTAATTGCAGTCAGTTTGCCACTTTAACACTTGTGTGTGCAGAATGTATACACTAGCTCCATTTCTTTGCTGTTGCAATATATTTTGTCCCTCTCATTCAGTTTGAATAATCCAAAACCAGCTTAAGGCAGAAACTGGCTCCTCATAGCAACACATGGACTGCCTTATCTCACTAGTATCTTAATCTAACTGCTTCTCTGTGGACTTGGCAACACCTGCTGAGAACAGAACAAGAGTCATACACATGAGCCATTCTCATTCAACACCCCCATCCCCAGCTCACAGTCCTTCCTGTCTTGAAAGACGTAGCAGATCCTCTGGATAAATTAGCACACAACAACAAAATTTAACCTACATTCACTGTATCCCACAATGCTGCTAAATTAAATCTGATATTTAACTCCTGAATGTTTGACTCTGCAGTTCAAGAGGGGTTTTTTATCCATGAAGTGCTCGGTTGGTTTAATAAAGCAATCTGAAAAAACCTATTTCTTCTCACAGCTCCCTACAGACTGTCGTTTACTAGCAGGGCTGCAACTATCCACTTCAACTAACACAGCAGCAGCAGGATGTCAGCTTCTTGGTTAAGCTGGCACTGGAGAATCCAGCCTCCTCCCAGTGAGGTTGCTGCTCCACCACTGATGTCAAACACGTCAGACTGCAGGCAGCAGCTACCACTGAGACACCCAGAGACTTAGCATGGAGCTCTCCTCTTCCCATTGCTCCAGGGAGTGCCGTTTCCAGCCAAACAGTAAGCCACAAGGCTTTTCCCCAGCAGCAGAGAGGAGCAGCAGAGGGCCATGCAGCTCTGGTCTCATCTGACAAGGGGCCCCATGCTCCCAGCTGCCCCATTCCTACCAAGTCTGATGAGGCAGATGACCAACTACCTGCTGAGCACACCTCCTCCCCAATGCTTCAGGACGGCCGCAGCTACTCCTTCAGAGCCATGGCTCCCAGGAATAAAGGGAGAGGACATATACATACAGATGAGCTTTGGGCTCAGAGCTCCAGGCTCAGAAGTAGCTTACAAAACAGTCTGTCAGATACAATTTGCCTGCAGTCTAAAAATGCGTAAGAGATCTGATGTGATGGACTAATTCTAATTCTATTCACTGCTGAGGCAAGAAATGCTCTTGTCCCTTGAGTCAGGGGCCTTGTAATTAAGCAGGAGACAAATTAGGACAAACCAGACCAAACATCCAATGTGAACACAGCCCAGGCACTCCAGGCACCTAAGAATTTGCCTGGTGGGATTCTACAGGTAACTGGCAGCAGGACAACACAAAGCCAGTGGACTCTCCTGCACCAGTCTCTGACAGGGCGAGTGTTCCTTGGGCAAAGATTTCTCTTCTACTTGGACCTCCACATAAAATCCAACCCTTTTTGCCAAAGCTCGCTCCAGTCTGCTCCCACACCAGTCCCTCTGTCCTCATTCTCTGTCCCAGCAAACATCTTCCAGGTGCCATCTCTGAGCTCCTCTTCCTCTTTCCTTTGCCCAGATATAATTCTCAATTATCATTCAGTCACTTCTTTTTTTAATCATACTCTACCACTCCATTTTGCCCTTTTCCAACTTCTTCCTCCTTTAATCAGAGCCTCGCTGTCCTTCTCAAACCAGGCTTCATTCTTTTAAATAATAATGTATTCTCTCCTCCTCTCATACCTAGCTGTTCAGATGACAGCACCTTGGGTTAAAATAAAAAAACCAACGCCTAGATAAAGGGAGAAACTTGCAGAATAATCAGGCTTTTCTTTTGAGACAGTTGCCTTTGGCAACAGAGAAGCAGCCTTTCCCAATACGTATCTATTATCAATCTCTACTTCCAGGTAAAGTTTCAGGGGTCGGTGTTGGAAATTCCCACATATGTTTTATTTTAATTCTTTTTAAGCACAGGAAGAGGAAAAAGACTTTTCTTTCATCTCATGCTTGGAAACACCTGAATAGTTTTAATTAATGGCCCATCTTCGCGAACGAAGATTTGGGGAAAGGTCTTTTACCTTTCCAGCCTGCGCAATGGATTTTTTTAGGTGAGACACAGCCTGCGCTGAACTGAGCCCACCCTTTAATCCTAAGGTTCATCTGCCGGGGCCAAGCAAGCTTGGACAATGGCAGTGAGGTCCTCAGGACGTAGGTTTGTTTAGAGTGTCCTTCTCATAGATGGATGGCCACACAGGGCTAACGACCTCCATCAGGCCAGGAGACCGGGATTTGAACCCGTGGTCGCAGCAGTGAAAGTCCTGCACGCTAACCACTAGGCCACCAGGGGTCTCAGTTTTAATTAAAGCTTAAGGAAAAATACATGAAAGATCTATCACAAAGTTTTAGGCAAATCTTAAGTGCCTGACATAGTTTAGCAACTGCTTAAAATATGAAGTACTAGCTCTAATTGAGTAACTTCAACCATAGCAATATAGTGATGAGAAAGGAAGAACATACAGTTCCCAGAATATTGTATCAGTAAAAGGTACAACTTATAGAATGTACACTCTTTATTAGAAACTACATTTAAATATTTTCTCCATTTTCACCTCCTACATCTCCAAGGCAGGATCAACTACATCTTAAACTTTTTTTCTTTCTGAGCTACAGAGTTTCCAGACACGGAAATCGGGAGAACCAAAATAGGTAATTCACTCCAGAGTTGAATTTTCTCATTAAAAGCCTGTTCTCCTGTGCTACCTAACCAGAAAATTCTTACTGCAGTTTAAATATACTGGTTTTTACCCATCTACCTTGACAATAGGGAACAAACTATTCCCTTCCTTTCTGCAGCAGCCTTTCATGTCTTGGGAGACTTGTATTCCCTCATAGTCTTCCCTTCTCTGCATACACAAGTCTGACTTTCCTGATAGATCATATTTTATAGATCTCTGTTCATTTCAGCATCTCTGCTCAAGAGATATGTAGACCAGTTAGAATAACTCTTGAAGTGATTACTGCACATAGCATTGCAGGAGAAGCCTCGCAGCACCGAGAACAGCAGATATTGAAAGCAAAATGAGAATAGAACCCAGACTTTTTAAAGAGAAGCAGGGAAAAAAGAATATTTATTTCCAATTCAAGTTTTCTTATAGCACTGTAGTCTCTCTGACAGGGCCATCAATTTTCAAGCATTTAACTTGCCAGCTGACTATATTTTATATGCACTCTGTACAAAGCCAGATTAAAGTATTTATGTATCATGGCAAGAAGATTAGACCTTTATTATTGAATAATGTCAAACAAACTTCAGCACCTATTCATTTGCAAAATGTCTTGATGATTACAGTCATTACATATAGTGAGGTAGTCTCATAAAAATGTCACTTTTATAAATTTCTGAAATAGAAATCCACATCTAGGTCATAACATCTTTTCTGGTTACAAAAGTCTATTCTGCTTATGATATTGAAGTTAAATATAAAGCTACTTATTTTGTGGCAACTGAAAGAAAAAGATTTACAGCTAATTTACACTCCTAAGCTGGAGGAGGTGCAAAGTGCCCAATCTTACTACATTTCAGAAGAGTGATCTATCTAAGGAAGGACAAGTGGCAATATTCCCCTTTTCATTTCCACCGGGAGAAGATACAATATATTTCTTCTCCCAAGGACTAAAGAATGAAACCTGCAGAGGCTGCCTGGCAAATAGGCTTCATCAGTCAGCCTTTTTAAACTGCTCCACTCCCAACAGTTTAGTGCGTTCTCTCTCTCCTTGGACAGTCATGGAGGCATTTGCAAGAAACCACTCCCATCCTTTACTCATAAACTGCCAAATACTCCTCCTATCACACCTTCCTCTTCCAGAGTCTTCACTGCAGTGCTCAACAGGGCTTAATCCTTAAAATTAAATTTACTGTATCATCTCATAAGGTGTGCTGGACTACTCTCGTCCCCAGTTTCTGTTCCTCACCTGAAAGCCTTCTCTAAACAGGGGTCAAGGACTTATTTTAGTCTTCTGTCTCTTCAAAAGAGGTCTAAAAAGCACATCTCTTTGGAAAGAGCTGGTCCTTGATGTTCCCAAAAAATCAGTATCTTTTTTTTTGTCTTGATCTGGACATAGAAAATCAGCAGTAACATTTGAAATTTTGGGGTTTGTTACTGAACAAAAATTATCGGGTTTTGTCCAAAATAACGAGCATTACTTAAAAAGACTTCTTCCAACTGTAATATCTTCCTATAAAAGAAAGAGCTTCTAAAGACTCTGATTACTACTAGAAGGTGTGATACATGGGGGTCAGTAGCACACAGACAGCAGAATTAATAATTCCATAAAAACAAGCTCCTGCAATAACATAATGTTAATTCATGGCTACAGAATAAAAAAATACACCTGTTCAGTTGATGTGGGGCAAGCAGTGGATATTGTCTACCTGGAATTCTCCAAAACTTTTGACATGGCTTCCCATGGCCTGTTCCTAAAGGAATTGATGCATTATGATCTAGACAAGGGGTCTGTGTGGTGGGTGGGAACTGGCTGACAGGCTGCACCCAGAGGGTGGTGAGAAACAGCTCCTTCTCTAACTGGCAACCTGTCTCGAGTGGGATCCCTTAGGGACCAATTTTGGGCCTGACATATCTTCTTAAATAACCTGTATGATGGGTTCAAGTGTATCCTGACAAAGTTTGACAAGGACACCAAACTGAATGGGGAAGTTGACACTTCAGAAGGGAGACCCACCCTGCAGGAAGACCTGGATAGGCTGGAATAGTGGGCTAACAAGAATCTTATGAAGTTCAACAAAGACAAATGTAAGGTCTTGCACCTGGGAAAACATAATCCAAGATCTATTGGCTGGGAAGCAGCTCTGTGGAGAGGGACCCGGGGGGCCTTGTGAACAGGAAGTACAATATGAGTGAATAGTGTGGCAAAGAAAGCAAAGAAACCCATGCTGAGTTGCATCAACAAGGGCAGAGATAAAGAAGTCGTTATCCCACTCTACTCACCACTTGTCAGGCCACAACTGAATACTGTGTTCAGCTTTGGTCTCTGTCATACAAAACAGACGTGGACAGGCTGCAGAGGGTGCAGAGAAGGGCCACAAGGATGACCGAAGGACTGGGAAGCTGCCATGTGAGGAAAGGCTGAGAGAGCTAGTTTGTTGAGCCTTGAGAAGAAAAGGCTCAGGGAAGACCTTATAACCATGTTCCAGTATTTAAAGCGTGGTTACAAAGAAGATGGAAACTCCCCATTTACAAGGAGTCACATGCAAAAGACCAGTGGTAATGGATACAAGTTACTCTTGGGAAGAATATGATTGAACATGAGAACAATCAGCAATTGAAATAATCACAGAATCACAGAATATGCCAAGTTGGAAGGGACCCATAAAGATCGTAATCTCCCCAGAGGAGTGGTGGATTCCCCCCCCATTAGACATTTGTAAGGTTTGGCTGGACAGGGTAATGGGCCATCTTATCTCAACTGTGCTTTTGCCAAGACAGGTTGGACCAGATGATCCTTGAGGGCCCTTCAACCTGGTATTCTAAGATTCTAGGAAAATACAACATACCGCATTTCCCATCATGGTGTAGGACTTCCCAGATCCAGTCTGTCCATAAGCAAAAACACAGGCATTATAACCTTCAAAGGCTGATTTAAGCACATCCATACCAAGATTTTTGAAAACCTAAAAACAAATAAAGTTTTTTAAGTCAACAAAAGGTTGGGAGAAAAAAAATTGTTATTAGTCCAGCGTGACAAATCTTTGCCAATACTACAATACAATGGCAAACCCCAGTGATATTTACTATAGGAGAGGAAATTAATACTTCAAAGAAAATATTAAGTCTTACTACCAGATCTACTTTACAGCGTTTAGTTTTTACTTCTTTTTCTGTCAGAGATCTACTTGCATTCCAAAGAACAAAAAAATGCTTTTTGTATAGCTCCAATTTCTTTCAGCAATCTCAGCTACTTCATTCACTTTCCCTTATTGTTAATACCTACTCACATTTTGTATCTTTGCCAGCTCTCCATGTTCTGCAATTATGCAGTCCCTTCTCAAAAGGAAACATTTCAGTGATCCTGCCAGTTTCTTGTTTGTCTTTTTGGAGGACTTTGGTTGGTTGGTTTTGGTTTTTTGCTCTAACCAAGTATAAGAATATGGCCTTCCTTGTATTTCCTCCCTAACTGGCTTTTACATACCAGTACTTTTTAGGTTGGCAAACATGGAAACTCACTTTCTCTTTCATCAGCTAATCCCTTCTCTTTTGCCCTCAACATGTAAAAACTAGTAAAAATCCCTCTTCCACATCTCATAATATGGGACTCTGTTCTCACCTAATAGATTCAGCTCTCACCAGGTGCCTTCACCACCTTCCTCTGCAATACTGGCTCCAATATCCCTTACAGATTCCTGACCTTTCATTATCATTACCCCTCCTTTTGAACCATACCCCTCTCTGGTCTGCTGAGCAAGGAGCAATACTTGGTGCAGCATTTCTCTCACAATACAAGTCTGTGTCTGCCGACCTAGACATGATTTTCAAGAATCTCATAGATGCTTTACATAGTTCGGCTACTCATCTGCACTATGTGTGGTTTAAATTAGCCAAGGAGAACAAGCCATTATTAATAGGGAATTCCACACACACAGTATAATCACGCTGGCTCTCCCTGGAAAGAGTGCTGGGTAATTTCCTTAATCACTAATCCTCAGTTGCAAACATGCCTTTGGAATATTTCACTTGACCTTCCCTTGAGCAAAGGAGTTCAAATGCTGCAACCAGTTACACTTCTCAAAGAGAAAGAGTGTAAAGATCAGCCAAAGCTCCTTTATGCTTTCCCCTTTTTTTCACTATACCCAAGTTGTTACCTCACCATTTGGACCAAGCTTTTATGCACTACTGTTTTGACTGAATTTTCCCTTTCAAAAACCTGTGTATACCTTGCAAAGTGATTTGAGGCAGTACACAGGATAGTTACAGTCGATATTGTCCAAACACAAAGGCTTAACACACAAAAGACAGCGTTGAGATGAGACACTGGTTTGTCATAAAAGGGCAGTGAACGTCAAAATTCTATTTCTTTCTCTGTCAGGAACACAAAATAAGAAGCTTGATGGTAAATTGCCATCCCCATTTTAATTTTTGAATATGAAGGCACATTTTCCATCTACAAGGCACACTAATGGGGTATGTGGTATTAGACAGATTTTCATTTATTTTTCTGCCTTTCAAATGGAAAAGTCCAACAATCATGAACAAAGGGCACCAGGCAATTGCACTACCAACAACCAAGATCAATTTTATTCCATGGCAAGATGAATGTGAATGAAAGATGCCCTTCTCCTATGCCATTGGTGCAGTAAACTGGAAATTCTGCAGCAACTCGATAAGAGCTTAACTACAAAGTCTTTCAATTAAATATGAAATTAATAACACAAGCAAAACAATAGCTTGTGTAGCATTTGTTTAGGAACTGGACTTCTATGGTTTAAAAACTTTTATTTTCAATGTGCTGCACACATTGTAATTAAAGCAGTACTTGAACAACAATATTTATGTGGCTGCAAGAGAAGTTCACACACTTGCCAGTAAGGATGAAAGAGGTGGTCCAGGGTCGTGGGACACACTAACAGCAGCATATTGAACATGGACATCTAAGCCATGTTTAAGATTTATTGTTATCATCCTATCACTACTAATCAGCTTTAAAGAAATCATGGCTCAAGCCTGCTGCAGTCATCCCTATATGGGCATTATAATTCATTTTTTTTCTATAGACTCCAGACTCAGACAAGTTATAATGGTCTTTCCTTAACCTGACCCCTTCTGAAACAGAGGCAAAATGGCACCAAAAGGAAAAACTTTGATAAGGGAAACTTAATTTATCACTTATATGTGGAAATTGGACATCCACACAGGATACAACTCGGATATCTATTTGTATGCATTCAATTTTCCTTTGCTGTTTTAACAAGAATTAACTCCATTGTTTCACAGATTCTGGAAATAACTTGCGTTGTAACAGTAAGAGCCAAACAACACAATGACTCTCTTCCCGGGCTTCCTCTAATGAGGTCTTGTTTAACATAGTTTTCTAGAAATATCTACAGGGAGGTAAAGAAACAGCTACCTAGAGGATCCAAGAATTAAATATCCATAAATCTAAGCCACAATTGCTGGTTAAGAAGAATTTCTGCCACTACTTTTACAATACATATTGCAGATTTTTGCAAATATGCATTGATATATGATTAACACTATTTTTATGGAGATGTGCTCCTCCATATCAGAAAGAGTTGAGAATATGCTGATCAGCTACCACTGAGAATTATGCGCATTTTCATGAAACTAAATAATATTAAGCTGAGAACCTCATCAATTTCTATGAGCAAACTTAAGGCAAATATTTGTTGTGTCTGTAGAACCACAAATAAAATCTCAAGCTTCAGGTAGAATCAAGGCAGAAAAATACAAGATCAAAGCTGTTTTAATTAGAATCAATAAATACCTCTCTGCATGCTGAACTTAATGCATTTGCTAAAGTTCTAGCAAAGCCATATGGTCTGAAATGGCTGCTTAAAAACATTCACTAGAAACTTGGATTCCAATCATTGAATGCAAATACATTATTACTTCAATTTGCCACAGTGCTGAAGTAATCAGGATATTCTAAATCAAGGCCCAAATAAAGGTATACTTCTTGATATTTCAGAAAATATAGAAAAAACATGTGTTACTTAAAAGAACATCATCAAGAAATAACAATCCAAAAAGTTTAAGAATATACATGAATGAATGTTTGAATGAAACCAACTAGTAGTTGGTGAAATAAGAAAGAAGCTTTCAGAAAATAAGAGGACATACCACTATAAGTGATGGTTGATAGAGAAATTTCACGTATAAATTCCCTATCAATTATAGTCATGATATACATAATGGCAAAGCTTGTCATTCTCCTAAATATTTAAAAATGGCTTCAACTTATTGTTTCTGATGACTAGTTTTAAATGTGAGGCTTTTTAGGATTAGCCATTACAGTATCCCTGATTTCAGGGGTTACAGAACAGATGAAGTATATACCAACAAGGTAGGTACCCAGCTGGCTTACAGGATATTCAGCAAACCCTTGCATTATTTTAAGGGGAAAGAAATATTCTCACTTGAAGCTTACAGCACCAAAACCCGAAAGAGAAGACAGCCATCACAAACCACTTGAATTTCATTTAACAAATTTATTAGGGAATGTCAAACAACAGAAAGGTTCAATGTTCACATGAAATGAGAGGTCAGGGAGGGTCTGTCTGTTCATCTGAATAATTCCTATAGCTCTGAGTCTGATTTTCTGTTCTGATTATGCAGGAAGAAAGACAGTTTTGTCCTTTCCCGAGCTGAATACTCAAGGGAGGAGAAAAAAAAATCTCCTTCAATGTGTACCAAGACTTTTGGACAAAAAGAAAAAACCACTTCAATCAGATAAGAAGAATGTTTCTGTCTAAGTGAATTAAAGATATATGCTTGTTTCTCAAAAGTGATTTTTTTTCTAAAAAGCTTTTCAAAACCAAATTCAGTGCTCCAAGATGTTTTCTAACTTGACCTTACAAGACAAATCAGATGAGAACTTGAAAGAAGGCATTTAGTCTGCTGTATTAGAAAACACGGCACTTACATTGTTAGATAAGTTTAAAAAAAAAAAAAGAAAACAAAGCGAACTTCAAACTCTCAGGTACCTAAGGAATTTCTAAATTACACAAGAAGCACTTTTAATGGAAAGAAGTTTCATGGAATGATTTCAAGCCAAAGGGAAGGGAAAAAGATCAATTATTAACATTCAGAAATCCTACCATTTCTTGACAAACAAAGCTGGGACTTTTACTGTCTGCTGAGAAATAGGAAAAATCATAGGTAAATGTCTTCGTTCTTTCTCGTCCTGTGTCTCCGGTAGCACCCTCTGGTACCTATTAAAAAAAGAAAAAAGAGCTGGTACAATACAGGCTGATGAAGTAATTAAAAACATTTGATAATAAATAATCAGAATGCAAATTTAACATGAGGCGATACACATTTAGAAATTTATGATGACAGGTTAGACTATTATTCCAACAGCACTGATATAATTAGCAACAGATATGCCCTTCAGCAAGAAGGATAGTCAAGTCACAAAACAGTACAGTAGGAATAATTTGTGGTTTAGCTTTCTGCTCCAACCACCACAGTACATTTTTGTCACAATACTCAAATTCAGTTAAATCAATCCCGTATATGACATTATTATAATCAGGGATTATCCTACATATATAATTTATAGGAGCCAGAGAGACCTTTGCACTGTGAACAGCACTTCACAGTGGAGTCATAATTAAAATGGTGTTACACACCTGCAGCTCAAGACATGACAGCTGGCATTACACTTCTGCAATATTCACTGTGATCCAAATCAGTCTGAACAAACTACACACTGAAACTCGTACACAGTGAAATTTCTTTTCAGGTATTTGTCACTGGAAACTATCTTGCAAAAACCAATTTGCTGTGTGACTTCTCTCACTGAGAGTATATTGTTAAAATATACCATCAAAATGTTAGAGCAAGTGATGGGTACTTTGGGTTTGGCTCATTTCCACAGGAATTCCAGAAGACTTTTTCTACGTGAAGCAAAGGCTTAATAACTATCAGGCACATACCTCTTCTATTGTTGGCTTTCATCTTCCAGATCAGTAATGACCAGAGTGATAAACCTTTGAAAAACTGATGAGATACAGACTGTAGAGTGGTTTTCAAACAACCACAGTGCAGCAAGTTAACAGTGTAACCTGTTTCCCCTAAAGATTGTTTTAACACTGTATTTTAAAACCTAAGAGCTGTTCTCCACAGTGCAGTAAGCACCACTGCTTTGTCCAGTCATATTTTGGCAGCTACTCAGTTAAAACTTCCTTTTTCAAATTATGTTTACTCACCTTTAAGTTTGTGATTGTTGTTTTATTTTTTTCCATCGAAATAATAAACTTTGCATTGAGGTCTTTCTCCCTGAAAAAATAAAATACAAAAAAAAGACTTGAGTATGTTAAATAAAACACCACAGTCATATTTCCACCCATGAGGTTGCTTGCCACTGTCACTTATCAAATGAATTCATTTTTTATTGCATTTTTTAATTGCTGTGACCAATGTTTACTTATTCCTATAGCATATATTTCAAGTATTTGGGCTTGCCTCCAAGTACCTCCATTTAGAAACAGAGTAGAAGCTTGGGGAAACCTGCTTCAGAAATTGAACTCTCCAAGTCAATTAAGTAGTTTGTTCTTAATTTGAGGTACCCTGATCCAAAGCCCAGTGAAGTCAATTAGGTGGCTCTAAGGAAGGGTAAAACAGAACACTACAAGATAAGCCCCAGTCTCTCACCACCATTCCAGCAGCAGCAGTTCCCACTTTCCCATACAGCCTAGGGAAGAGGGACTAAATGTTTAAAACCACAAAAGTCTAGTATTTTAAAACTCTCTTACAAATAAGGTACCAAACATATTTTTTGAGCTGTGATGCATCATGGCAGCGCAGAGGAGAAGCTCTGCTACCAACAGAGTGTTGGTAGCAGGTTTGTTGCTTCAAAGAGCACAAGGACTCCATGAAGAAAAAAATCCAGTTCTGCAGCAGCCTTTTCATGCACTTGAATGTATTTCACATCATCTGTTTCTGACAGTTTTCAAAGCTATCACAAAAAATTGTGAGCTCAGTGTCAAAAACCAGCACGTTCCAACCTGCTTTCTGGAGATCGGATTTCATCATCCCTACTCATAAGAGCAATACAGGCTGCTCCTGGATGACAACCGTGAGCAAAACACCTCCCGTGCTAATAAAAACATGCACATGGAAGAAAGAGCCAGAAGAGGAAGATACACAGCACACAAAACCTCACTCCCCAAATGCCAACAGACACATCTGTTCCAAAAACATCTGCCAAGTCACCTGACAAACTGTTGTGCCTCACTGGAGCAGAGGAAAGCACCAAAAAAATAAAAGCATTTTATTTATCAAAAAACTATAAAAAAAATAAAGCAATAAAGTGCTGCTTTACCGTATCACACAATATCTCAACAACTACTAGATATTCACTTGCACCAGCCCAAATTGCAAAAAAAAAACTTCTTCCCACTAACAGGAGACCTAAGTTCAGGATTTTAGCGTGACATTTCCTTCCTCATGGTGCACTGGATCACCCAATTCTGTGTTCCTCCAGTTGACACTGCAGCCATTCTCTGTTCATGGTAAATTTTTTCAATAGTAAATAAAAGCAAAGCCCATTTTAAAATCTAAATTAATGAATAAAGATTAGGCAAATAAAAGCGCTTCATTAAATATCAACACATTAAATTATTTTCTAAGCTAATAAAAGATATAATTGTAATAATTATAGCATTAATTATAAAACTGAATTTAGATCTACCAGAGAAAAATTTGAGGCATGCCTTGTGATTATTAGATCTACATTTAAGATACTGAAATACCAAAATACAGCAACAGATAATAAATAGGGAAATGGAGAAGTTTCCAATGGTGGGTTTTTTGTAGGAAACAGATTTTGGCATTGCAGTAATGCAGCCTGTGAATGGCGGCCATTCATCCTGCTTCTTCCAGAGTCTTTGCCTGTCTGTAGGTATTTGTTCAGCAGAAATGTAATAAGTAATGTGCTCAATTAAATTGTCAATTTTACTATGAAAATCTGTTTCAAATATAAACTGTAACCTGCTTCCTCTAGGAAGCTTAAAAGGACTCTAGGCAGGAAGAAGTTTGGCCAGAATTCTTGCTTTTTAATCTTGATTTCTTCATGCTTGAGGTGTGCAAAGTATGTCAGTGCTTTCTTTCCCGGACGAAGCCAGCTCTCCATATTACTCATCTAAAGCTACTCAATAATGGAAGGCTGATACAAAATGTTTCATGTCCAACACCCACATGTGAACTACACAAAATTCTGAGAAGTCTACAGTAATTAATTTTGTGATAACACTGATAATATTAATAAACATTATTAAAGAATAAGGATTTCAAAGCAAAAAAAAAAAAAGGCCTTGTAAAGCACTAGCCAATAATACAGTTCACAAACAGAATTTTGCATTTTTGTAGGAGAAGGGATAGGGAGAGGACAATCTAATACAGGAATTCTATGATCAGAATCAATAAGCCAACCAGAGAGAAGATAAAAAATTAACAGGAAACAAATGCTAAAGCGTCATTTTAATATGAGACAGCTGAGTATAACTTATTGTACACATAAAAGAGTTTGAGAGCATCCCATAAAAAACAATTGTTTGCGTGATGCCAGTTATTTCCAGGCACTCATTTAATGCAGCTCAGAGGGGCCAAATCGCTTTCAAAAAGTTTTGATTACAAGTTCCACCTTAATTAAAGGTTCAGGCTGTAAACAGCTGTATTGCAATGTTGGGTAACCTTCTGAGAACCTTCAGTGCTGGGAGAACCCTCCAGCACCAGCTGCTCCTCCAGCATCCACAGGGACCATCAGCCCTACCTCATCCAGCATCCACAGGGACCACCAGCCCTACCTCATCCAGAGACCAGCCCCAGCCAATAAGCCAAATCTCTGCCCCTGCAAATTCTAGCCTTATCACAAAGCAACATAAAGGGTCCAGCTGACAAAGATAGTTCACAATTAATGCTTTGATGATTTAAGAAATCCTCCCCCCCAAGCCCAATCTGCTCACACAGCAGCACTGAGAGCTGGCCTCCTGGCTCTTCTCCCTGCTGTTTCACACACCATGTGGAGTTCCAGAATCACAAGGGAAGGAAACCTATAACCCGTGATCCCATGGCCCTTAACCAAATGACAAAGTGATCATGCAGGCAAGTTTCTTGGCACAGACACCAGGAAATGTACCAGTCCAGTGCTGTTATTAACTCCACTATTGCTCAATTCAGCTACTCATCCAGCAATTCATTGCAAGATGGAAAGAGGAAAGGTGAAAAAACAGAGAAAAAAAAAACAGAAAAACCACGTCAGATTATACTGACACTTTAATATAAAACAATGCCAATGTTAGGATCAAGATAAGATTAAAAGAACTAGTATCCTTGTCTTGTAACTGACTTGCTAAATGGCTTACTTGGGCCAAGTTTTAATAATTTCCTCACATGAGGCACATGGGTTGCGAAGAACTGCTTCAAACTGAAGATGATCCAGCAGCTGTACCGGCTCCATGGAAAAAGCTCTAACAGAGATACCTCTATGTCAAGTTTCTTTCTCTCCTTCCCTTATATTCCCTGCTTATTTTGAGGAAAGACAAGAGCAGTTTTTGGATCTCCGTGGGCATCTAACTGAAATCATACCACAGACAGCCAAATATTAGCAGTATCTCCAGATTTCAAAGCAACTTTCAATGACCCTTGTCCATTAAGTCACTTACCCACCCCAAGACTTTTTGAAGATACTACCATAGAGAGAAGGGAGAAAAGCATGAAAAACCACTGTGACCTCAAATATAAATTAACAAGGGAAGCTTTACAGAAAGCTCTATTACTGACATGCAAAATCTGTTTGGTCTTTTTCCAAGTTCATCTTTAAGTTCCTTCCTTTAAGGTCCTTCAATGGAAAGTTCAGTTATTTAAACAGTGGGTTTTTTTATGAATCCTTTCAGGATTATTCAGACACTAGAGCATTTATGATAGCTAAACCATTAAATATTCATGATATTATGATTTCTATTAAATTGACACTATGGGAATCAGTTGTGATTACCTGTCAGACTCTGAGAACAGAAAGAACAAGATGTGTTTCATCTGGGGTGTGGGAGGGGAAAACCAAAAAGGACCAGGCAGAAAGTGCCAGTTTTCCCAAATATTGTTTCAAAAGATCACTTCAGTAAACCTCCAAGGCTGCACAGCCAAGGTCACTGACACTACCTGAGCTGCCTGCAGAGCACCTCTGTGTCAAAACAGAAAGAGGGTCTGTAAAATACACTCTTGGAAATTCACTTAACTGTAGACATTTAATGAAAAATCTACTGGAAGAGGATTATATTGAAGCAGATGTGTGATTTCGTTTCTCAACCACCCTAAAACATAGTCTGAGTGTTCATAAAAGCAACTCATGCTCAAAGGCTTTTCTTTTCAGCAAAGTGCCTCCTACTTCTTACATTCACATTTTAGACACAATGTTAGATATTTCCTGTTCTATCACTCTGCTTGCTCACTACCCAGGTGTACTTCTGGGGTCACAAAGCAAAAGAATGAAGGTTGGTTAATGACCAGGAGAATTCAAGGTAAATTTATCTGAAAAACAAGCACAAAGTGTGGTACAGAAAAAACCCTGCATTTTCTAGTAGCTGAATAACATAGTAACTGTATATTTGCCCTCATGTCCCACTGAATTACACAGACCAAGAGCACTCTCCTTTGCCTGAGTAACACTCTTAAGAGGGGAACATCAATACAACTGTACAATTTAAAAGGTCAAGTAAAAACCCTCCTATACAAGAAATTTTGTTACTTTCTGTAACTACAGGAAAAGTAATATTGTTGCAATATGAAGTATCACACAATTTCTCTTTCCCATCCAGTGGTTTTTGTTCAGTTTTGGGGGGGTTTTTAAACTTCTTCTATGCTTACTAAATTATTTTGTAAAAAGTACATTTTCAAAGAATGTGTTTCCATATCTAAATGCAGTTAAAAACATAAATCTGGTGGTCTGCAAATAAAATATCTTCAACATTCTTTATGTTAATTTTTTCCATAACCATCAGTAACAAGTAGTTTCAATGTAATGTTGGCTGAGATTAAAACCAGAACAAGTCAAGGAATCTAATCTAATCCCAAAATTCTGGGAATCCACTGTGGTTTGAGTTACTGGTATAAAACTCACAGTGGTCTCCATGGGAGGGCAATAGCCCAGCATATCTTGAGCTCAAAGTGACCCTACAGAGCTGACTGATATGGCTACAAGCCCATAATTAAATGGCTGAAGCCACCTTTACACCAATGCAGTGTAGAACTTGACATTGTAAAACTACACATTGTACCCACAACAAGTGCAATCACATGTCCTTCGGTCTCAGTTTGAGGGGAATCCTAGATGGATCCAGTGATGGCTGATAAGGGCTACAGCCCTCAGTCAAGAGGGCTCTGCAGTCTCTTTGACAGCTGCCTGTTGCCTCTGACAGCACATCTTCATTATCTTCCAGACCTCTCCCAAGCTGTCAAATCCGTCTGACATGGGCCAACAGCCTCAAAAGCTCAGGATGAGCCAGGGCTGGCTGACAGATGGGCTATGCCAGCTCTCTGGTTTCACCTCACTTGCAGCCAGACAAGAAGAGAGCAGATGAAACTCCCGGGGACTGAAGTTAAAAGAAACCGCTTCTATGGATCAGATTGTGTTTGTGTCTCATTAAGAGACAAACTGTGCACCTATTTGTTACTTTAAAAGAGAATTTTGTCATAAAGCACGTTTTATGTGGGCATAAGGTTTTCTGTGATCAAGGGAATCTTAATCATTTGCTACTGCAAATTTATTATGATACCCACATTCCCTTCTGTGATGCCAGTTTAAAAAAAAAAATTGGCAAATTTTGCAAATAATTAAAAGAGAGAGTTCTGCTAGTCCCAGGATTTTCTCCACAGTGCAGCTCAAACCAGAACAATAAATCCAATGACAGAGAATGCAGACACAGGGGAAATCTTGTACATCTTATGAAACAGAAATAATCCCTAAGTTCATATACCAGTACACACATATTAGTTCTTGTATGAAGGACAGTCTAGATTCAATGACTTTTGCCATAAGAATAAATTTTACCAACAACACTGGAAGCCAGTAGTTTAATCTACAGCAGTAAGGCTCTCCCAGAAAATGAACATACAGGTGTCCTTGTTCTGTCTTCTGTCAAATGATATCCAACTTCTTTGGGAAAACTACGCATACTCACTGTAACAAATACAGATTGGTGACTATATTAAATCATGTACCTGACCTGCTTTTAAAATTTGTATTTTTAATAATATTACAGATAGTTTCTCCTCCCAATAACTCAGATCATGTCAGGTGGGTAGCCCCATAAGAAATTTTTAAATCATCAGCAACAGCTAACTTAAAGTTACTGTATCCACACATGCCATGGTCACTGATCTCCTAATAACCTGGAAAAGATTTCATGTTCAATTTGCAGACTACCTTGACAGTGACTTTCCTGCTTTGCCTGCCTACTGACCAGGCTCAGCAATGGTCTTACCAGCAGGAACTAGTCCTGCATAAATGAAGTTTAAGCAGCCACACATGAACCCCCTTCTTACACATTTGTGATGCTACCCTTTAAGAAAATGTAGCAAAAGCCCATCTTCGGCAGAAGTGTCATAAAACATAACCTCAGACACAACCAAGTTGATATGAACGACACCCTGGAACTGTGTTGTAACTATTATAACACTATGAAGTTTATCCTGCATTTCAGTCCACATGATATTTTGTTCTTAATATGTTGTTTCTTCCAATTTGTTCTTTTATCCCTGCTACTCTAAGTTATAAAGACAGTATTGACTTAACCTCTTGTGTACAGCAAAGCATGATTCAAAGAAACCACATTGTCTCCCTTCAGTGCCCTTCTCTTTTGGGGCAGGAAGTCCTCAATTTAGAAATTCATGAAAAAAAAAATTGTGCCTGACCTCATGGATATTTTAGATCCTCAAATAATCCATAAGGCTGTGCATATGTCGTTCTTTTCCTCTACTGAGACACACAGAAGCAATCTGGAATGAAAAGTGACTTCAGTTATCTGAAGTACAAATATCTCTCAAATGTATAAGCATACAGAAAAATGACGGGTGTACTTCAAGCTTCTGCATCTCACTATTGCTTTGTATTCACAATATAAACTCTTTGGAGAAGAATCTTCATAAAGGCAATATTTGAAGTGTCTGACTCTTCAACAATAAGAACTTCAGCCCATCAGCAATTAAGATGCCAAGTGCCATGTACATGCTCTTTCTGTTAGATACCTCTGAAAAGCCCTCTCTCAGTAAATAACCCTGCCTTTGTACTCACAGCTACTGCAAAATAGAGGACTTTGCTCTTCAATTCAGTCAGCTGTTCTTACCAACAATACCTGCCTTTCAGACACTAAGACTTCTAAGAGTCTTCAAGTCCAAGAGCTCAGTCAGGTTAAAACAGCTGAGTGCTAATCCCATTTATTTCAAAACTGGTCTTAATTTCAAATAAACAAAGCCTGAGAAACAAACCGACTCACCTTTCTCTTGCTTCACTGCATCAGGAAAGCTACAATTCAGAGACACTCATTACTTCTGTTGGTTTCAGGGAGCATGGTTTGAATGTATTTTACTGTTCATCATTTCAGTGATCTAACATGCGTAGGTAACCTGGCAACGTGTCTGATAATACTGACATAAGTTAACTGGGAAATGCTATTCTAAAACTACAGGTTTAAGTTCAAAATGCTTAAGACCATAAAGTTTTGGGGATTACAAACTGCAAATGAGGCCAGGTTAATTGCATTGCCCCATATGTGTCCACACTGCCACTGCGCTCTGGCCCTGCTGGCACTGAAAGGTCTTTGTTCTTCAGCGCCAGGGAGGGGGACAGATGAAACAAGGTAGTGATTGTGACAAATTCCACTGCCTCGAAAAATTTTTGAAGCATTTGCATTAAAGTACTGAAAAGGCCAGAAAAATAAGCACATGTAAGCAGAGGCTGTATGTGGGCTTCCTAACCTCCGATGGTTTATGCAAGATTAACTCTTCGGTTCATAGGAACCCAGTATTTGGCTGGAACTCCTTGGAGCTACTTCTGCAGCAAGTCTGCTCCAGTTTTGCTGCTCACCAACACAAGGATAAAGCTCTGCACTTGGAACTATCTAATCCATCTTCCTTGATACATGAAAAGAGTAAGATCCCATTGTAAAGACTGCATTTATTCTCTCTCCTGCGTACAAAGCTGTGCAAAAACCACTGCAGAGGGGGTTGGTGGTAGAATGCCAAGCACAGGAGCTGCTTAGAAGCTAGCCAGGTCTAGCCTCACCTTCCCATTCAAGCAAGATCATTTCCTGTAATGACTTTCTTGAAAGCAATTATCTCTACCCAACTGCCCAGGCTTTCACTCCTCTCAGGAGACTCTTCCACAACCTGCACTATCTCATTAGCAGTAATTCCTTAGATGCTGTTTAAGCTGATCCATTTTTAGGTTCATTCCATTACTCTTGAGATATTATGAAGGAGCCATAACTAAATATTTAATTCCTCTTTTCAACATTTAAGCCCTGCAAATATTTCTAGATTTGCATCTCCTAATCTATTCCAGTAGTCATAACACAGAGTACACATGTAGCTCGATACTCTTTGAATCAATGACTCCCATCATTTTTGTTGATCTTTTCCCACATGATTCAGATAATGAGGTTTCAGAAACAGAATTTTATGAGATATTGACTCAGGGACTTGTTGGGGGAAGCATCAACCATAGCTTCAGTGGTTCCGCAATGTATTTGCAAACAAGAACTGCACTGAGATTGTAGCACACTCCTAAATTCAAATCCATCATTTCTAAGTAGAAAAGCTTCAAAGATTAACCACAGAGCGAAAGGGCATAGAAAGCAGAGGAAAACAAGCCACTGATGTTCAAAGACCGCATACTTTAGCACAGGTGAGAAACTCTAGAGAAACAAACCACTGGGGAGTGATGACATTCTCTAGTGCTTGTACCCCTAAGTTTTAGCTCAGCACTTCAGCACTGCTGACATTTGCTATTGTGGAAAAGCCTAAGGAGAATACAACAAGTTTTTCTAGAATATCCTGACCTGCAGCATCCAAGTTCCCAGCCAACTCTCATCCTTGCTGATGGCTTCTCTATTTAACTTTAACTTCTTATTTTAACAAAGGCCACTCTCCTCAGACCCTGCTCCTTCACACAGCTGTCCAGTTCTGCATTTTACCACCCCTTAGCAAACACATGGTCAGACCACTTGCAACTTAACCTCTTCAGGAGAGCGGCTGTTCTGCTTTACATTTGCAATGTTCTCCTTAAACTCCTGGGTAAAAGAACTCTGGCATTTCCCCACCTCCTGACTGCTGCTTCTTCCATTCCTACATAAATAGGACTGAACTATTTATCTACTCCTTTTTACTCTTATACCAAAAAAAGCTTTAAAACTTTAAAATCAACAGTCTCCTTGCTACTATATTGATTACCAGTTTCTGTCACCTCTTACGTTTGCCTCTGACAACCAAGACATTTCTGTAAGCCCATTAAGCTCTTCTCCATTATTTTTTAGTCCTTACAAGCTTGAACCAATGCTCTGCTGTGAGCAAGCTGCTGCTTCTACTTCATTTGCTTCAACAGGAGGTTCTCCAGCCTTTTCTCATCTTTTAGTGGTCTGGTCACAGCCTTATAACACAGCTTATTACATCCCTTTCTCAAATATATGATCCCTGTAGATACCATTTAGAGGAGCCTCACAATACTCACCACCTCTGCTTCCCAGCAAACACTGCTACCTCAATTCCATCTTCATCCCAGAACTACAGCCATAAACTACCATCTCTGAGACTTTTATATAACCCTTGAGGACATTTTTGCCTAATCACGAATGTTGAGGTCATCATTTATTGTTGATACCTGTGCTTGAAGAATACACGATCTTGCCAGGTCAGACGTCAAATACCACCAAAACTAGGGATCAGCAGCCCCTG
Source organism: Neopelma chrysocephalum (assembly GCF_003984885.1). NCBI lineage: Eukaryota > Metazoa > Chordata > Aves > Passeriformes > Pipridae > Neopelma > Neopelma chrysocephalum. Next base: position 423,614 of record NW_020897753.1, on the reverse strand, counting down.
CAGAGCAGGGACACCTGCATGTCCTACCCACCCCCCTTTTCTCTCAAGTCCTACATCTTAAACACATGACTATACAACAGTCATTTCATTTCACCAGTAAGGAACCACAGGTCAGATTCTACACTTCTAACTCACAACTGAACAAGTACTAGGTAGTGATTATTAAGGAGAGATGGCGTGTACGTTGTCATGCTGATGCTCACTCCTCTGGCCTCCCCTAGAGCAGAGGACCTGTCCTGAGAAGGTGTGTATGACCATACTGTAGAACAACACTCTTCCTACTGTTCGTTCCTTTTGAAGAGGTGAGAGATAATAAACAGAAAATAAAAACATTTTTAATGTACCCTACAAAACTAAGAACACTTCCACTTTCAGACTTCAAGTTCTCTTACTATCAACTCTACATGCCCCTAGGACTTGGACCAGAGTCTACACTGTTACACATTGACCCAACGTTAACAACAGAAGTCGCACACTGATGAAGGTCCTTATACACACATATATACATAGCTTCCTTTCAGGGGGAGAATTGCATCTACTTTTCCAAAGGGAAAAATCTGTCAGAGGTCATTAAATGGGTTCAAGGTTTTTGGACACCAAACATGGCAAGGTCAAAAAGACACACTCAGAACAGTTAGTTCACCTTGCCAATTCAGCATGAAAGTAGATTTTTATTGCATTCAGACTCACCCACATATAAAAGCAGAGGCAAGAGAGAGATGTACATTCACCCCAGGCACACCAGAGCCTCACCCTATCTTTACAGATCTGTCAACTTCTTTTTATAGAAGTTGTATATGATTATAAATCAAATCACAAGGACCATTACTAAAATGGAAACTCAAACAGTTAGCATAAGAAACAGCAAACTCAGCCTGCTGATAAACAGTATAGTACAGTACATCGGTACAGTAGTTCAGAAAGTGACAGTATTGCAACACTGGTCGTATTTAAGCTCTGAGTAATGTTTCTGGGATCACTCTGGAGTCTCTTAAGGGCAACAACCAGCAATCACCGCTCAGAAACAGACGCAGCAAAAATTTCACCATGCACTTCAGAGCCAAACATGATATTTAGCTGAGTGTCCTTGCTTGTAATCACTCCATCTTTTCTCACTCTACCTGTGTTACAACTGATGTTATATACATTTTGTCAAAACACTCTATCTTTATAAATTCATGAAAACGAAAAATATACACAGTAACTTGTACTTAAGACACTGCAATTTATCACGAGAAACCAATTCATTCCCTCTTCCCTGCATTGAAAACTCTGTATTTCCATGCATGTTTTCTGCTTCTCAATTCTAAAAAGCAGGAATAGTTAATTATAAATTTCATACTCCCAGTAAGTCCTTACCTAAATCATTTGTAAACATTCAAAATGGAAATTAAAGATTTCAGCTGGCTCTTCAGTGTTTACTTGTTTATCTCTTTTTGCTGCTACAAAAACACTCCAGTCACATGTTCCCTGTAAAATGAAGCAGCTCCTTTTATATCTCTGTCCTTTCCACTGGTATATTAATTTGAGCAGTTGAAAACTCTGCTATTGATACTAAGGCCTGGATTGGGCAAGCAGTTATTTTTAAATATAATAAAATGTTGGTCCTAAATTTCCCAAGGTACTCTGACTCCAGCTCTGCACAGAGAGGAGTTCCTTAGACTTACATGCATAACCAAGAGGTATAATAGTGTAAATCCAGGAGGGTTTGCCTCACATCTAATGAATAATCACACAGAATGTATTTGTGGATTAAAGTATTGGCATCAGCATGGCTTTTAATCCATACAAACCCCAGAGTCACAAAAAACCCTTCTCCAAGCAATAAAATGTATTTTCCCTGTCTCCCTGCTATCAAACATAAAAGTTGTTAATCTTCAGGCAGCAATTGTGAATGACCACACAGAGCACTACAGCCTCTGACAGGCACTTCTGCCATCCCCATCGGTGACTTCTGTTTGGAGAGCAAATCCAAGGAGTGTGTGCGTGCAGAAGTAAAAACTGATCATTTATAGATGAAATCAAATCGCAGTTTCTATTTCATTATATTGGAAATAAGAATAGAGCTGCAAAAAAGACTATATAGCTTATTTATTTAAATACATTTATTTTAAAATACTGAGAGCACTGGGTAAGTCAGGGGAGAACTTCCTGCAGTGCAAACCCACATTCTGACATCAGCTGCATCTCTGCAGGTAAAGACAGCACATGGCTCTTGTTTAGTTTGTTCAGCCAGTTAAATACAATAGTTAGTTTAAGCAGTTACTAAAAGAGATGAAAAGGGTTAAAAATCAAAAAAAGCTCGTTCTCCTCTGTTACTTCATGAATTAAAAGCCAAACAGAACAGATCTATCAGGTGTAAGAAATTGAGAGGCACAAGAATTAGCAACAGTATTTGCAGGAATCAAGTTGATATTTCCTTTATTAAATACCAAAACATGTTTTTCTTAATTAGCATATTTTAGATGGTTTTATTTAACAGATAAAGAAAGTGCAAAAGTGGCTTTCTGGAACACTAATTGAATCCTAGTTTTCATGCAACAAAAACTAGACATGAAACGAAAGCAAGAAAATATTACCCCCTTTCTTCTTAAAAGACTCCAAACAGACGAACATAAAGCAATGCATTTATTTGAACTGTGCAGATGCAATGCACAATACAAAACACAGAAACACAATCAGGTGAGGCTTAAAAGCATCCCAACTATCTCACACTATGTGGGAGACAGCAACTAGTAACCAGGAACCCAAAGTCATCTGTTCAGTATGTGAACAGAAAAGGGCCTCAAAGCTGATTACACTTCTCTATAATCCCATCATTTTGCTCAGGAAATGGCCTTTCTGAGAAAGGACAGGATCTTGACGAGAAACTACATTTGGCAGGATTAGAAATGGGATTCTTCAGTCAAGTCCTCCAAAGTATAAGACAACAAATGAATGCTTCCAGTGACTGTGTTGGAAAATGAACCTTAGAAGTAATGGTATCCAAAGCCATTACCTTGCCACAGCAAAATACATAAACCACCCAACCTCACCTCCCTGCAGATTTCTATCCAATGAGGAAAAGCAAGGTTTCCTCCAGCTGGCAGGGTTTTTACCCCTTCACAGAAACATATAGCTATAAGCACTGACTGAAAGGCTGTCATGGCAATTCAGTATTGAATGAGGGAAACCAAGGGGTAGATGGAGACTCACTAAGGAACTGAACTTCCTAAGCTTACTCTCACAACTGGTTTCTAAGCAGTAGATGTAAATCCATCAAAAACACTTTTATGATTTTATGCAGAGATAGTCAAAAGACTGTAGAGTAATCTCCGTGTAACACAATTTGAGATGTTCACTGCTCTAAGAAGAACGGTCGAGAGCTTTGACAACAGCATTGAAATGAAAAAATTCCTTCCAGGTCAAGTCAGAGAAGGAAAAGACTAAAAATAAGTCACAGCAGAAGAAACAAGAATACTAAAATTTGTCATCTAAGCAATGGAACAGCAAGTAAGCCTTAAATAACAACCCTCTCCCCACCACATGATTCATTCCAAAATCCATGTTCATGACTTATTACACAATTAGCAGTGCTATGACACCACATGGTGCAACTGCTCCATAATGCAAGAGTCTTATCAATAACCATTCATTAACTGTGTCTTCTCTAATTAAAAATGACTCATGAAATAAGCTGCATTATATGATTAAGCTTTGAACAAACCAAAGCAAATTTAACTGAATTAAATTTAACTCTTTACAGTACCTTGTTAACAATTTTGAAAATAAGTGCTAGAGAATGAACACCTTGCTGTAAAGTTCCTTTGAAAGGGGCAGAAAGGCCTTTCCTCTGGAAAATGCTCCAGGGACCCAAAAAGGTGAAGGGAGCACAGCTGAGAGAAGATACAGGTACAAGGGAACACCTGCCAAGGTGACCCTGCCTTGGCAGAGGGGTGGACTAGATGATCTCCAGAGGTCCTTCCAACCCTAACAATTCTGTGATTCTGTGAAACCAATATAAGCAAAATATAATTTCTGCTCCTGGCTTATGGGTCACCACACCTTCACTAGTGCAAGAGGAAAGGCAATTGGATCCCCTAAGGCTTAAGATCTCAGTTTTACAAAACACAGCACAAGTGCAGCACTGACTGAAGAGGAGGAAGACCACCAACCCCAGCACTGAGTCCCACAGCAAACAGCCACTGTGCCCCTGAAAAAACCAAGACTTACAAGTAACATCCCATGGCACCAAATTCAGCTTCCTGATAATGTTTCATAAACATCAAACAACATCCCATAAAGAGCAAGCTTTTGGCAACTTGAACTGGAAGGCTCTTCACAGTTGGCATGGTCAGACACTTACCAGTTTTCAGAGCAAGCTTATTCACAGCCACCTTGCTGCCACACAGCTATGACAGAGACCTTTTTCTCGGTTTGTCCCTTGGACAATACCAGAACTCTTTCTGCCCTGCTCTTAGGCTTGTACTCTTTCATCATATGACAAACCATTTTCATCATTTTCTAGGCATTCTCTGATCCAGCCCCATCCAAGTTACCCACCCATGTGCAATATAGATGTCATTGTCTGATATTCCCTCACCACAACACTTCCAAAGTTCCACTCACACACTTTCAGTCAGTGTTTCCACTGCCTATCACCATCACCAGCCTTTTTCTCCTCTGCTATGTGCTTTCCATTTCCCTCTCTTCTGTCCCTTAGTAGATCACAGTTATAGTCCAAAACCGAAACTTCTACAAAACACTGCACATAACAAATCGTTTTAATACTTAAAAGACCTGTGCTACCTGTTGTCTGAGACTCTCAAAGGAAAAGTGAAGTGTGTATACAGAATAATTTTAAAAAATTTTAAGAACCATATGGTTAGACCCAGGGGAGAGAGCAGGGGCAAGCAGGAGGGTGCGACACGATTATTCACCAACTCTTATCCCCAACCAACTGCCTAAACTACTTGAAACCAACCTGCAATATTTTCCCCTTCCCACCTACCTTCATCAACTTTATTTTACTAAGACTTGTCTCTCCCTCACTGAAAACAAAATACTGACTGACTTTCAGAACTTGGTAAATAGTATTTTTTAAACACTTGAATCGGACCCAGTGACAGGAACAGTGGGAGCCTCATTGCCTGCCTGTGCTTTAAACCACTTTTCTTTTGAATTGGCTACCTCACTTCAGAATGAGGGAAGAAGTAAGAGCACTGCCAGCAGAATCTGATAGTTTTCTACATATGCTTCTTAAATTATATAATTGACTCTACTGTGCACAATATGCACTTATTTCACGAAAGAAAACTGTTTATTCCCCAGACATATCTCAGGAAGTGGGTGATGAACTCCTGCCCATACAGCAAATGGGGCAGACTGCCAATTTTAGATATATATATTTATGTACTTTAAGCATAATATATAGATAGATAGATAGATAGATATAAATATATAATACAACATATCTACGTTTTTATTAATGGCTCCAAACGAACTGGGCAACAATCGCTCTCTCAAGCGGGTAGAAGGGGCTGCTGTTTGTAAATGATGTTTCTTTCACATTTCAGAAGCCTCGCAGTACACCCTTGGCAGCTCCTTCTTCCCAATCTTCAACAAAGTAACTTTTCCGTCCCTACAGAGGGATCAGACAACCCAGCGCTTCAGATCGTGAGAGATCGAACTTCCCAGGCAAAGCCCCGCGCCGCGGGCGAGCCACTTCCCAGCCTGCCGGGAAGGAGACGCGCTCCCAGCGCCGGGAGCCCGGAATTCCCGGTGGAGCTCCCAGAGTGCTGTCACCGCTCGCACCCCCTGGGAGCGGCACCGGCTGCGGAGTGGGGCCGGCCGGGGAGGTCCCCTCACTCACCTGCGGTTCATGGGCCGTACCCGCACGGCCACCTTCACCGAGGCCATGGCTCATCCCCGCCAGCCCGGCCTGGCCCGCGCTATCCGGTCCCGCCGCGCCCCGCCCGCCCCGGGCCGAGCCAGGCCGCCCTGTCCTGGGCTGTGTCGCTATGGCAACCACCGCCCTGCCCAAGGGGGACGGCGGCCGCGCACGGACAAACAACGCGCCACGCGTTCGGCTCCCCGGGCGGGGCGGGGGAGCTGCAGGAGGAGGAGAAGGAGAAGGAGGAGGAAGGCTGAGAAGTTTTGAGAGAAGGGGAATGGGTTGGCGATAGATACGGCGTGTGGGCCTGTAGGAGCTTCCCCATAGGGTCGTCCACCGCGGTATATTTACTGGGGAGGGCGTATGTGCCTATAATACCTATATATACATAAATATATTCATATATACACATATATCACAGAATCCATAAGGCTGGAAAAGACCTCTGAGATCACCGAGTCCAACCTACGACCCAACACCACCATGTCAACTAGACCATGGCTTCAAAGTGCCACGTCTAGTCTTTCCTTAAACACCTCCAGGGACGGTGACTCCACCACCTCCCTGGGCAGCCCATTCCAGTGTCTAATCACCCTTTCTGCGAAGAAATTCCTGCTGATGTCCAACCTAAACCTCCCCTGGCGCAGCTTAAGACTGTCCTCTAGTCCTGTCACGGGTTCCCCAGCAAGAAGAGGCTGATCCCCAGCTGTCTACACCCTCCTCTCAGGGAGCCACCTGGCTATGTGTACATATATATATATATACGCATATAAAAATATATCTATATGTATATATATTTTATATCTTTTATATATATAATATAGAGAGACATATTTTATACATTTTAATATATATAAATGCATATATACACATATATGTATATAGTGTGTGTGTGTATATATGTATATATATACCCACCTCTGCAGATATATAACTACCTATTATACATAGAGGGAAATCTATATTTAGAGTTATAGATAGGGGTATCTATATATACACACCTCTATATATCCCTGTACGCACTCCTATATATCTCTCCTACATATATACATACTCCTGTACATAGAGACACACACAATATATACGTAATATATATTTATATCTAAATACATGTATATGAGGGGAGAGAGATATCTGTGTAGATATATAGGTATAGATATCTATATCTGTAGATAGATACATAGAGATATATATCTCTAGATATATATTTTTTGCCTTTTGACAAGGGCACGGAGTGACAGGACATTAGACATGGGGAAAAAATTCTTCATTGTGAGGGAGGTGAGGCACTGGCACAGGTTACCCAGAGAAGATATGGATGCCCCATCCTTGGAAATGTTCAAGACCGGGTTGGACAGGGCTTTGAGCAACCTGGTCTAGTGAAAGGTGTCCCTGCTCATGGCAGTGGGGTTGGAATGAGATGATCTTTAAGGTCCCTTCCAACCCAAACCATTCTGATTCTATGATTCTATGAAATAATAAATATTTTTATTTGTTTGGAGTTGTCAGTGCCTGGAAACTACACCCAGGATAGAGGCACCATTTAAAACACCATATAAATATAGTTTAATTCAAGTCACTGAGGTGTTACCGGCTTGAAGCCAAAAAAAAAAAAAAAAACCAGTTGCCAAGACAGAAGATTTCAGACCCAAATACCTCAACTTTAGCAGTGACTCCTACTGACAACTTATCATTTCCAAAACGAGGAAGGAATAAAGAAGTGGAGGTGACAGTAAAATCATCAGCTGATGAGCAATTAGCATCGATGGCAAGTGGGATCATGTAGATGAATGAGCTGACCTGGGAAAAGGAGGAGAGCAGAGGAGGGAAAGTGAGAGATAGGAGGACCCCACATTTGCACCCCAGGATCAGAGAAACACAGACAGGACAGAAGAAATTTGGAGGACAATTGACTGCTGGAGGTGGTCAAAGGGGATGGGGTGGAAGCCCAACAGACATTGAATGACAGATGAAAACTAGGACAAAAAGAGATGCCACGGGGTGGAGAAAGGAGAGGATGAAGAAAGAAGACATAAAAGTGATGTCCCCAGCAGTGCACCAGATCAACTGAGAGATGAGGTACATTTGAAGGGAGAGGTCAGGTCCAAGCAGTGGTTTTATTGCAAAAGAAAAACTATTATATGTTCAACTTGCTTGAGAAAGAGAAGAGGAGGGATGAGAACAAGAGGGGGCCAGGGCAAGAGGTTAGAAAGCCACTGGTGCAGCAGCTTAAAAGAGAAGAAGAAGGAAGAAATATAGGGCCGCTAATAGGAAAGATGGAGGAAGGAACAATATACAGAGAGAGAGAGAAGAGCACATTGTTGGAAATCCAGGAAACTTTCAACTGCCAGACAGGACCTTTGGCCTGGGAGTCAGAGATTAAAAACTATTTTGAAGTTTTGGAGATGGAAAGGAAAGTAGTGGATTTATAATGTGGATTTTTCCTGAGGTTTTCAGCGATGTGAGAGGACAAGCAGAGGGGAAAGATGAAAGGGGGGAGACAGTTTGTGGTGCTGAGACAAACTCAAGGGTAAGAGAAAAGAGTCAGGAGAAATTTTGGCACCAGTGTCAGAGTATCTCGTATCAGAGGTCACAGGAGCACTAAAAAAGAAGGGAAGGGATCAGCTGTGCTGTGCAGAGAGGTGTTACAGTGGGAGAGGAAGAAGCAGGGCATTGGGAAATCACAGGAGGAGCAATATTTGCTTAAAAATCATCCAAGGACCAGATCACTCTGGTGAGCACGGGAGCTGACACACCAAAGCAGCCAAACATTCAGGCAGGGAGACCCCCACCAAGGCATCGGGCAAATTGCTAAAGCCTATTGAAAGCTTTATAGAGGACCTGGGAGATGGCAACAAACTGACAAGCAATAGCACAAACAGATTAGAAAGATAAGAATAAGCTAAAAATTGTATAAGAAAAAAATAGACGTACACACACAGATTAAAAAAAAAAAAAGCAGCAGTAAAAAATACAATAAAATGTAATGATTTTTGGTATTAATTAGGACTCCTAGGAAAGCCATCCAATATGTAGCCTAATTTGTAGAGCATCTACTAACTCCTCTCAGACAGTTGTGCTTCCCCTCTCTCTGCTTAGCAAAACTAGTGAAATACATCTTGTTCAGTAGGTACATCTCCACATGCTGTGTTCTCAAACATCAAGCCATCAGGGGATAAGAGTTTCTCCACCCTCACAGATCCTTCTGTGTCATGAAAACACTTTTCCACAGTGAGTGCCAATTGCAGATGGGACCAGCTAAGGCACCTGCAACACGCCCGGCATGAAGCAGCAAAACATCCCCAGACTCTCCCATCTTCCTAAAATTCTCCTTGTCTTGCTATTTCAGAGCTTTCTTTCCTTCACCAGGCCAGGACACAAATGCTGTGGGCAGTATATGAAGGGTAAAGCCCAGCTTGGTTTTGTCCAGCAGCATTGATGAACCTTTGTCCATGGGCATTGAGTGCTTGGTGGTTGGAGTACGACCCAACAGCAGAGCCAGGGGTTGGCTCCACTCAGGATGCAATTCAACACAACAATTATAGTCAGGAAAGTGGGATAAATTAGTCTGCTCAGTAAGACTAAGCAGAACTTATTGCTGGAGTTAGACATGTTCAGCACCAGCACTATTTGCCTGGCTTTAATGTACATCCATAGGCAGAACAGGTTCGCTCCTTTGACACATTTCCATGTTCTTCTCTCTCCTGCCCCTTGGTTCAGCAATGAGTTTTGCCTTGCTTAAAGCTCTCACCAGTTCAGTCTGTCCCATGAAATTATTGCACGCTGTATGTAATGTCTCCTGCACTTTCAGTGAGGGACAGGCAAATTTTACAAGAGGATGGTCCAGGAGGAAGGCTTCTTTCCTAAGGCTGCATCCTGTAGTTAAGCTGCTCAGCGAATGTTCAGAAAATTGAGACTGTAGGAAACTCACTCTGTTCTCAGCCTGGCTTCTACAAAACTTGACAGAAAGGGATATTTTTGAGACTTCTATACATAGGTGACAGTTTGTAGATATTAACTCCACCCCCAAAACAATATAAATGGATATAAGTATACATACCCGCACCAAGTGCCTCAACCTTCTTTCTTTAAAAATCTGCTGGAAAATATAGCTGTCAGTTTCTAAATACAAACTATTTTACACTCAGAAACTCCTGGCAGAGTTTGCAAACCCAAATCCTAATCAAACTAAAGGCATGTACCAAAGGACTATTCCCAAATAGTCCTCTACTCCTTTGGTGTAAGTGTCTTTAATAAATACATGGTTCAGATATGGCTAATGAAGCATTTCCAAGGGGTTTCCTCTCATCGTCACAAAGAGCCTCTCTGCTACCCTTCACTTAGTATTGAGAAAGCCAGTTCCACCTGCAGTAGAAATGATCCTCACACTCAGAGGTGGGATCTCTGAAGCTTCTGCGAGTCTCCAGCCAGCTGACAAGAACACAAGCAGCACTGCATCTCACTGACTCTTGACCACCAGCTGCCCTTCCTCCCCTTTCAAAATTGAGCCCTTGCGATGGACCTGCTCATTCAGAAATGCCTTTAGGCACATATCATCTTTCCTGGGGTTGCAAAACAGGTCCCAAGCACAGGAGATGACAGGCTGGACCTTACTAATAACGATAACGAGTGGTGCAAAGTCTTTCATTCAGGCCCTTCGATGATGATCAGCTGCCTTTCCTTGCATTCATATACAAATAGACTGGAAGTGCAGGAATTAATGACTTGGCCAATGGTTACTTCTTACCTGCTATAATATGCTTTTCACAGTTTGAAATATGTTTCCAAGAAGGAGACATAAACCAGGACCTCTACCTGAATGTGCTGAGATACCCTTCCAGTTGGCAGACAGTTGAGGGGACAGAGGGATGGGCATCTCACCACCCTGTGGGACTCACCATCAGGCCAAAGCTTGTCATCAGCCCTGATGACAAGGCTAATTTGCTGATTAGCAAATTAGCATTTGCTAATTTAATGCAGAAAGGTCAATGCTCACTGTTAAAGAGATGAAGAAGGTCCTCTGTGGCCAATATTTGGAAGAAGGTATTATCTTGTCACGGATCAATTCATCAGGAAGGGTATTCTTCTCTCCACTCCTGGGAATCCTTTGGAGAAAACACTTGCTCAGCAGTGTCCTCCAACCTGCTGCTGCAGGGCTTTTCACACCTGATGTGCCACACAGACTTGGATGTCATTTCTGCTGTCCCTGCTGAAGCATATTGTGAACTCCTTTAGCTCAGTCAGGAGAATCCTCCCCCTCCTGAGGCTACTCTGGTTTTCCTGTCTGTCAAATCATGAGAAATAAACAGCATTGCCCATTCTCAGCAGCATACACATGCTGTCCTTCTAATCCATGCACACAGTCTGCTTTCCTGAGCTCATTCCCAAGACAAATTTCAGGTCTGTATTTGTACCCACTTTGCACGAATCACATTTGTGTGTCTCCCTTTTGAACTCACACTTGTATTCCGACGGAGGAGCTTGCCATGGATAACTTCTCAAGGAATTGAGTGCCCTTCTGCTAGGCCTAGTAAAGCCAGGGGCTTCACTACGGTGTCCCAATGGAAGGTTCAAATGGACCCGCCTGATGGCCGAAAAGTAAAGGATGTCAGTCTATTAAGAATTAAATCACGTGCTGTGTGAATCCACATTAAAGAAGGAGAATTATCCTATTACCAATGGGTCTCAGCATGCAGTTTCAAGTAAATAAGCATCAAGCTGGCAGCCTGAAATTCTCCTTGGGAGCTGTGCAGTTTTAATGAGCTGCCACCAGTGCTGGGGTTTGGTATTTCCCCCTTTGCTCTTTCCTGCACTTGCCTTTTTAATGAAATGCCATGGAGCCAATCCACCTGCCAAGGTGTTGCTTGTGACTGTAGGTAAAAGTAATGAATTTACCCTCCAGGAGGGTTGCCTGGAGCTGGCACTGCCAGCACCATCCTCAGGAGCAGCTTAAGGAGAGCAGCAGCAGCAATTACAGAAGACAAGACAGGACTTTAGTGCCTTTGGCAGCAGCAGTAACGACCACTGCTGTGCCAGGCAGAGTGCCAGCCCTCTGCTTGCCACAATTTGGGAAATTAGCTTAAACTAAATGGTAGCAGGTCTGTTTCCCTCTCCTCTTTGTCATCTGCATCCAGCCCTCTTGTTGACCTTCACAATTATAATGGTGATAATATAATCTAGAATGTGACCGTTCCTCCTGTGCTTGGCAGAGGGACCATTCACAGCTCATCCAGCAGCTGGATGACATGATCAGTGAATGCTGCCTGCCCTTCCAGGTATATCCCTTCCTGGAGAGCCTTGTGCCCATCAAAAATATCTGGAGGCTGCACTGTGAGAGGTTAGTATGGGAGACAGTGGCCTGTTTCCAGCGCAGACAGTACTTGTGCAGGGATCCTCTGAATTCCTGGCCAGAGGTATAGGGAGATGGTTAGCTGAGTGGAAGGGTGTCCTTACTGGCACCCCCTTACACAGATTGTCATTTGAACCACAAGGGAGGGTGCAAATGTTTTGCAGCTGTGCTGACTTTTATGTTGGGATGTGGAAGCAGACACTTCTCCTTGCCCCGCTGTGGAAGGACCCAAGAAGCTGCTGTGGGGCAGCTGTGGCAGGATACAGAAACGCCAAAGTCCACACTAAAAGTTTCCTATGATCTGCTAGGCCACACAAAAGAGGAAAGAGGTTGTAAATAGCCTTTGAGTTTCATCACTGTTTCAAAGTTGTGTTGGACTCAGTCCAGAACTGAACCAGAACAGCTTCAGCCAAAGCTTAGTTAGAACTGAATCACAAAGTCACTGGTCTGACTCTGCTGCTTTGATTTCCTGCTAATTGCTTCGTTCGTTCTTCTGTGAGCTGATTTTCCTTTCCCTGTGCTTTCCACCTCCATTCAGTTTCAAAGCATTTTAAACATACTTCATGCAGAAATAAGCAAAAAGGCATTTAACAACAGAGAAGCAAATGCACTGCTCACATTTGTATATGTATTCTATAGGAGATGACTTTCTCCCTCTGATACACAATTGTCACCTTGAACTCTAGCTGTGAAAACACAGCCACTACATTTCTATTTCAAAATATTCATGGGAGATGGCTTTTTATAAGAGAAATTTGCCCTACACGGAAACTTTTCTCACTACAAGGAGCACTCATGAGTTTCACAGAGTATGCTCTTGCATTTTAAACATGTTGCTGGCTTCTTAGAAGTGAGGTTGTTTTTGTCCCCTCTCCTGCTTCACTTTCACTTAAGGAGCGTGACAAGGAAAAGTATGGTACAGAGAAGTGGAAATGAAGAATAAGTAGTTGTAGTTGACATTTAATTTCTGCAAAGTTGGAAAGAGAAATGAGATTGTCTATTGTTCACCTCATTATTTTTCCCAACCATCCAAGAACGTAGCAATTTGTTGTTTTGTTATTAAATACAATATGGAGATGTTATGATAATTTTTCCTTATCAAGTTCTTATTATTTACAATTCATGGACAGTGGCAGTCTCTGAGCTCTCTAGTTTGCTCTGTTTTCTGGTGTATCATTCAATTAACACCAAGGCAATCTGTTATGTCCAAAAGGTAACATGACAGGGTCTGATAAGCAAGCAAGCCACAGAAAGATCTAATAATGTTTAATGAATTACTGCAGTGCCATGTTTGGATTTGTTCCCTTGGCAGCACCCTGAGATTTACATAACGCATCAGTGTGTCACTGCTTGGGATCAAGAATAGCCATATATTTTGAGGCTATGTCAGGGCCAGCCTCTTGGGTATGCCAATGTAATTTTATCCACGAGGCCAGGGAAATGCCTTGTATACGGCACTGCCATTTACTCCTGGCTTTTTAAAACACAGTGCATTCCTTCTTACTCCTCATCCCGGCACCCCTTTTATCATCTTTATTGGCATTAAAGACAGAGGAAGTTTAAGGCCACAAAGTCTCTTCCAGAGAATTCTCTTCCAGACTTTCCAGTGACCTGCACATTGCCACCTCACATCCCTCAACAAGCTGCAGTGCTGGAGGACCATGGAATTTAGCACTGAGAACCACTTCGCCACTCTGGATCTGTAGAAGCAAAATAGACAGTGCTGATGCTGACATCCCCAAAAGCAAGAGAGAAAGGCTGTGAAGGGCGTCTGTCTGGCATGCTACACCTAGGAGCTCAGCCATGGTTGCTGTTAGGGTATCTAGATTTAAGGCAGAAAAGTGTCTTTCAGGTATCCACCTTGGAGGACATCAGGCTGCAGAGCGAGGCCATGAGTGACATGAAAGAAATTAAAACACAGGAGAAGCTTTCCTGGAGGCCAGAGGACATTAGGTTGATGGGAAAGGAATAATAATTTACCTTTCTTTTTGTATTTCCAGTGTTACTTCTTTTCCTTCTCGTGGTGGAAATTCCCATTCCCTTTGCCTAGAGAGGTTCAGGGTGGGAATTAGTGAGTTATTTACACAGTGGGATTAGGGTACCTGATAAGGAATGACTGTTTGAAGCTGAATGCTGGCAGATTGTGGGCACAAAAAGTATCACTGCATGTATTATTACACCCAGTTTTTTCCCTTATATTTTTCCCTTTTTTTTTCCATTTTTTTCAATGGAAATGAAGGCTAGTGATAAAGCCAAGCCCAGAATAAAATAAAACAACCTGGGAAAATACAGATTGATGCAAAACCAAAGGGAAAGCACTGAAAATCATTGAGAAATCTTGTACAGACTTCAATGCAATTTGATCAATATCTACAGGGAAAAGCAGACAAGTATATTCTTGGAATAAAGTTCCCTGAGAAAACACTTAAAGGATTTGGGTAAGGCAAATTTGGAAAGAAATGAAGAGATTACTCTGGGTTAGTATAGAGCACATTTATGTCTTAATACACTGCTTCTACATGAAATCTTGTTATATTTAATGCTAAGATTAGGATCAGCAGAAAAACAGACTGAAGTACAGGTCAGCTGTCTTAATAAGATAGGGCTTTATGGGTAATCCCCAGGGAAAGGGATGATTGAGGACTGAGCTGCTGAATATGGTAATAGCCATAGGAAAACTATTTTAGGAGGTACTTGAAAGGCAGCACACACATCTTCAAAGGATCTACAGATTCCTCTTGACTGGAATGAAAGATTTCGACAGTCTGGAAAGCCATTTTCCTGACACTAGCTCATGAAAATAAACATAACTATCTTTCTACTCAGGCAAGTAAGCCAAGTCTACCACCCAGTGCACCAGTGAGCGAGTCCTGCTGGGAATTTCAAGGGGCTAAAGAGACCTTAAGAAAAGAAACAGCAAAAAGAAGCAAGGGTGTGGTGAGAGATTGCTGCTGGGGCTGGGGAGGGCAGGCAGGCTCCTGATGGAAAAAGGAGCCCATGGGAAGCACTGGGGCAAAGAGAATCACTGACTGATGAATACAGGTTCTGTTTCTGCACTGGGTGGACAAGGGAGGATTCAGCCCATCAGGAGAACATCCATCCCTGCAGTTCCTGCCTATTCCCTGGAGCTTTACTGAACTGACTCCACTTTTGTTGTCTAAAAGATAAAATAAGCTTCATCATTGGCTTCAAAGGCTGGCTTTGCCTGAATAAGGAGTAAGAACCACAGGACTTGGCCTGCTTTAAAAGGCATCTGGATGGGTAGAGTTGGTGTGCTCTCCAAAATCATTGTCAGCATTGCTCCAGCTGCAGAACAGCCTCCAGGAAGAGGGCATCCCTTTCCAGCATGCCACTGTACCAAGCCTGTGAAACACTTTCCCACACATGGCCCATGGAAGATGGCTTTAGGTCACAGATGACCTTCATTCAGTGATGCAAAATATACTGTTCATGAGCAGAAAAAGGGTGTTCGGGAAAGGTCATTGAACAGGCCATCCAAAAAACCTCCCCAGACTTAGGAAGTGATGTCTATTTTAAAAACAATTTTTTTGGAGATTTTAGCAAGAACTAAACACCATCAGAAAGCTTTTTTTATTCCAAGTTACCAGTGTTACCTGGTCCTAGTTCCTTTCAGAAATAACCCTTACTAAGATGACATTATTTATTTATTATTAAGTAATCTTTCAACTTGCAACATAGGACAGGGTTTAGTGGTCGACTTGGCAGTGCTGGGTAAACGGTTGGACTCAATGATCCTAAAGATCTTTTCCAACTTTAACAATTTTATGAGTCTATGATTTCTTTTTTAATAACATCTGCAAAAGACATTAGGCAATGCTTGCTGCAATTCACACTCAAATCAAGCCAAGCAAAGCATTTATTTAATAAAACTACAGCTTATCATTCTCACCTCATTGTGTTTCTTCAATGAGATAAAATTAGATTGGGATCACACAAACCAGAACAAGAAAAACAGGTTTTATGTGTCAGTAACTGCATATAGAAGATGTATTTAATGTGAATAAAAGAATGCATGTCCCAAACTAATGCATATCCTATTCTCCCTCTAGTGGCCACTGCTCCTCCTTAAAAGTAATACTCTGGCATGGAGATTAAATCATACCACGCTGAAAAAGAAAGAAGAGTGAAGAAGACCTGAAACAGCTTTTAATTTCAAATGTCTATTTTTCTGTGATGTCTCACTAACAGGTCGAACATTGCTGGTCAAAGGCAGCACTCTGCGATCCTTCACATCCTCCTGCCTGAAGCGACGGGGAAAATCATCTGGTTTCAAAACAGAGCCAAAATGATTTTGTTGGGTAAGGGCCAGCTCCCCTTCAACTGCTGAATCACCGATCCAGCAAAAAAATAGCAAAAAAAAGCACAAAAGCCATTTGTAATCTCTCATATGATGATTATATTAAAAAGTCACCACTCTTTGCTAGAGTTCAAAATAGAAGGAACATTAAGATACAAATGTAGTTTTGCCCAATATTTCAATTGATACAGTTCCCTATATTTCATATGAAGTAAAACAACTATCACAATTATTTAAACATCACTTGCTTATTGTCAAAAAGTCATGTGTATAAACACATAAAACACTAATACAGTGTTGCGCTCATAGCTGACTGCATAAAAAAAACAGTAGCATTTATGTTGGCTCTGAGAAGCATCACTGCTGCTCTAATGATGATGGCACATTTATAAAATTTACATGGGATATTGTTGCAAGCATACTTTCAGATGATGAGCATTCCCAGAGAGAATTTATGTTTCCCCTCCTTGCCTTGGGATAAATACGGTTATATTATTATTGGCAATAACAATTTATATTGCTGTATGAAATATCTGGAGTATCCACTCAGTCAAGCCAGAAAGCCCACGGTGACACACATGCTGCAGGGAAGATAGGTAAAAGAACATGGGAAGAAAGGAGAGAGAGGAGATGCACAGGGTCACACAAGAAGTCTATGAGAACGGAGCTTTTATGAACCATATGCTCACAGCCCATTACTGGATCACATGGACTTGATGGAAAGGGCACAGCCAGAGCTCAGTGTATGTACTGTTAGAAAGCCAAAGTACAGCCCCCAACATCCCCCCATCTAACCCTTCTGCTGCTTCAAAAGAAGCAAGAGACTAACAATACAATGTCATGCCTGCAGTTTATCCCATATACCTGCCCAGTTTGCCACGTCACAGAGAAACGAGCTCTGCCCCCAAACAAAAACCAACCTGCTCATGTATGAAATTGAGTCTAGTAAATCAATAAAGCCCTGGAATTTGTCAGTGCAACTTTAAGGTGCATTTACCATTCAAAGGCTAAAATGAAACACCTCATAACAGTGTTTAGTCCAAAGACATGTTGCTAATCCCACATGGAAAAGCGGCATTAATCAGTATGTTTCTACATGCCGATGGCAAAGAAGCAGCAGCTTTGGGCAGTGAAGGTCCTTGCAGGCTAAATATGGATCACAGTTTTCAGCCATTATGTTTGGAATGTAGCCCTAAACCATCTGTCAGGTAACAGAGTCCCAAAAGACATTCCTTTGACTAAGGGTATCTCACTTGGTCACTCCATCACAGACATTTTCCAGGTGCCCACTCACCACCAAGCCACTGTAAAGTCGGCATTCATCCACTGAGGAAAGGCATCTCGGCAAAGGCAGGGCATCTGGCACTTGCCTTAGAGAGAGGCAGCTGTATCCATCACATCTCTTATGTTCTGTTTTGTCCTTTTGCAGAAGCTCCCTTCTGAGGAATGAGCTCTGCCTCTTTAATCTCCCCATTTTCAAGTCCCATCATCTGGAAGGGTCAAACAACTGGTCTGTTTACCCCGGCTCTTCCTTCAGAAGCTGGGTAATACCTTCCACAAGATTGTTTTTGCTTCTCTCAGGAGACATTTATCAGAGGTTAGTGCACTTTTTTGCCTTGGAGATGATTGCCATCAGCACTGGAAGAGCTCCCCAAGATTGCTAAAAGGAAATGTCATCTAACAGTACCTAATTTTCAAAACAGCCTCTTCTGCATGCAAGCCCAAGCAACGTGTGGGGAGCTCTGCAGCACTTTCTGTCGCGGGAAGTTATGAGCATTATTACAAATTTAAACATTTCTCAAGAAGTGCTATTTGAATAATTAAGAACAGGATATAGGTTTGCTGCTTTCAGGATGATTGCAATTGAAGAGAGATAAATGGCAGCCCAGGTATCAGAAACAGAGAGAGTTTTCCAGGGTGACAGGCACTGGTAATGGCAAGGAGACGTGCAGCTGCTGCTGATGCCTATGTTCTTATGCCCAGTGTTGTTTCAGCTGAGCTATACTTTCCACTGAGCATTTAGAAAGCACATTTAGGGTCATTTTAGAAGAGGCATATACACAAAGATTGCTTTTCTTGAAGATTAAAGAACAGAAGGACTAAAAGCAGGCTCAGACTTTCATTATACTCAGCCCCCTGACTTGCAAGAAGTAAAAAAATCTTAACTTCTCTGAAGTCTTTGCTATAGTTCACAATATTCCTAACTCAAAAATTTGAACAAATTGTTCTGAAGTAGTGGTAAAAACCAAAGCAGCAGAATCATAAGACTTTCAAGGCTTCATTACCCTTACAAGAAACTGATGCTAATCCCTTGAAAATAAGAACAACATAAAGTGGGACAAAACATTTAAAAATTCTACCATTTTATGAATGCATAAATATCAACCTTGTGTCTTTCCCACTGAGCAAACACTAGAAGATACTGCATGCCAGAAACAAAATTAAAAGTCCTCAAATTCCGGTGAGATCCTGACCACTGCATCCCCACCCCTGGGTCGTACAAGAGGTCTTGTCTTAATTCTGCTCACAGGCAAGCCTATCTAGGAAAACCTCATCCTAATTTCTTTGCCTCTTGGAGTGAAAATATGAGCATCCTTTGGCTTAATAACTAATGACAACACTCAATGGCCCCTGATCCTCGCAGATGCGAGTCACCTCTGCTGTACTCTCCTTACCTAAAAAGCAAACAGCACAAACACTTCATGCATGAATATAATACCCCATAAAACTGCAAAGCACGTTTGCAATGCCACTGCCCTGTATCCCTATCATCAAGCTGGCATCCCTATACTTTTATTACTGTTTCCTGGCAACAAAGCATGGAGGCACTTTCATGAATGCTAACAATCCGTATTCATCCCGCCGGCAGACCTTTCCGGAGAGCCCTTGCTGAAATGAATGAGTGGATCAGTGGTATCTGCTCCTGCAATATCAGACTCAAACACAAAATCATTTTTTTCCCCTGCATGGGGAAAGTATTATTAACGTGGTTTTTTTAATCTAAAAATCACTTCTATTTTTTATTTTTGTTTCTGGAGTCATACCATATTATTTCACCCCAAAGTGTAACTACCCCATTTCTGTTCATATTGCATAGAACAAGCCTGATTTATCAGTTTGGTTTTATCAGATGGGAAGTTTGATAGTTGGGCTGGTTTTTTCCAGTTTAGAGGATCAATGTGTGGTAATGTGACAAATCTAAAACTGGGCATATTTTTTAATTATTATTTTTAAAAGGAATATAAACAGTGCCTCCATTTTTAAGGTGAGAGATTGTGTCATTAATATCTAGACTAAAAGACAAAGAGCCACAGCATGAGGATGTTATACTATCTACTATTTAAAAGATATGACTCTTGAACCTTCCTAGCACTAAACTAAGGCAGAACTGCTGTAGTTTAGTAACTAAGAAGTTACTAATGGCAGAAAAGTGGGAAAAGGAGATACTTTTTGTATCTTATACTGTTGTGAATGCACAAGGAGAGAGGATTGCTGCCTTCAAGAGCATGTCCTTACTGATTTTTCCCCAGGGAAAGGGAAATTTGCCGTTAATCTGACACAGTACCCACTGAGAAGCCTCTCTTTCAGTCTAGAGGAAACATGGATTGATTAAAAAAAACCCCAACCAAATAACCAAAAATACTTCTGCTGAATCAAGATTAGGACATTGTTTAAGTATTTGGAAAAAGAAAGGAAAATACTATTATTCCCTGTTCTTGGTTACCAAGAACTCCCACCAATATTCTGATACCAGGAGTCTTCTTCTCTCTTTAAATTCCATTATGCTGGTTACATCAGATTATGCAGGGTATCTGCATCCTCTGAGGAACATCTTTGACTCTCACTCCTCACAACCTCCCACTCTAGCCCTGGTGAGTCTTTAGTTAATTCTGAGGTGTTTAACAAATGAATGGACCCTTATGCACTGTGTCTGCCTTCCCCATAGGCTTGCTCATCCCAAAATGCTGCCTGCTTCACATCATGAAAAGATATATTACATGCTCTTATCATCAAGAAAAAAGCATTGTATCAACAGAGAGTCAATACCCAGGTTTGTACTGATGTTGCCAATATTGTTAATACTTTAATGTCCTAAGGAAATTTTTTTAGCTTGAAAAAGAGTTGAGCATACCATAGAATTGTTAATTTTCCGAGATTTTTCCTCTGGCAGTTGGCTCCAGTTTGAAGACAGGGCAAAGAGACCTTTTGGATCATTAACATTGCTCTGTGACCAAGTGTTTTCCCCCCAACAATTGTTTTCTTGGATAAAACTGTCCAGGTAGCGAGAAAATGAGTAATGTGTTTCAATCACACTGAGCAGATCTAAAGGGTTGGCTGCCCCTTGCTGTAATATATGGCTCTGGCTGTGTTAGCTTAAAATGAGTTTAAGATAAATTCCCTGAAGGAATGGTTCATGGTGTATAATCTGGCTGCTGAACAGTATTTCTTCAGGTGACAGGATCCCCATCCAAAGTGCTCAAAGGCTGCAGCTGCTGAACAAAGTCAGCACATGGACATTCCCTGTATATAAGCAGATGTTCCACAAAAAAATTAACATTTTCAAAGAGCTCATTGAAGAAGGGAAATACAACCCCTGAGATAGGAACTATGGCACAATCCATGGCTGTGGTCTCAGTGTGCAGGGACAAGAGGTGACACTATCACAGCCACTGAGGAAAGTCACTCAGGGTCCAGAGACATGAGCACCAAGCCCTGAGACATGTTATTCATCCTCTCCTCATTGATAGACCCACTTGGGCTAAAGGATATGTTATTCCCTCCCCAGGATATGGATTTCTCCCTTTGATTATCACCTGAAGTTGAGAGTTCAAAGTTTGCTAGAGTCCAAAGGGGCAATAACAATCCCAAGTCTTGTTTGCTGCTTAGCTATAAAGAGCAGGCATGGATGCAGTGTGCTAGTGATCAATAAATGCAACCCATTAGTTGACTCCCCCTCAGACATGTTTTGGATGCCAGTTCCTGCCCACAGTTCCTGTTTTTAGGAGATCAGAGGCTGATTTGCCAGAGCTGAGAAGCCATGGGCTGTCCCTCACAGGGCTGGCTGCAGATCAGCAGTGGGTGCTTGGACAGAAAACAAGGAAAAGGGAACACCCAAATCCAATACAGGAGAATGGAATCAGATTTTTGTCTTTATTTGATACTATAATGTTGCATAAGAGAGGCCATAGAAATTTCTTCTCCTTCACAGAAAATGCATTGTCAACCCCCAAATTTCAATTTGTCATTGCTTGTGAATGGTGAACACTGCTTTTATCTTAACATGGTGTTAGGGAGGACTAAATATGCACAACAACCAATGGACTTGTTAAAACCTAGACCAGAAAACCCTCAAACCCCAAAAATATTTTGCAATCAGCAAACAGCAAGAGATTGTTATATTTCTAACACTGCAGATTTGGGAAAGGAGAGTCTAGAAGGCAGCACTGTATTTTCAGGCAATGCTACCCAATAGGTGCATCTTCACCGAGAAACTCATTTAAGCTGGCTCTGCCCTGCTGGTCCTGCCCCATGTTCTCAGATGGAGGAGATCACTTTTCTCATCTGCTTTATGGTTGCACTTCTCCATGCATTCTCAGATGGTTTCAACACCTGCCTGAATCAAGCAGGGGAGAGAAAAGCAGTGAAAAGCTGCCATCAAATACCTGCGATCACCAGTGGCTTCACAGAAGTCATCTTTCTGTGCTTTTGTCACTTCGATGTTACTGCTTCACGAGGCAGCTAATTCACTGTTAGAGCAGGGATGTTTCCCTGTGCAGGAAATCACACCTTTGGCAGCAGTGTAGACTCACTTTCATGTAGCAACCATGAGATCACATTTTCACATTTATCTGAAAAATAACTAACCTCAAAGTAATGAAGTTGTATCGGTTGGATGGGATTCTCCAGAATAAACTATCACTTCACACAGAATTCATGAGGGAGAAGAAGTATAGGGGGGAGACTTCACAGTTCCTCTGTCTTGCCAGAAAAGAAAAATACCTTTTTTAATAAAATTTTTCAGTGCTAGAAAAATATTCATGTGTTTTAACCATTTTATGAAGAACAAAAACCTTTTCAAAAAATTCAATATAATTTATAAGAATACTTGTAAACAAAAGAATTTTAGTCATCTTTCAAGAGAAAAGTTTTCTCTAAAAAAATTATGACCAGCTGTATGTGAAATTATTGCCTTTCAGGCTGAAACCAGGAAATTTTTTTTATTTAGGATGTTGACTGCTTAATATTGTATAGATTTACTTTGTGACCAGAAGCACAGTGGAAAGGACTGTCTTAATCCACCTGCACACTTCATTTGAATCCAGCAGCTTCATATGTTCATCTATCCAAGCACCTGTTCTCATTTCACTCACTGGAGGTGGGAAATTTATGCATTTGGAGGTAAGGTTTCATTTCACAGAGATGAGATTTATTTTTACATTCCTGAAGGCACAATGGTGTAAATCATAGTCAGAATGGAACCAACGCTCACAGAGCTGCTCTGCATGGAATTCTGATGGAGGAGATTGAAGCCACATTTGATGTTGATCTTGATCTGCACCATTTGTTGATGTAGGGCTTTTTTTAAGTGAATAGCACAGGAGAACCCTAACACTTGGAAGAGGCTCTGCCACACTGAGTCTAAATGACAAATAAGCACAGAAAGGCTCTCTGACTCCCAGCATGGCTTCAAATATAGGGCAGCACAACACCTGCAGTCTTTTCCACAGCCAGCCAAGCTTTAGGAGCACTAAAAGGATTTATAGCCAGCTCAGTTCTACCAGATGTGGTAAATTTACAGTCAACTCAAGTACCAGAGTTGGTATGATTTACCATCAGCTCCCCAGTGTCTGCTGTAACTGAGAACTAAATGATTTAAATCAATAAATGTTTGAAGGAATGAGACAATCGTAATATCTCATGAGCTTTATTAGTATCTGTACAGGGAACTGGCAGAAACTCAGCACAAGCCCAGGCACAACTTGTTAGTGGGGCCTACTACCGCTGTTTGCCCAAACTGCAGTAATTATTAACCATAAGACTAGTAATAAACCAAGCTTATTTATGGCTTCATAGCTTGCTCCTGGCATGGGTCTTAGCAATTTCAAGGCTGAGCTGGCTTGAGAAAGAGGCATTTAGAAATCTAAGAGATTCTTTATAGGTTCTTATTGCTCATAAAGCCCCACACTTGACTCTGATGGTGAGCTGCCAGTAAGTACTGTGGGAACCCTCAGATGGGTAGACCTCCCTCCTCACATAGCACTGGTGTCACCAAAGCTCTGCTCTTGACATCCTCCTGCTGGGCAAATCTGCCTCTGTTTCCCTATCAATCTATGTTTTCAAGGGCAGGTCTGCTCTTCCATCCAGGACATACTCTATTCCCTCCCCACCTGCAGACTTAGGGTAGTGGTGACTCTGACTCAGGCTGCTGTGACAAGGGCTGTGAGAAGCTTTGCCAGGGCTTCTTCTCTCTCCTTGGGAGCTGTGCTTAGGCTCAGTTTATGACCTCTGGTCCTTACCCGAGCTGAATTGCAACAGTGCCTGGCCAGGTAACTCACAGAGCTAGGGTTGTTCACTTGGTCTCAGACCTGCCCTGCTGCTCCTGACTTGTCTGGTGGCCAGTGAAAATTCAGGAACAAGGGAAATACTGCAGGAGCCACAGCTGAAACTGGTTTGTATGAATGTGGGTGAGGATGTTCACAATGGGGACTGGTCTTTGTGAGACTTTTTTATGAAAAAAGGATGGAAACAACCAGGCAATTTCATACAGCTAATCAGGTAAGTCTTGGTTTTATTATACTGCAATGTCACACATGTATGAGGATTCAAAAGTATTGAATTCAAATGCTCAGTGTAATTCACACCGCTTACACTGTGTTAATATATTGATTCCAGTTAAACTAAAAAAAAAAGTAAATTAACCCAGACTGAAAGAAAATGGAAGGAATGCAAGTGTTTTTGCACAACAATAAATCAAACTAGAGCTCTGCTATTCTTCTCAGAGTTACAGTGTGGACAAATGGCACTGTCACCAACTAGTGCTAATAAAAGGGCAACTCCAGCACCCTGAACTAAATTGGAACCATCTGTATGAAATTAAGAGCGCTACCCACATTTCATCTTTTCCAGTATATTAGCACACAAAAACTAATTGGGAATCACCATGATGATAAATATAGCAAACATGAGGAGCTGAATACTTGAAACTTGCAGTTTCAGATGAGCTTTTGCCGCAGGGGACTGGGGCAGCAGTGTAATGTAAGAGATGCAAGGCCCTGAAATTGCCAGTAGCAAAAAAATTGGTCTGAGAGGGAACAGGCTCCCCATAAAGGAAAGACCAGTCTAGAAGTGTATGTTGTTTTTTTCTGAGCATGCTTATGAAACACAAAAAATGAAATATACTAATTTCCCAGTTTATGCTGGATACAACTAATTAAGTATGAATATAAGTACCTAAAATTTAATTCTGGTTCACTTAACAATGATAACATTTCTTTTGAACACTGTAACTGTTTTCTGTTGCCATAAACTAGAAGTGTGCCCAAAGAAATAAAATTCAGTGCTATTGTTTCCCTTGGTAAGGGTGACTTGGTCAAGAGAACAAGCAAATAGTTGGATTAACCATGATAGAATGATTTTCCTCTGAAATAGCAGTGATAAATAATTGGTTGTGATGGTATACTCTTTCCCTTCACTAAATTACTGTCTGTCAGGCAGTGTATTAAATAATTAAAAGCATAAACTGCCAATTATAAATGTCACATGAATGTGTGGAAGTTCTTTTATTTTAGATCAAGCAGTAATACACTCAAGCATCTTTTTAGTGATTATGAAAAAGCCTTATTAAAAGAACTGCAGTACATTTTCCCCCTTCCATATGGTGTTTTCGTTTGCCTCTCTCCCTACTACTAGGTGTTTTACTGTCCCCCAAAGGGGTCAGCCAGGTCCTTTTCCCGCGTGGTTACAGTTAATCAGGTGGTTCAAGCGATGCTTTTCCAATGCTTTTCCAAGCACTTGTCAATACTAAATTTGTTCTGCCGTCATGTTGTCCATTCTCTCTGTTTTGTTAGTTTACAGAGATCACATATCCTGAGCCTGCAAACAATGATCTGTAAATCACTGCAGACTCCTCGGTCCTTTTGGCAAAAGCAGCCGGTCCAACTGCCCAGCAACCCAATTTATAGGGAGCAATTCCTTCCCTTTCACAGCTTCCAAATGAATATAGATCCCAAAGTTGTTCACCCTTCAAAGAACCTTTTCTGTCTTAAATGTGAGGCTTCACGTACATTGACTTTGCAAGTGCTCACAGCACCACTGCTTGTACTTGCTAGGGAATTTCCTTATTTCCTGTCATTTTCCTCATTATCTTTGTCCATGCTCCAATATCTAATGATTGTATATTACCTTACTCCTTGACGCAGAAGAAGTGGGCAGTCAAAGGACAGAACAAAAATACTGCAGGCAAATCCATATCACAAAACATTCCCACTTGTGTTTCTTTGTAGTGTGTGGTTGTGATTACAAACACATAGGTAAGATGAAAATATTCCTGTACTGATAAACTAAGGAAACTTTGCTTATTCCACAGCCTTCATAAAGGAAATAACAACCACGAGAAGTGTGAAGCATCCCTTTCTGTGGCCCAAATCACAGCCACGAGGATGCTGAGGACCTTCCAGCATGCACAGCTCTTTGTTATTGTTCTTTTTACCTCAGAGAATTTCATTGAATTTAGAAAAGGAAGATGAAGGGGAAAAAAACCCACCTGATTTTTATTACAGTTTCATAACAAACAGCAACAATAATAATGAAATGCTGGGTTTCCTTGACCTTAAGCAGAGGGCAGGAAGGGGGAAGAGAAATGGCTACAAAGATATTTTAAAGAACCGTGTGCCCTTTGTTTTGTTTCTCCAGTGCTGTTTGACAACCTCTGATGAAACACATACCTGTCCAAGCTGAAAGCATATTCCCAGCCTGTTATATCGGTGATGAATCATTGCTTACTAAGATGCTACAGGCACTCTTGCTAAGAAACTTGAAATAATTTTTACAATATTTCAAGCATTCAGGGATCTTTAAATAAATGACTGTTTTAGTAAATGTGAGAGCACTATACCTCTGTTTGAGGATTGAGGAAACAGAAGTAATCCAAATGAACCTTGGGGAAGGGAGGAGGAAGCCAGCCTGAGGAATGAAAGTCACTTCTGTTAAAGTGGCAGGCAGACTGTGAAATCCCACCTGAGGAGCAGGAAAGACAGTTTTTCTGCTTTATGACATTCAAATTCTGCAGGAGTAAATCAGTTGAGCTTAAAGTGACTCTGAGCAAGCACAAGTGTGGCATCCTGTGCTGGGTGAATTACAGAAGCCATGAATTCTTCCTTGCTTTGCGATAGGTTGCGGGATTTTTTGTATTTTTTTTTCTTTAGAGTCTCTGCTCTACGGACACTTGAAGGACTTTATTTAAAAATCATTTTTAAAAATCAAGATTTTTGATTCTGCCAGACCAATTCCCTTAGCTGTGTGGACTCAATAACAAATAAGTAGTTTTGAACATTGTTAATAAATTATAAGTGTACATGGATTGTACTGTTGATCAAGGCATAAAACAGCACAGCCAGCCTTTCTGAAAAAGAATTTTAATGTATTGTTCAAGCTTGGATTTCAAAGTTACACTTTATCTTAACAACTACCTGTTGTAGGGTACCTGTCGTGAAGTCTTGGTCCGAAGGGGGAAGAAAGACACACAAGACACACTAGGACGGTGAGACAAAGAGATGTCTGCCTGCTCAGCGCAGCAGGCAGCCTTTATTGAGCTTGCTAACTTCTACTTTCCCACACACACAACATAAACATATTCCCACAAAAACACCCAGGAATTTAACACCTGCACATTATCAAACAACTTTGGCCTTGTACTGCCTAACACCCAAGGCTGTATCTATGGGAACATGCAATTAGCCTTACTTTTCTCAAGGGAAAGGCCTGACACCCTGCAAAACTTCAAGCTCCTCTACTTCCAGGGGGCTCGGGGGTTCTATGGGCCTGCCATCTCCCCCCACAACTACCTCTAAGATAAAAACCAAAGAAAGATAAATAGGACCCTAAAATTTGACCAGAACCTCTGCCTGACATGTTCTGAATTTCTGGCATGCATGCACTGTATAAGGCATCAACTAACACACCATTTCCCACACCATGCCCTGCTGTAAACAACTGCAGAACACACCGTTTTCTTCCACCAGTGAATAACACCTCAATCAACAGCTTTTTTGTCTTTGTCTTTTATATTAAATTCCCTTTAACCCATGTTTTCCTTTATAGGCTTCCTAAATACTCCAGAATCTGAAGTAATGTTAGGTTTTTTTCCCTAAAATATAACTGAAACAATAATTCTACCTAATATTCCTGCCTCTTTACAAAGTGATGGCCTGTCCAAACAAAATTTGTGGTTAGGAGAGAACTACCTTACTGATTATATCCCGTACTGCGAGAACTTCTTTTTTATATGTAACCTTTGCAACTTGAAATTGTTTCTCTAAAATCCTACCTAATTATTCATAGAAATGAAGGCATGCAGCCTGCAAAATTATTCCAAAAATTCAAGGGCTGCAACCTCAATCTCTGCTCTGTTTATTTATCCTGAGGTAGCACTACCACAGGGGTTTTTGAAGTACCTCCGAGAAATTACATGCTCTGATACCTTGCCTTTCCAATATCAAAGCTAGAAACCAAAGTTAACTAATGAGTGCCTACAGACATTTTGAAGTTACTGCTTTCTCCCCTCCTGGAGTGCTGCGTCCAGCTCTGGGGTCACCAGCACAGGAAGGATGTGGACTTGTGGGGTGAGTTCAGAGGTGATTAAAGGGATGAAGCACCTTTACTATGAGGAAAGGCTGGGAGAATTTGGATTGTTCAGCCTGGAGAAGAGGAGGCTCTGGGGTGACCTAATTGTGGCCTTTCAGTACCTGAAGGGGCTACGAGAAAGATGGAAAGAGAGTATCTATGAGGATATGTAGTGTCAGGACAAGGGGGAATGATTTTAACCTGAAGGAGGGTAGATTTAGATTAGATATTAGGAAAATATTCTTTATTGTGAGGGTGGTGAGGCACTGGCACAGGTTGCCCAGAGAACCTGTGGATGCCCCATCCCTGGAAGTGTTCAAGGCCAGGTTGGATGGGGCTTGGAGCAACCTGGTCTAGTGAAAGGTGTCCCTACCCATGGCAGTGGGGTTGGAATGAGATGGTCTTTAAGGTCCCATCCAACCCAAACCATTCTATCATTTTATGCTTTCAAAAGCTGCTGTTTTAGCTTGTGAAGGAGATAAAACCCCCCACATTTCTCATTGCTTATCACTCTGTTAGCACAGGACAGAGCTAAACCCCGGGGCAGCAACGCCCATTTCGGGGCCAATTCCTAGCCTCGCTGCGACTTCCTTGGAGCCGGCAACAAACTTTTATCCCTTTTATCCCCATCTCGCTCTTATCCCTTTTATCCTCATCTCGCTTTTATCCCCTTTTTATCCTGCTGCCCATCGGCGTCATCGGTGCTCGGCGCATCGACTGCTGCGGGAGCGGCTGTGCCGCCTGCGCTGCGTCCGCCGCCATCTTGGCGGGAGGAGGGAGAGGTGAGGGGAGACGCGAGGGGAGAAGTGGGGCTGGGAGCCGCGATACGGGATCCAGGCGGGTGGACAGGCAGACAGGCAGTCCGGCAGCCCCGCAGCCCCCCAGGCCCGCGGCGCCGCTGCCCAGGGTTGTGCGGTGTGTCCGGCGCGGGGCTCGCAGCCGCTAACGCGTTCCCCCCGTGTGCTCTGCCCGCAGGCGGGTCCTCAGGATGGACATCAGGCCGAACCACACAATCTACATCAACAACATCAACGACAAGATCAAGAAGGAAGGTACGAGCGGCTGCCACTTGGAAGCCGAGATTGTCCCCTGGGGCCTGGTCGTGCTCTCTCACCCGGCACTTGGTTCCCGGGGGATCCGGAGGGATCCGGGACTCCTGGGAATCTCTGAAGGGCCGGACAGGGTGTGGTCGTGAGCCGAGCTCTCACAAACGCCTGCTTGTAATGAAACAGCACCTAAAGCCTACAAATATATCAGTTTTAAGTCTTCTTGTAGAAACCTCGTTCTACGGAAGCTTCTCGCTGACTCTCTACAGCAGTTCTTTGGCTGCAGATTTGCTTGTCACTGAATAACTAGTATAGGAGCAATTGGAATATTCAGTGGATGATAACAGGCGTGTTGGCACACGTTTTGGTGGTCAGCAGCCCCCTCTTGCCGAATTGTAGGAACTTCAGCGTGCTCCTCGCTTGTTTAAGGGTGTGAACATGGTACGAGCTGGTCAGCTTTGTGTCATTGTGTTACAGACACAATGGAGTTCCTGCAGCCCACACCAGAGAGAAGAGGGCTGTGTGCTGAGGAACTTTAGCTCCTCAAAAGTGTGCTGAAAATAACTCTTTTGCCCTTACCTAGCTGCATATTCCATGTCTACATCAAACCATCCACTTGTGATCTAAAGTGATCATGATAATTTATAAGTGATGGTTTGTGAAAGGAGTGTGTGGATCATACTAGCACTACTTAAATGTTTCTTCAGGGTGCTTCAGAGAGACATCCAAAAGTGAAAACAGCTTTGCTGATGAACTATTCAATGACGTGTCAAGATGGTTCTGCTGTGAATAAATTTAACTTAGGGCTTTGCAGCATGTTAAGTGCCCTATAAACTAATAAATCCCCATTATGAAATTTCATGATTATAATTCTTAAATAGAATCACAGAATAGTTTGGGCTGAAAAGGATCTTAAAACTCATCTAGTTCCAAGACCCCTGCCATGGGCAGGGACACATTCTACTAGACCAGGTTGTTCAGAGCTCTGTCCAGCCTGGCCTTGACACTTCCAGGGGTGGGGCATCCACAACTTCTCTGGACAACCTGTGCTAGGGCCTCACCACCCTCACAGTAAAGAATATTTTCCTAATATCTAATCTAACCCTACCCTCTCAGTTTGAAGCCATTTCCCCTTGTCTTGTCACTCCAGGCCCTTGTAAATAGTCCCTCTCCATCTTTCTTGTTGGCTCCCTTCAGTACTGGAAGGCCACAATCAGGTCACCCTCAAGCCTTCTCTTCTCCAGGCTGAACAATTCCAATACTCTCAGCCTTTCCCCATAGCAGAGGTGCTCCATCCTTCTGATCAACTTGGTGGCCTCCTCTGGACTTGCTCCAACAGGTTGATGTCCTTCCTGTGCTGGTGACCCCAGAGCTGGAGGCAGCACTGCAGGTGAGGTCTCACCTGGGCAGAGCAGAGGGACAGAATCCCCTCTCTTGCTGTGCTGCCCACACTGCTTTGGGTGCAGCCAAGGACATGGTTGGCTTTCTGAGCTGCCAGTGCACATGGCTGGATCATATCCAGCCTCTCATCCATCAGCACTCCCAGTCCTTGCCAGGACTGCTCTCCCTGTTCATCCCTCAGCCTGGATTGATATTGGGGGTTGCCCTGACCCAGGCACAGCACCTTGCACTTGGTCATGTTAAACCCCATGGAGCAAATGGAGGGTTTATAATTATCTGTAAAGCTTACAAATGTCTTCCTATTTTAATACATGTTTTTAAGGAAAGTATTTTGATAAAAAGCTTTTTGTAATAAAAAAAAGGCACATCAGTGTGGTTGATCAGGAGCAGGTGGAGAAAGTGACAGTGGGCTAATATTGTGAAGCCTCAACAGCAGTAAACAAGAGGCAGTGCTCTTATCTTGCTGAAATCTTTAAAATATAAGGTTTTGTGAGTTAGAATGATTACACAATATGGAGGATTTATTTAGCTTGATTTGGATAAGATTAAGCTTTCATTTGGCGTGTAGTCAGGTGATTTTAAAGAATGAAAGTAAATCCATTGCAGCCGTAAGGTGTAGTAGGATCATACGAAAACACACTCAGATCCAGAATATGAAAAAATTGATTAAAATTGAGATAATTGATTACACAGTTACAACCAAAATTTCCAGATTCTATTACCCTTGTAGTTACTGTTTTTCTGCGTTCTTGTTTTAAGTCACAGCTCTTTAGTGCTGCTTGTTGCAGTATTGATTTTCTGATCAGTCTTGATGGCTGTCGTACATCGTACCTGCGTGTATTGGGGGTGTGTGTGTGTATACATATATGAAAATATGTATTTACATACCTCTGTGTAACTGTTACTCCCTTGCAGTGGTAGAATGGATGGTGCTACAACTTCTTCACTACCTGAATACTTAAGGTGTGAAACCAAGTGTTACACACCAGCTTACAAAAACTGGGCAAATAAAGTTGTGCAGCAGTTTTGACTAAACGGATGTAAAGTATCACTATCTCAGCTAAAGCTGGTAAAAAACATTGTCCCTGAAAGACAGCAGACTCTGTAGAAGTGGACATTTGCATGTAACCTGTTCTAGTTAGTTCTCTCCTGTCATCCCCAGAGCTGAAGAGGTCCTTGTATGCCTTATTCTCACAGTTTGGTCATGTGGTCGACATTGTGGCTTTAAAGACCATGAAGATGAGAGGACAGGCTTTTGTTATATTTAAGGAACTTGGATCATCTACCAATGCTTTGAGACAGCTCCAAGGCTTTCCGTTTTATGGGAAACCAATGGTAAGTTATTTTGTTACCTTTTTAAAGAGAGAAACCCCATGATAGTGTGATACAGTGTTTTGGTACTTTCACCTTGGGAATGAACTATTACTTGCACTTTGTTACTGAAGGGTTCCTCAGTCATGTCACATCCTAAGGAGTACCTGGGTGTTATCTAGAGTATCTGATGAGTGTCTAGAAAGATTCTGAAGAGACTGCAGTTACAATACACACAGAGGTTGAACTGAGCATTTAGGCTTCCTAGGTGATGGCTTTTTGTTTTTCTCTGCTGGATTATAGTTTTTACCTTAAATACTTCCATTTTCCTCATCATGTCTTCCATTGAATCAGTTAAATTATTTCTGTAATATTATTGAAATTAGGTGCTTTCAGTTACTTCATGTAGAGTAACCTTAACTACTTTTAGATTCATAATGAATGTCTAGAATATGATGCTCCCTGTTTGAGGTAACAGTGAGGAGGGTGAAGATCTCCACAGTTTTACTTTCCAGATGTGCTCAGTGATTTAATTTTTTTCATTGAGGGCTAGTTCTGCTTGATTGTAGACCACCAAACCAAGTAACTGCACTTCAGTGTAACTTCAGTGAAGCAAATACACTGCTGGTTGATAAACATGATTTAGTAATGTACTCGATAACATGCAAAATAGCACTACAACTGATAGTAGTTGCCTGCTTGGATGATTAGGCATCTCTTAATTCCGCAGCTATTGGTGAGGTGTAACAATACATGATGGATGGGTACATTACTACTGGCTTTCAGCTCGTGGCTTTGAACACTGAAGAGGGCAGAGACAGTTATGCTGCTGAGCTATTTTCATTAACACCTTCAGATTCTCTAATGAAATCCTTAACGCTGAATTGTGCAAGCTCAGTCCTGCCATTATTTATCCTTAAGGAGTTTTGTGCTCGGTGAAATTCAATAAGAAATAAAAAGATTAAGGCTTCATAAGCTCTCAGGTGTACTTCCCTCTTTGAGCTTTGCCTGCAGCCTGCATACTTTATCTGGGCACTAAACAAAGGCATTAAAATGAATCTTCAGCTGCTAAGTAGTTTGTATTGAGGTAGCTTCTAATAGGGAAAACAGTAGGATTGTGTGCATACATAATGTTGTACCCCTGTATAGTCATACTTGCATCTCCATTGGGGGGCCTTTGTCAGAAAATCAGCACTGTTGTGCTGCTGACACAATTTATGCAGTCCTGTTTGGATTAAGGTGGGTATTTGCCTTTCTATTTAAGACGTCTGAGTTTTGCTGAACTCACTTCTCTGCAATCAATCATGGCTAGGCTTCGCGAACGAAGATTTGGGAAGGGCTCTACCCACGTTTGTTACAAGCGCGCTGGTGGCTAAAAAGGCCAGTATGAGATAGGCACATCCAACTGCAAAAGGCACAGCAGAAAGACTCCTTAGGTGGTAAATTCAGCAAGACACGGTTCTTTCTGTGTTGCCTTTTCTCCTCAAGAGTGATCCTGCGTGCGTTCTCAAAGGAGGCAGCAGCGTTATAGACGGTGTGTCTCCAGACCTCCCGATTGGAGGCCAGAGTAGACCAGTTATGTTGATCAATATGGCCGAGGCTGAGATGTTGTTTCAGGGAGTCCTTGTATCTTTTTTTTGGGGCTCCTCTCTTGTGGCAGCCAGTGGCAAGTTCACTATAAAGCATGATCTTGGGGAGGTGGTGGTCCTTCATCCTTGAGACATGCCCTGCCCAATGCAGCTGTGTTCTCAGCAACATGGCCTCAATACTTGTGACTGCTCCTTATTCTAGAACAGACGTATTGGTCATATAATCTGACCAGTCACTTATCTGCAGAGATACAAGAAATCACTGTCAAACTTTAGTTCCCCTTAAAATGGAGTTAAAAACCCTTACAGGTTTTGTAATGGAAGCTAGTGCCAGTTTTGTCAAATGTCCTTGTATCTCTGTGTACGTGTTACCTTGACAGATGTTGAAAAGATGCTGTTAGATGGAGTTCTGATTTCAATGAGTTAAATTAGTAATTTCATATTAGGGTTTTTTTTAGCATTCTCTAATTGCATTCAGAACTAATTATGAGGATTAAATCTCTGTAAGAATACCTACAATTTATAACAATATTTTTAGAGTAAGAAGTTCCTGCAAAAAATGTATAAATACACAGTTAATGGAAGGGGTGCAAAATGTTGTGTTATTAACTGCAAAATGTATTGGGTTGTTCTTTTTTCTTTTAAAAAGCGTATCCAGTATGCAAAAACAGACTCTGACATCATCTCTAAAATGCGTGGGACTTTTGCTGATAAGGAAAAAAGAAAGGAAAAGAAGAAGGCCAAAACTCTGGAGCAGTCAGCAAATGCACCCAATAAAAAAGTTATCCAGGTAAGCTGCTTCTCTGCTTAAAAAAAATAAAAAACAAACACAAAAGCTGTTTTAAATATTTTTTTCTCAGACTTAAGTGTTGTCTTTTGGTACTTTTCAATTCCTAAGTTGGGGTTGATAACTAGTGCTCTTGAGCACTTGCTAGAAGTTGAAGGAGAGTGGACTGATTGTACAGTCCTTGCTGTTCCTTTTTTTTTCCTCCTTTGCTATTACCAGATGAAAATAAGGATGTAGGGCAAAGGTACAATAAACCAAAGTAGAAACTAACCTCTTTTAAGAAAACAAGGAATGTGTGCTTATCTTTAATGCCAGCTTCAAGTGCTCAACCAGCTTTTCCTTCAGTGTTTTAATGCCTTGATTGTCTTATAAGCACGGTAAGAATGGTAAATGGGAACAGGAGAATTAATTCATAGTTAGATGAAAAGGAGTGGGCTTGGAATATATCTCCACGAAGGGTTGGCCTGGCCTGCACTAACAACATTTAGTAATTTTTGTGCTGAAGTATAGCAGAAAACATCAAGGCATCTGACCAGCTCCTCCCAGTTTATATACTGGGCATGATGTTCTGCGCTGTGGAATATCCCTTTGGCCAGTTTGGGCCAGCTGTCCTGGCCATGCTTCCTCCTAGCTTCTTGTGCACCTCTTCACTGGCAGAGCATGGGAGACTGAAAAGTCCTTGATTTAGAACAAGTACTACTTATCAACAACCAAAACACTAGTGTGTTATAAGTTTTATTCTTGTACTAAATTCAAAACACAGCACTGTACCAGCTACTAAGAAGAAAATTAATTTTGTCCCAACTGAAACCAGGAGTCCTAGGCCTTCATTTTCAAAACTACTTCCTCCCTCCCTAACTGTTAAATCAAATTTTGTAATGTGGAGAAATAGTTGACTCAGCCATTAGTCAGACCAGATACTACTGATGTTTTTTTATTTTGATTGCCTGGTTTTGGAGCTCAGCAAAATTCATGTGCTTTGTTCCCTTTGGGAAGTATCTTGTAAGCAACAAATGTTCCTTGGATTGTAGCTTAAAAAAGCCTTAAGATATGTCATGAGTTGTATAGAGACATGGTGATGTGTGCTGATATATTTCTAACAGAACACCTTTGTAAAGTTGTTTTGTACTTATTTGCTAGGGAGCAACACCAAATTCAGCCAATGCTCCAGGGACTGCACCACAGAATCAGGTAATGCTTTTTTATTTTTGTAACTAAAAGCACTAATGTTTAAAATTATTGTCTATGAATAATAGGTTTGTTACACAGGGAAACTTGAGAGTATATTCTACAGTTTTCTTTTTGGCCTGTGAGACATTTGTTTTACAACTAAATCACAGCAAACAAACAAAAGAAATCCCCCTTTTACTATATCTGGTTGACAGGAAATGAGAATCTGCAATTTCTTATTATTATACAGAAAACAGCACTTGATTATCAAGTCATACTGGATTCTTAAATTTGGACTGTAATTAGTTTTAGTTGAAGGATTCTTAATTTTTTTTCATCGTTAATAAATTCCCTTTAAGTTATTTTATTCTAGTAGTAGATAGGGAGAAGGAAGACAATACAAGGTGCCAGAATATCTGCCTAAAAGCTTCCTTTCAGGAGTTTGGGGGTCCTCTGCTTACTTTTTTCTTATAAGTGTCTAATTTTCCAAAGGATTGTGTGGAGATGCAGCAACAGCTCCCTACACTTCACTCATCTCGTCTGCTCAGTGACCTTCTAAATGATTCATGCGTGTTAGAAATGAGGGTGCTAAAGAGAGCAAATACTATGGAAGAATATCTTTGCCTGCCCTGCATCTCTTTCTTGAGTACTGTAATTGGGAATTGCATACATCCACAGGGGAAAAGTCTTGCTCCCACTCTGGGTTTTCAGGCACAATATATGTACATCAGTTCACATTGAAGCACAACACTCTCTGGGTATTTGTTTGAACTTCAAAAGTTTATTTTCTAATGGCACTGCCTGGAATATTTCCATCAGTTGAAGGAGGTTGTTTTGCTGAGGCTTTAAATTACTTGGCGCCATTATTAGGATGTTTGAAGTTGTGTCTTATAATGTACTGGATGACTTGGAGATTCCAGTGTCAGCAAATGACTACTCAGCCTTGTGTCTGGGGGGTGGCTTCAAATTCATATCAGCAGGCAAAGTTTTTAATCTAATGAGATTTCTAATTAATAAATTTGAATTGAGCACTGTAGTAAAACCATGTGGGTTTTGTGGATTTGGGTTGCCCAGAGATATTCAGTATTTTGATAGTACTGTGGATGAACAGGGTATTCATCTTGGCTTCCCACTGCTCTTCTGGAAGGATGTGAGTTTCCTAGGTTCTTCCACTGCCACACGGGTGTCTTGGACAGCACTTCAGCCATTACTTGAGCACCTGGGTGTGGAGAGTGCTGCAGTGTCAGCTCTTGACTTGTTGAGTTTAAATGTGACATCTAAGACAACATGTTAATGTGATTTTTGTGGAAATAAGAACCTCTCCAAATTAATATATCACTGTAAAAGCCAATGAGCTCTGTCTGAAGGTCTTGTGAAGCCTAGCTAGAATGTTATGAGCAAAGCTAAGGGCATGTGTCTTGGTTCAAATAATCACGCAGACAGTTGCAGAAGAATGGGTAACTGTGTATAATCTTCTGAACTTTGATCTTCTGTTGTTGCAGGTGCCTGATAACCCACCAAACTATATCCTTTTCCTTAATAACTTGCCTGAGGAAACAAATGAGATGATGCTGTCCATGTTATTCAATCAGTAAGTTTTGAATAGAGATGGCTTGTCCTTTGAATTCTTCTGTTACCTGCGTGTGCTTTCTCAGCTGGCAAGCTGACTTTACAGAAATAAGAGTTTCTTCTGAAGGTAGTTCTTTGTCTTACTGCCAAGGTTGCAGATGTCAGTTCTGATGACTTGGTTCAGGAAGCAAATCACATCTTTTTCATAGCTGGTTTTGATTGTGTAATTTATCTGCTATCAATCTGCACTGGGTTTAAGCTGGTGACTTTAACCTTAAAGACTTTAGGACTGCAGGAGCAGTTTTAAAACTAGCTTTGATTGCTCCTGTATGAATACAAGACTGATTAAATTGCTTCCACCTCAGATCCTTAATTGAGGCATAGTTTCAAGGACTGGACATGTAAAACCCTTCAGTTTAAATCTTTCAGTAGTAATAACTATTGCTCTAGTAGATGCTTCTGAAAAGGTCTTACTGCTACTGAAGAGAGATGTATTATCAAGCTAAGAAACATGATTTGACTCTCACCTTGTTTTACAGGTTTCCTGGATTCAAAGAAGTTCGCTTAGTGCCTGGGCGCCACGACATCGCATTCGTGGAGTTTGAAAATGAGAACCAAGCAGGAGCTGCTCGAGATGCTCTCCAGGGATTCAAGATCACTCCATCTCATGCCATGAAAATCACTTATGCAAAGAAATAGCTGGGTGCTCCTGTAAAGGAGTTCTGTGAATAGGTTTTTTTTTTTTAAATGATGATATTTTCATCAGCTGCCATGTTTGCTGTTCTCTGCAAAAAACATAAGACTCGTGCAGAATTGCCACAATGACCAGGACAGATGTAGGATTTCCACAGATCTACTGGATAGTAGCTTTTTCTGTTGAAATACTAATTTTTATAAAATAAAATATAAATATACTGTTTTCAAGCCATGTTTTTTCCTCAGATTTGTCTTAATATTGATTAGCCTTGCAGGGCTTTATTCAGTTTAACTACTTTTAAGGTGACACTCATTTCTCAGAAGTAGGTGCTGAAAAATAGCTGTCCTTCCAAAGCAGAAAGTGTGATCAGGAATGCTAAATGCCAGCGTATTCAGAATAAATACAGCACTCAACCTTCAGCTTCGTTATCAAGGGGACAGCTGCTTTTCAGCAAGAATAATTTTGTCACCTAGGAAAAATGACTTATCATTAGCGAGTTTTTTTCCCCAGTGGAAATTGCAGTTTGACACCACTGTTGTTCAACTTGGTTTTGTCTTGGTGACTGGCAGTAGAAGCAAGTCCCCAGAAGAAACATAAAAGTTTTTAGACAGACTTTTGCAAAATACCTATTCCTAATGCCTCTGGGTTGGTTAGGTTTGTTTTACTTTATGCTTTCTCATTTATTAAAAACCTTGCAGGTCTTCTGTAATTAACACTGGATGCAGTGAAGTAATCAGATGTAGTATTGTGAGTTGTAACTGCTCTAAATGTTTTGGTAAAAAAATCACTCAAAAAAGTTGTAGTGTTTTGTATGTGGCAACATAAGCCATTTTTTTTTGCACAAGACCTAAAAAATTGAAATTTCATCTGCTCCCAGAATATATTGCAAGATGATACCTCTTTCGCAATCATCTCAGTTGCTGACCTGTTTCCATATACAGATTTTTTCATTCTTTTTAGTGATTTTGTATGTGTTCTAATACTTGCAAGTTAAAATTGTTTCCATGTGCCTGTAAGGGAGCAAAAATGACAGTTAGTCCATCATGAACCTTTTGGTTTTCCTTCTGCAGTCATAGTTCTATAGGTATTAATTATGCTGTCATTGCATCCCACTAGTTTGTGTACATGAGACTGCCATTGCTTTTCACATTTATTCACTTCCAAGGGTTTGGTGCTGTCTGCCAGCAAAGTTGGATACTACATATCGGAATTCGGAGGAAGGAGTAATGGGCTGGAAGGTTAGAGGAGAATGTGGTGAAATCAGCTGTGAGGGTAAGGTGATGCTAGAAGTTGCAAGATGCACTGTCTTTAAAAGAGAGTGTGGGATATTTGATGACAGTTTACAGGTTCTGTGGTTCTGCCTGTGGGCTGAAAGCTGGTGCAGCCAACAGCTCTTCAGGCCTCCTCATGAATTGGGAAGCACTGGTTCTCTGGAGTGCTGTTTAGGAATCTCCAGACTTGCTTTTTGTCACATCTAAGGACTGATCCAGACCAGCCTTCTGTAGCCTGACAGCCTGTGCTCTGAATTGCTGACAGGACAGCACCCACAGCAGCTCTGGTGGGTGTTCCTTTTGTGTGTGTGCGTGAATGTGTTTTCATTAAAATACTCCCTACAAGTCTTGCTTCGTGTATGCTAGGACAAGATTTGGGGAAGGTAGATGAATTCCAGGTGTCCTCTCCAAGGTTTAAAGAGGACATTTTAAGTCAGTTTGTGGCACCATTTAGTGTCTTGCATCTGCAAACTCTGTAAAAAGAGGGAAATTGTTGCTGTCCTGGTGTGACCTGTGTGTTTTACTGTGACTGCATCTCCCTGGGGGAGGGATCTTACCTGCACAAGTATGTGGTGCTTGAACTCTTAAATTTCAAATTTGAATTGCTGACTTGCAAAGCCTTTTTCCTGCATTTCAACTCCCTAATGGTTTGCTTACATCGCATCCGTCTATTAGAGTCCCAGTAGGTCCTTTCTGCAGATGGAAATGGGAATCTCTGCCACTGAGGGTTTACAGTCCAGCAAAGTTCATGCTTGTCAGTGAGCATTTGCAAAAATGAAGGACAGGAGGATTTGGAAGGATGTAATTTCCTTCGCTGCTTAGCAGGGTCTGACTTAATTTCCATTTTCAAACTTTGCTTGAGGTAAGATTAAGGCTGTAGACAAGTCTAGGAAGGCTTAACCTATTTAAATAATACAGTTGATGGTTGAAATGTTAATGCAGAATGGCTTTAGGAGGGGATTCAGTTTTGTGAGTGGACCCTGAGATCTTCCCCCTGCCTGCGGCTCCTTTGGTGGGGTGGAATGTCACCCCAGCCCCTTCCCATTGGCCCAGTGTGTTTGTCCAGGTGTCTGCCTCTTCCATAAAAGCCTGGAATCATCAGACCTTGCACACATTCCTCAAGTGCTGTGGCAAAGAATAATGACACAACGTGTTTATTTAGTGGTTTTAC
Source organism: Neopelma chrysocephalum (assembly GCF_003984885.1). Classification (NCBI taxonomy): domain Eukaryota; kingdom Metazoa; phylum Chordata; class Aves; order Passeriformes; family Pipridae; genus Neopelma; species Neopelma chrysocephalum. Next base: position 383,222 of record NW_020897753.1, on the reverse strand, counting down.
TTTTGTGTCTCAGCTTAATGTGTCCTCTTGCAACTGGAATTTTTATGGACAAGCTTTCCAGCAAGAAGCTGTGTGCTGATGATGACTGTGTCTGTAAGTAAATCTGCTTTAATTTTGAGGACAAAATAGTCTCAAAAATAATGGTGGAGTTTGGATGTGTTAGAGAGAGGTGAAAACTACTCTGCTTACTTAGCTGTGTTACATTTGCATTGGCTTGTCAGCTTTAATAGTAGAGTGGGAGGGTGATGTGGAATGTCATATATAATTTTACTGCAAAGTGGGTTTTTAAAGGACATTTTTCTTTTAAGTGAAAGTTAAGTGTAGAGAGAAGGATTGTAACTTTCACTGTGATGAAATGGCACAATCTTAAGCTGTTACTTCGCTTACTGTAAAATAGCAAAATGAGCAGAGCAAATTCTTTAAGACTTACTGATTTCAAGATAACCTATTTTTATCTGTGGAAATAGTTTTACCTATGTGCATAAAAGCCCACATGTATTTGTGTTTCTCTAAAATTATCCATGTATTTAAAAACGTCCATCTCATTCTTTTGGTGTTTTTCTTTCCTAGACACTATTTCCCTCGCCAGAGCAGAAGAGGATTATAATGCTTCAGACTGCAGATTCATCAATATTAGAAAAGGGCAGTTGATCTATGTTTACTCAAAACTAGTGAAAGAAAAAGACTCTGGAGAATTCTGGGCTGGAAGTGTAAGAGGAGATTCTTGTATATATGAACAAACTAAAAGTAGATTAACACACATTTCTGACAAAAAATGGATGCTAATGCTAAGCTATTGTGGAGTTTAAAACAACAACTTAGTTTTAAAAGTGAAAGTTTAAACAAACAGGTTGAGGAGTCTTGAGGGCTGTAATATTTTTCTTTTTTTAAATGAAATATCTTCAGTAGCTATATAGTAATTATGAACTGAATCTTAACAGAAGGGCTCAACAGTTCTTTTCTGTGGCTGTTCGCTGAAACTTTGGAGGATAAAGCTTTTATCACAGTTGGTCATAAAACTCTTAAAATTTAAGCGAAGCAAAGATAAATATTAACTGCATTTACAAAAAAAAGATCCAGACAAATTACAAGCAGTATCAGTTTGCTCGAGCTTTGTGCCTGGTTTGTTTCATATGCCAGCTGATTGGAACCTAGGAAGTGTAAAACCAGAGTAAGAACACTACTTTTGACTAAACGATAAACCAGCTTGAACCAGATGAGGATTGCTTTAAGGTACCTAATTATACATCTCCTTGCTTGAAGGTTTATGGAGAACAGTATGAAGACCATATGGGGACAGTTGGTTATTTCCCTAGGAGTTTAGTCTCAGAGCAACATGTCTATCAAGAAGCAAATAAGACTGTTCCTACAACGGTAAGGAATTTGCAAAAGCCAAGCTGGCTACATAATTATACTTGGCTATGTAATGCTAATTTGCTGTAAAAACAAATCATGATTGTGGCAGTTGATTGTAGCATGTCACAGATGCTTAGGGATGCAGTCTTTATACAGGCAAATAGCCTTGATAAAATCCCTAACATAAGCTTTGATACTGCAGACATTACAAATGCTGGAATAAGGGCTTCATCCTATTAGAGTTCCTGTTGATTGGATAGTATTCCTTCAAGGCCATGTAACTTTTACCCAAAGCTTTCTATTTTAGAGCCTGGGTATTGTGCTGTGAACTTCAGTAATGTGTAAAAGTGTGCCTTCTGTTAATTGTACATATAGATGGACACTGCCGTACAGAACTTGTGATTGCTGAGAGCGTGTTTGCTTTCCATGACAAAGTTAATGGTATGTCAGAAAGTTGAATTAAAAAGGTTTCGGAAGCACAATAGTGTTCTGTGAGTAAGTAGGCTGCATTTCTGAAAGGATGGTTTTCCCTGCAGAGTAGGGTTTCCTATACCGTAAAATTTGTATTTTTACTAAATATCTGAAGCACTTCACAGAGGAGTGGAAGAGGAGGGTCCTTTCTTCAGAGGCTGGTATGGTTTGGCTTACAACTAATGCTTACTAGTAGCTTATTTCTGTGTTTAAGACCGATTTGAGTGGTAGACTTACAGTGTTTACCTTCATCCATACTGAATGTTTAGCTATACACTGTTTTGCAGCATATGGCAAAATACAATTAGTGTGTCAATCTGGATATTGGATCTGGAGTCTTTAATCCTAGGTCCAGATTATTAGGTGGATCTGATTAACACAGAGTAAATAAGTGAAAGGAAGAATTTTGTGTCAGGTTAATAGTTGTGAGGATCTGTGTTACAATGTGTCAGACAAGTTTTATTTGAGGAAATGCACATCTTTATCCAATATTTATCCAGTGATTGCTTTTCTTGACACTACACCGGGTTATTCCGAATTTGTCCCAGAAGCTTTGCAGAAATTAATTAGTCAAAGAACATGAAAAGATGACTAAAGTATGTTTCTAAGCTGTTTTCTCAATGGTATGAGAGCCAGTCTGCTGCATGGCAAGCTGAACTGAAAGCAGAGTAGGTTAAGCACTGCCTTGGCCTGCAGCCTGACTCAGGGTCCCCAGTGGAGTCCTGTCAGGCTGCAATACTGAGTTTTAATTGGAAAGTCATTTCTTTCACGAAACTATTGACGCAGATTTCCAGTCCTTTCACCCTTCCTTCACATTCTTGCTGTGCTGGAACATTGTGAGGAAAATAGGAGGCAATACAGAGGTGCTCTTCATGTCCTACTGATCTCAGCTGTATGTTGCAAATGGGACCTTCAGGATCTGACTCTTTGTTCACATTTAAAACAGTCTATAGCACACCTTGACCCATCTGTGGACCTGCTGCCTGCTCCAGAAATAACCCTTAAAGGAGCTGTTCTACACAGAACTAGTGTTGCACACCTCCACAGATGCCACCAACCTTCCATCTGCAAGTTGGGAGCCAGTCTTTTGCTCACAGCTCTGTAACCTTCTCTCAATGTTTTTACCTTGTTTGCAATGTTTTCCCCAGCCTTGCACCTGCAAAGCCCAATATTGGTGTGCTCTCTTAGGAAGGGGTTCATATTTATATAAGGAGATCTGGTGATGCCCAAAGCTTAACAATAAATCAGCATCCAGCACCTGCCCTGATCAAGGCACTGGATGGCAAAAACCAAATGGCACTGTGTGAAGAAAGGACTGGTAGGGAACTCAATGGGGAAAAATATTGTGGGGAGCACCTGAAGCCTGATAGAGAACATCAGCCTGGGGGCCTCTGTGTCTCTGACTCTCCTTTGATTTTTTTTTCTTTTTTTCATCCCCAAAAGTAACTTTCACTGTTGGAGTCAATGCATGCCATTAGCTGCAGACCTTGCTATAGTAAACCTGCCTGTGAACTTCTCTCAGCCTCCTTTTGTGCAGCACTTGGGTAATCCATGCCTGTCAGTTGCTGTTTGAGCAATAAATCTTAGGAGATTTTTTTTTCTCAGTGCTGCTACTTCTGAACCATTGAATCAAATTGAGTACAATGGACTGAGCACCACAGGCCGTGTGTACTACAGAGTGGTGTCAGATTGCCTGCCTTCCCTCAGTCACTTAAAATTGGCCATTTGCTAGCTAAGATGAGAGCACTCTCATTACCAGTAAGCAACTGTTCTGCAACAGATCCCTGTCTTCCTGCACGCAGTGGGCAACTATTTGGGATACACTGAATGGAAATGAGCACCACAGTGTGATAATTCCACACAACAGAATCAAGATCTGTGTAGGCATTTAAGGTAGTAGCAGAAAGGAAGCAATATGCTCTGGAAGTCTATTCCATGCCAGAAGTTTTCAAACAGAATATTGGCATTTGTTTTCTAGTCAGCATTTCTCCGTAGCAACTGTACTGCACAGCCTCAGTCTAAGTCATCCTTTTCATGTGAGATTAGGAATTGTTTGAGGATAAGGGGTTACATATGACTAATCAATCCAGGTATGGATGTAGAAACACAAAACAAAAAAGGGAGATAAAGGAATCGTTTGAAATGAAGAGAGAAGGAGGTATTGTCTAATTAATTTTAAGAATTCAAGGCAGGAACAAATCTGAGCTATGGAAAGGAGTCAAAAGACAAAAGGCCTGTTTCTTTTCCAGAATGCTTTGAATATATTATGGTGTACTTTGCGTATATTATAATGTATTCTGTGTTTGCATTTACTTATGTACCTTCGGGGGGTGATAAAGGAATGTTAATCCTTCAGTAATCTCAAAACATCTTTTAACTCTCTTTTTCAGGACATTGATTTCTTCTGTGAATAGCACTGAAAGCAGTCAGGCAATCTTTCAGCTGCTACCAGGGAAAGCTGCTGGGAGGAAACCGGGGCACCCTCCCTGCACACAGAGTTCTGCCCATAATAGATGTTTGTGGAACAAGTAATCTTTCTCCAAAATAATAAAATTTTCATTTAAAGAGAGTGATTTGGGATAGGGACCCAGTCCCACATAGGATTTGTTCTTTAGAAATTTTTTTACCCGCATATGCTTTGCTACTTGTTAATAAAGATGATAGCCTTTGAATTGCTGTAAGTCTCTCTGGTATGACTATGCATTGAATGGGATTAAACTGAACTCAGATCTGCTTCCTGCATTTCACATTTTTAGGTGAATGTTTTTTGGAAAAACACAGCTTGGCATTCAAACCCCTCAGTGTTCATGCTGCAGTGTACCTGGCTGAAATAAACAGGAGCTGACTTTCAGGAGGAGAGGAGAATCAATACTATGCTAGGGGGCATTGGAGGATGCTTTTGATTTTCTAGAATCTTTCTTTTTCCCCTACAGTGATTGTTGTCCTTGCAGTTTCTCTTTGGAAATCACAGCAGTTTCACCATTATTCTTTCAGTCATATGTACATTTGACAAGATCTCAAGGTCTGTTTCTGTTCATTTTATCGCAGCATAGGGGAAACATAAGCACAGCTTGAGGTGTGTGTCAGGTTTGCATTTTAAAAAAGTTGTGTAGAAGTCTCAGTGTGGCCTCGAAATGCACTCTTAACTCATGGCATCTATTTGTCTGAAGCCAGTATTAAGTTTTCAACCTCAGGCAGGGATTCAGAAGCCTTTAAACTAACCTGTTGTGTACTTTTCAACAAGGATGTCTTTGAAGAAGTGTAATACTCATAAGTCATTACCTTAAGTCAGAAGCTTGTAACTGAGCAAGCCTTCCCACTGCCATGGGTGGGAGCAGCGCTGTTCAGTGAGCGCAGGGTGACATCCAGCGGCTGGCTTCTGCCTGGCTCTGGGAAGGACTCCGAAGGCTAGTTAGTAGCATCACAAGTACACTCAAGCTGGGAGGGTCCTCGGGGTCTCCTACCAAAATCAGTGTCACACCGAATCCACATCAGAGCACTCACAGATTTGCTCAGTCTTAAAAACCTCCAAGGACGCTGGGTGACTCATTCCTTAATTTATTCTCATAGTGAAAATTACTTGCTTTATCTGAAACCTGTTTTGTTTTGTTTGTTTTTTAAATTTTGGTCCATTGTCCCTTTTCCTCCACAGAAAACCTCAAGTAAAAGCCCAGATCCATCTTCTCAATATGCCCCTTGTAGTTCAAGGGGAACTATTTCTTCCCTAGGCTTGAGAATTGCAGCTTACACAGCTTCTCCCATCAGGGCTGGTGGACCCTGCCCAGCTCGTTCCTGAACATGCTCTAGTTGCACAGCAGCAGGCCAGGTTTCTGATTTGTGGTGTTAGTAACAAGGAGGATGACTGAGTTTCAGAAGGATTCACACATGCTTATCTGATTCTCACTTGTGACAACACTAACAATTCACAGTGTAGATTTTTTTTTCTAATTACATACAGTGCTGTAAGCATCTTGTTATCTACTCTGCTAACAAAACACATGCCTCAGGGCCTATGATAGATGACAAGGAGTTCACTCAGAGCTTTCCTGCAATGTGTTTCTTCCACAGAAAACATGTTCTTGCCACCACAACTTTGTCGTGCCAGTGCACTCTGACAACAACAAGAGCACTGTGTGTTCCTGAAGTGTGCTGGCCCTGTGGCAATGAGGCAGTGCTCAAGATGCCTGCACCCACAGTGGTGCAGTGGTGTTACCAGTGTGTCAGCCAGCTCTGCACAATAAACTTTAGTGACACAAAACAGCAGGCAGATGGTAGGTACCAAGTTCCTTTCCACCACAGGTTACAGCATGAGGGTTTTGGTGGAGGAGAAACAACATCCCCAGCTGCCCTGGCCCAGAGCTAATGAAGGGCTGATTGCAGCCCTGACCGAGATCAAGGGGGGATGAGCAACAGCTGCTATAAAAAAATCACCACCTGGGCAGAGTGAGGGTGAAATTAGGGGATGCAAAGACAGATTAAGGAAGGAGAGGGGCTGGCGGGGTGGGCAGATGTAGGAGAGGGTGAAATGTGTTCTGTTATTCTCTGTAACCCAGAGTACTTTTTTTGAGCTGGCTATTGCAAGAAAATATCTGTCTGATATGAACCTGAGACTTCTTTTGGCCTTGAAATTTAGGATTCCTTGGTCTGGAGTAGCCAGGTAAGGAAAAGAATAAGTTGGGGCCTCTGTTGATTCTCATAATAGTGCTTGCTACTAAACTAGTCCTCATTTATATTTATTTACTGGAAATACCTTATTTAAACTGAAAGATAATTTGTCTTTCTTTCCTCTTCTCTGGCAAAGGAGAGATGCTTTATCTTCTGTTGGCTGACACTGACCTGTCTGCAGGGTTTTTTCCCTTACAGCCTCCCACTTCTATTTGGTTTTCTTGAACTAGTATGGCTCTGTCACCAGTCCCCAGAGGTGACTGATGGGTTTATGGAGCAAAATGGCTTTTAGGTTTAGAAATGGCTGTTTTTTTCAGGGGTGGGTAATGAAAACTGCTTTGGGATGGATGAATAGCATTGTCACTACAAATCACAAGGAGCCAGTGTGAGGCTGATTGTTCTTCCTGCTCAGACTGAAATTACACTGCCAGCCCATGACAAGCAGAAGCTCAAACTATATGGTATTGGGTAAAACTGTATGAGTATTAAGTAAATATCATTGAATATATACATACATATATATATGTATATATATATTGTAATATTTGAGTTTCTCAGCATTGTTTAAATAAATGTGTGAATTCCTCTGAAGACTGTAAAATGCAAAAGGACACTTAGTCTTGAGCGAGTACACAAACTGTAAAGCTTGTCTTACGTGATAGTGTGGTCAGAATGCAGCTTAAAGACAGCTCTCCTGTCTATATTGTAATGCTTTTTTCACACGTTCTATAGCAAAGCACTGCCTGTGGTCAGGCCCTCAAGCAGTGGCAGTGGTGTTAAGATTTGTTAGAGGGCGAAGACTTTATTTTTTTTTTCAGGTGGGGAAATGCCCATAGAAGGACACTGGGTTTCACTACTGTATTTTTGCCACAAGGGTGTGTAAAATTGTTTAAGTGGGTGGACTGGGTTTGTAGGTGTAGTACCCAGCTCTACTCAGATTAGATTTTTTTCCTCCCATATGGCATACCCTTTGAACAGCAGTGTGGAAGAGAAGAGCTGCCAGTCCATCTGTTAGTGGCTGTGTTGGAGTATAGCCCACACCAGTGAGTATTCCATTATAAATCTACCAGTTTCAGTGATGTTTTGTTGGCTGGAGATTGCTTAAGTCCCAGGCAGACTTTCTGGAAGTCAGAGGTGGAGAAATTCCTCTGCATGAGTAATAACCCATGGGTCTAGGCACTCAGCTATGATACAGGGAAATTCTACCTCTAATTGCTCGTGGTTGTAACTCTGGCTGAGTGCATCCTACTTGTCCCCACTTCTGGAGGTTACTGGGGCAGCTATTGGTGACAGAAGGGGATGGTTCCCAGTTCTGGTGCAGAACAGAGAAATTCCTTAATTAAAAGTTTCCCAGGAGAAAAACTCTTACTTCCTTCAGAGTTCTAGTGGATTTTGGAAATCTTTGAGAGAAATATGGGTCAGCTGTTCCAATGAAAGGCTTCTTGTAGATGTTGTAACTGCTCTTCTCTTTGGAAAGAGTAACACAGCTTTGTTTAATCTAAATGCAGCTAGCTTGATACCTGGGGTGTTCTTTAGGCAGTTTCCAGCACTTTATGCTACAAAGGGTAAAACTGCTAGCACTGCTCTGATGTAGTCAGGCTAGTTTAATATACTGTACAGCAGGTATTGATCATGGTGCCAGCCAAAGCCTTAATTTCTCTATATCTTCCTTCACAAGGAAGTGGATCTTTGTAATATGTCCACACACCCTTTTCACTTGACATATAACTCATCTTACTAAAATTAGTATTTTAGCCTGGGTTTTGTGATGGGAGACACTGAATGGGCTGTGACTCAAAGCAAGAACAACATCGTAAATGTAGAAGCGTACTAGCAGATGAAGTTTCCCGGCTCAAATGGTACCAGTGGGGGTGAGAGAACTGTGTACTGAAAGAAAGCAGTAGGAGATGGGATAGGAAACTGGTGCAGAAAGATGCCTGGAGCCTTAAAAGACCTGAGAAAGGCAGACCTGACATGGAAGATGGTCCAGACAAGGGGAGCAAGGCACAGGTGATGTAGCTTGTGCTTTCAAGAACACAGCCATCCTGTGTTAGATGGTTGTGTTAGATTAATTTCTGCACTCCCTGGACCAGAGGTGATGTCTTTGCATTTAGTATCCCTGGAAGAATTTTTTCACAGCTTTGTGTCATTGCTTTGTGAAACTCATCCCAGACACTGTAGCTTAGCATACCTGACTAGTTCCACTTTGTGTTGCAAGAATACTCAACGTGTAACAGACGTAGTTACGTGTGCAAAGTACAAACACGTTGTTTCAAGCTATGGATGTGGCTCCTGAAAGCTTCTTGGCCACGTGAGTGTGACATTGTCCCTGGTGTAATTAGCCCTGTCTTTCAACTCAACAGTTTTTGCAGCGCACAACAGTGCTGTAACTCTAATGCTTGCAGCCTATTTCTAGCTAGCTCAAGGGTCTCTTCCTTATGCTGCTTTTTGCAGTGTAGGCAGACTTTTGGATCTTTCTGTTAACTTGGGAGAAAAGGTCAGAGTGTCATGGCCCAAGTGCTGTCTTTTCAGCAGGAAAAGCTGCACCTCCAGAAAAAACCCTTATGTCATTAAACTTAATCAATAGAGAGAAGACAGCATAATCTCTGTCCCTAAGGCATTACTATCTCCTTCCCTGAGGGAGACACGGGTTTCTGCCAGAACAAGTTCAATATGCTTTCATTAGCTTGTGATTTGTTTGTACTGTAGACTTGTAAGCAAATGCTACATGTTCTTAAGGGTTTGAACTGCCACTTTTTGTGTTGAAGACAGAGTTCTGTCCTAAACACTGTTTTTTTGTTTGGTGTATTCTTTTTTTCTTTTGTTTTAAGGGTGAGAAGCAAGTGCAGGAGGAAGTAGCTATTCAAGGATACTCAGAACAGCCATGGGCAGGAAATTACTAAGTCTGTGGTTCAGGCTGTTAAGCCAGGTCATCCTTTGGTATTTACAGCCTACACGTGTATAAAGTCATAATGTGCTGCTGAGCAAATTTAGGTTGTGTTTTCATTTGTGTGTGTTAGACACACTTGGGCACTGGGAAAATATTGAGCTGTTTGGAAGCTCATACAATTTCTGAGTAAATGCTAGTGGGTGTTGATGCTTTCTGGAGTTGCTTCAAATTGCCTGAATGTGACCAGTGAACACAGGGAGTCTGGCAGGCCTGTTTGGAGCATTATCAGAAAAGTGCAGTTTTTCATAAAAATGAAGTTTAACAGAAGAGTTTATGGGGAGGGAAAAATGCATAGTAAAAAAATGCTAATTTTGACTCTTCATGCAAACATAAATATTGATTATTTTCCACCCTCAGCCAGTCAACTAAATACCATCATAACTATGTTTGTTGCACAAACAAGTGATGAAGATGCTTTTTGAAATACTCCTCCATGCTGTGAGTTCTGCAGCTCTACCTTGTTCTACCTTGAGCTGATCATGGCACTTTGGTTCTAGCTGTGCTGAAACTTAATCTGGCAGCATCAAGGCTCCAGAGTGCTGGCAGTGGCTTTCCCATTCTCTTCAAATTGGTAGCTGCTGATGGCTGGCTGTGTACGGAGAGCAGCTGGTGTGATTGGGAAGATTGGTAGCTTTTAAAGCATTTCTCTTTGTGGGAGGCATAGTGCAGCAAGGAATAGATGTCTCCATGATGTAATGGAGCTCAATGCTCTGGTTCTCAGTTGATTTTGCAATGTCACTTAAAGCAGCAGAGTCCTGTGTACTTAATACATGACACCATGCTCATCTCAGTGTGATCATCATTAGGTTCCCCTTCATAAGCCAACCTTGTTTGTGTCTCCAAGTGGATGATGAAACCAACTGGTTCTTTTTTATTCTGAAGTCAGCTGCTTTGAATTTGTCTCCTTTGTTTTCTGATAATTTTTTTATCAGAAAGATGTAGCCATTCATACCCATTGTTGGCCTATGGAACAAAGATACAAAAATCACTGCCTGCTGGTTCTGGGCCCCTCTCCTGGCACCTTGCACCCCTGTGTTGTGGTAGCAGTGATGCACTCTGAACTAACAGCTGTTGCTATCTGTCTCTACTAGGAAAAATTATGAATGTTAAACCACTATCATGAATAATCCTAAATAGTTCTGCTACCTTGTGCTTTGAAGACTTTACATTGTACCCCTCTTATCTTTGAAGCCACCATCAGTCCTTCTCCACTAATGTTAAAAAAAAGGGCATGTAATTGAATCTCCTATTGGACTAGGTTTTAAGAGCACTTTGTTGTCTGAGGAAAGGTTGTTGTCCTCATGTCATATCTCACAGCTGTTTCTTCACTGAAGCAGTACAGAGATTCACAGAACCCTCCTCACCCTCCTCACCCCTTGGTTGTCTTCAAGGTATAGATTGTTCCACTCATGCCATGAACACTTTAACTATCAACCACTTCTTTGTCTGCGTAAGTGCTACTGCCATGCCACAGGATTGCAGACTGCAGAACCTACAGAAATACAATCAACCGTGTTTTCTAACCCTGAATGTATCCTTGAAAGATTTATCTTTTTCTACAGCTGGCACTTTCTCCAAACTAGAAGTGTCAACATGGACATGTACATAAGCTGACTCCTTCCACTTTGCTCATAAACCAATGCAGGGAAGAGATTCTAAGTGATTGTACCACCAAACAGAAAACTAAATGCCTTTGCAGAACTGGCTGCAAGCCCAAATGTTAGCAAATTTTGACAGGGAGTGGCAGCCAGTCCCTTAATTTTTGAGGAGAATGCTTTTGTTTCAATCTTGCCAGGCACCTTTTTAAATAAATTGCTCTTTCTCTTGTTTCTGATCTTAATGGATGAATGAGGAAGAACTGTTTGAAGATAAAAGTTATTAATCCTTCAAGAGCAAAACCATCTTTTTCATCCATTTTTAAATAGCTCTGTTTTCTGAGTATCAGTCAGCAAGCTGAACCAGAAGAGTTAGAAAATCAGCTCTGAAAGGTGTGGAACAGGTTGTTCCCCTGCGTGGAGGCAGAGCTCACTCATAATCCTCTTACTGAGACTGCAGTGTGAGCTTTTAAACCAGTCCTTCAGAGGCTTAGCCTTAGTCTCTACACATAGAGCACAGGCTGTGCCTCTTGGGCAGCTGTTCCCCTCCTTGGAGGAAAATGGTGGAGACCCATTCTGTACAAACCTCCTACTCAGTCTCTCGGTTACCACAAAATGTTGTGAGTAACACACAATAATGAGAAGTTTTCTGATTGATGGTGACTAAAATGGGCTATTTTGGGGGCCTTAGTGTTGAGGGAAACTCAATTTGTGACTATATTATTAAAAAATATTATTATTAAAAAAATCTTGCTCTCTGCTCTGTGACATATGGTGCCACCGCTATCCAGCTGTAAACTAGCTTAAGGAATTCTTCAACACAGAACTAGGTGTTAGACTAATTAAGTTCTGTCTTGCACCTCTAGTGTTATTGTTCTCTGTGTGCCGCAGCATCACATCCATTGAACAGGCTGTGTGTTACTCTGAATTGTGTGTGATGTGTCTTAGATGCGTTTTATGGGCTCTCTTTCATTTCTACAGCTCCTAATCTGTCTTGCACTGTTGCTGTAGGTGGCTGCAGAGGCTGTTGTACAACTGGTGAAAGCCCACTTTGAGTACTAGAACATAGGAATGTTCTGGATTTCCCATGGTCACAAGCTACCTACCTACAGAGATACTGCTTCATTTTGCTCAAATAAACCAAAGATTTGGACATGCTGCCTGCACTCTGCCCTCTACAGAGCAATAGCAGGTTTTGAGGTCACCTTTGGATATCAGATCAGCTCTAATTAGAGTAGCTGAATTTAGAGGCTCAAATATCTTCCCTGGTGCTCAAGTAGATCTGAGTCTTGTAGACTTACTTCAGGTAGTAGCACAGTAACTATCATCTAAGTCTATGTGATGGATTCGAATACTTCTGGAAAATGCTGACAGAACACTGCTTTTGTTCCACAAATCCAAGTGATCTATTACTGACTGAGCTGCAGTGTTGAGGCACTCCCATTTTAAATTCTTCAGGAGCCAGAGCTGATTAAACCAACCTTTGAAACTAAAGTTCATGAATTTGAGTAAATATGGCCCAAGCGTGGGGAAGGAGATTGTGCCACAACTGGTGGCCCACGCGGATTGTTGACTCATGGGTTCCTGATTGCAAAGACGGGGAATCTGCAGATACAGGGCAACTGATCACCTTTGATCTTTCTGTATTAGAAAAGGCCAGACCCACCCCACCTAAATATTATCTCTGTCTTCATCATTCTTGCCACTAGTCTGGCATTCCTGTTTTGAAGATTTGTCAAAGGTTGACAGAGTTAAGGGTAACTGTGCATTTAGCAGGAGATGTGCTGGTGAGAGCTGCCATAGAAAGGCCTGCAGCAGCATCACAGAGCCATGATCATCTGAATTTTGCAGGGGGTTGTTGACATATATGCAGATTAAAATCTCTTCCTGGAGCCTTCCCCATAACTTGCTTCCCCCTAGGCTTATGTGGTGTCTACGTTCAGTAAAATTTCATGAGGACGAAGAGAAAGTTTTCTCTGAGAAATCAGAAGTGGCTGTTGCTGGAGCCTTTTGAGACAATGGAACTCATATTATAGAACAGAGACAAGATCTCTCTGAACATAACATCCTACTAGGAAAGTGCTTTGGTTTGGGTATTTTAACTCTTACAGTAGGCAGGTTGCTGAAGGTTCTTAGCTACAGTGTTTTAGCCTGTGGATGCTCAAGATATAAAAACACACTTTACAGGCTATTGTAACGTTAATGGTCCATAATTACTAGCATCTGATGCAGTAGTTTACTGCTCATAAAACTGAAAGTCTATTTCCTTCATAGATCTGCTGCCTCCCCCATAATAGGAGGGTATGGGGGGGTGTGCCTGGAGATCTTCAGTTTAAAGGAATTAGGTCTGGGGTATAGGCAACTTTCTTCTGTATTCTATCTGTACTTGTGTGAATTTTTCAGCCTGTGCTTCCCTTTCAGCCTTTGTCCATTATGTCATAGCATCAGTCTTGGCTGAAGTATTGATTTAATTCGAGATTAACTTGGGCTCTGCAGTATTACACGCTAACAAGCTTCTTATAAATGAAAAGATCTCTTAAGAGTCTTTCCCTTGAATATCTGATATAGAGGAAGTTGGGTGATACAGTAAAATAACAGCTGGATCCATTTGGGCACCCTTTCATAAAACAGTGAACTTGCACATGACCAGCACCTCTCCTGGCTTGTCTGGGGAAGGGTGGGACTGGTGGGGATTAGACCTCTGTGACCTGGAGCCTCTTCAGGACAAGGGAAATAGCTGTTTAGACATAAAACAGCAGATTACAGAACTGGACATTGGCCTTGCTGCTCAGTTTTTCTTTTTTTTTCCTGTGAAAGGAAATTGGGAGAGGGGATTGAAAACTGTGAATGCTTCATTGACTGGTTGGGGCAGCTGGGGTGCTGCTGGGCAGGGTTCAGGAGACTGGTAAATTCTGATGAAGAACTCTGGTCTTGTAAGGCTGAAGTCTTAAGTATTTATTTTGTTTCTATTGCCCTAAATGCATGAAATTTTATAACTTCTAGCTTAGCTAGTCCAGACTCTTCTCTCTGTCCATATGACTAATTGAGATTAAAGAAATTGTTGCTAAGGGCTATTTGAATTTGATTTAGCAAAACAAGAAATTACTGGAGGATAAAAAGCCAGCTCATTATTTTTTTTATAGTAGGCATTGTCCTATTAAATTGTTCTTTCCAATGATCTGCAGTTGTTGTGCCATGTTTTTATCCAGTACTTTTTCTTTTGATGAGGTTTCTATTTGAGAGTTGGCAGTCATATACATATCAAAATCCTTTTCTATTCCATTTGTAGTTGAGATTCTGCATACACAAGCAATGTTTTTTTGTTGCTGTTACAAGTCAGTAAAATGGAAATTGTTTTCTCAGAGGGACAGTGTGTAGATGCTGGGGAGCTCAAGTGAATGAAGAAAAATCACTGAAGTCATTTTACAAATTGCTCTCATTTTGTTTTTAGAAGGCTCTAATTTAAAATTCAGTAAAGGACAGTTTATACTTACAGGTCCTCTTATATACATTTAATCCTGTGTTAGTTTGTATTCAGATTTTTAAAAACCCCAATATTTTAACACATTATTGTATGCCAGCTACAATTATTGAGAGCTGTGTCTCTACCTGCCCTTCCCGTTTAAACTGAGCCAGGATAATAGCTGATTAAAAATTCTCATTTGTTAGTTCCAGGGAAAAGCAATGGCTTGTAAGAAAGAGCAACTACTGAGTCTGGATCAGAGGAAGACACAGTGAAAGGGAAACATAGAAAAAAGTTTATGGGGCCGGAGAAATGCAAGGAAACTAAACTGAAGATTGTAAAAGGAGACCAACAAAGGGAAAAGGAGTAGTTTCTTCTGAAATAACAGGTACCCTAAAGAAAAACAAGTTAAAAATAGAAGCCATGCCTTTGCTTTTATTTTTCATTAATAATTGCTTGAGGGATTTTTTGAAGATTGGAGTTTGAAATTCCCAAACAGGATTTAAAGTTGTGCTTTTCAAAGTACATAACAATTACATATGGAGGAGTAAAGCTGCACTGTGGTTCTGTAGGAAATCAGATTAATCTTTGTGTTGTCAAAGCCCTATGAACGTAGGCAGAGCAGGCAGTATTTCTTTCATTGTAGTTCTAAGGTTTGTTTGTAAACTAAGCTATGAGTTGGAATAACACATTATTGAAAGTTTGTTTTTTTTCTATTTTACTTAGTGCAAAATATTGACAGTTAACTGAAGGGAAATAGTATAGATTTTAGTAGATTGTATGCTTGCTTTGCTGAGAATATATCAACCAGATTATGGCAATATACTGACAAACGGTTGTACTGCTGGGCAGCCTGAGCTGCTTAAGAATCACTACAGGCAGACCTGGTACTTGAGGTCTCCAGTGCCACTGTGAGAAGTCACACTAGTCTCAGACAGTGTAAGGCTTACAATGCATCTCGTGTCATGCTATGAGTGCCAGAAAATGCAAATGACCATTTAAATAATAATCAGTAGAAAGCCCTAGATGTCCTTTATAATGTTCTTTATTAAAACTATGTAGCAGTATCCCTAGGCAGCCTTGCTCCCTCTTAAATACAAGCTTCATGGCATTATGATTTCCAAAAACAACAGCCATTCTATTGGAAGGCCTGGGCATAGAAGACTAATTCTATAATTGTATGAGTAAAAATGGCACATTTCTGTTTTTTTGACGCTGGATTACTGGAGTACACTTGCAGTACATTGACTTTTGTTTACTTATTTTTTAATGTATTTGAGGGGAAGTTTAACAATGTGTGCTCTAGGATAGAGTGAAAGTTTTGGGGTTTTTTGTTTGTTTGTTGATTTGGGGTTTTGGGTTTGTTTTGCCTTTTTTTTTTTTTTTTTTTAAATCTGAAGCTAGATTTTAGACTTGTTTTGCCTGATATGCATCGTGAAGGCCTGGCAGCTGAGGTAGTTAGGCACTGGTTTTCATATGGCAACTGCTGTTGCGTTGCTCATGCTACACGTTGTGCTTTTCAGTGGGCAGTCCATGTGCTCCCGGCATGACTTGTAGACAATAAAACAGGGTGAAAGGATGACTGCTATGTTGCAAGGCTTTCCATTGCCTCTCATCCTTTAGGGACTCCTTTGGGAAAACTTTTGCTTGATTTACTTGACAAACAAAATATTTCTGTGAATGTGTGAGTATAGCGTGTTGTGTGTTCACCACTGAAGGGGCACTGGGTACAGTGACTTTTATTTTTTCTGCTCTGTGCTTTTAAAAGCTTTTCTTTAGTGAAGTTACCAGTTTCCATTTTCTCCCACAAGTGGACTGCAGATATTCCTATAAACAGGTCTTTCTTTTAACAGATGAAAATCCTCTGGATTCACCCAAAATGTGGAGATGCAGCTGGACTGGGTGTCAAGAGTAAATAGGCAGATGCTTTGAATAGAAGGGCTGTGGTACTCACTGTGTGAAGTGCTTCCTTCTGCCCTTTTCCTCAGTTCTCCATTTGAAAAAGGTTTTATTTGCACCTTCTCTTTCTTCCTCCCCCTTTAATTTCTTGAGGTTATCAAGGGAGTAGCAGAAAAGGGGATAAGGTAAATGTGTAGGAATTTGAGTTCCTGGCTCTCACTCTAATACTTGGGAAGGAGAAGAAAGGTTGGACTCTGTCCCCCTCTCTTCTGTGCAGAAGCATGCACAGTGTTGTGTGGAGAGAGGGTTCCTGGGGCTGTGAGCTGGATGTGTGCTTTGTTACTGCCTGTTCCAATCCTGGTGACTTAACAAGGCTCTACTGTCTGTTGACTTTGACACAATTAATTACTGTATTTCTAGAATGCTGGAATCATTTTCAGGGAAGAGCTTGGTTTGCTCAGTCTAATTCATCACTTGTCAGTAGTGCACTAGAGAGAGGCGACCTATAACAAACTCAAGATCATCTCTAGTGACTCAGCTGGAATACAGTAATTGTATCTCAGGGAAGAAGTTTCTTTTGCGGCTGCAGACTATCTGATGTGGTATCGGAAGAGCTTCTTCGTCTTGTTCCTCTACACATATTTTCCATGGACACTGCAAGCTGCTGCCCTTCAGTGTTGAAATACCTCAGCCATGTGCCCAGAAGCCTTTGCTGAAAGTGAGTGATTTATCTTGGACTTAATGTTCCACCAGCCATATGAGTTTAAAAACAATCAAGGTCAACAGTAGTGAATAAAGCTCCATAATTTGAAAGTAAAGGCAGTGTGGACTGTTTAATTTTCTACACAAACAGTCAAAATGGTCCTCACAAGCAAAAACATGAAACTGTTGAGATGAAACTTGCACCTGCTTAGTTCTGAGATTATATTTTCATTTTCTGAGCTACATGTTGCATGTGGGGGGGAAAAAGGGCTCCTGCCTCAGGCTGTCAAGCACTGTTAGAGGAGGCAATGCCAAGTACGTCAGCAATGTGGAGCTGAGTGGGTGGCTAGTTGCTTTCCATCCAGTGCTGATGGGTCTTGACAGCTCGTACAGTCTTATGTAAACAGACCTGACAAGTAAAATCTGCTCATTGATCTAGCTGAAAGAAACGCAGTCCAGCTTTTCTGAAGTTTAGCTTTTCTGAAACCTGAAACAAGTTTCCTTGCGTGAATTCTTTTCCTGGGAATGGTTCTGTGCTCCTCTGTTCATAGCAAGTGAGGCTAAAGTAGTAATTATGAGACACAGACTTCTTACTTGCCTGACAACCTGGTTAATGGGCTGGTTCTTTTTACTTCAGGATTGATTTTTTTCCTGTCATCTAAGCATGCACTTGCTTAGGAGCTGTAGTCACAGACCCTAAAACAGCATTGGCTTAGCTGTTCAATGAGTTGAACAGTTGGGAATGGAGAAAATGGAGAGTTACTTTGTGAATGATGCCTAAAATTGGGTATAAGGTACAGTTTTCAGTTGACTGGAAGAAGAGGAGATGATGCTATATGAGTATATCAGCAGCCTTCAGGGGAGATGAAAGACTCCTTGTATCTGCTTATACTTCACAGATGAGAATTGAGAAGGCAAAGCAAGGCACGGCAAAATGCAGTATGTGCCACTTAAATAGTCTGGGAACAGGGCTGAACCCAGAGACCAGGTCACTAAGTCTCATTCAGATGGTTTCCAGAGGCTTCAAAGATGGTTCTTCAGCTATTCAAGAAGAGTTGCAGTCAGTAAAACTACCTATTTTCTAGTGGCTTGACCATTTCCAGGGTGAAATTCAGAATTTCAAAGTAGGTTTCCATTTACGTCGTCTCAGTGGACCTGGGGGAGATATAAGCAGTTCAACCAATATTAAAAAGTAAATAAATAAAATCAACATATCAATGTATAGAATCAATGAGAATTTGAAAATGGGGGGACAAGGAAGCTAGTGGAAGGGATTCAAAGACCAGGGTAATGCAAATTTACAAAAACAAGTCAGTATGTAGTTGGATTTTTTGTTTGGTTGTTTTATGTGTTCGTGTTTTTTCAGGGAGGGATATGGTTATTTGGAAGCTGAGTGAAGAACTAACTTGGTTTGGACTTTGTGGTGGGGATGGAAGGTTGAAATACAGAGTGAAATTTAAGGGATGAGGAGGATTCAGAGACAATGATGTCTTATATTTTTGTTTATCATGAAGAGGGAATAGAGGTGTTAGCTGGTGAGGCAAGGCTTAAGTGTTGGTCTTACTGGATCATAGGCTGTAAGAGCAACAAAGGCTGAAAATAGAGATGGTTACATCAGGGTAGAAGTGGGGGAAATTGTGTTTTAACAGAACTATATGTATAGAATTTAGCCAATGCAGTCTCTATAGGAACTACTTTTAACATGTTACGGATGAGAAACAAATTGCTCTGTGTGGTCCAAATGAGTATACTTGATTTCTGGTTTTGCTACTCTCACCAGGTATTGGGGGAACATATAAAGCCTTTTTAGAATCAGAAAACATAGATGTCGGGGAGAATTATCCTTGCTAGTCTGCAAAGATCCTCACTGTGTGCCACTGGCATGGCCTGGAGAAGACAGGGAGGTAACTACGGAACCGTGACGCAACCTAGGAAGTGGGGAGTGTTAGAAAGGGATCTCGGTCTCCTGTCACTGTGAAGGTGAATGCTAATCAAGGGTAACATCAAGCTATGTTTGCTCACCATGAGAAGGTAACCACATGAAAGAGTGGGGCCTATTGCAAAAATGTTTCTGTTACTGACAAATCTGGTATTAGTTCAGTGGCCATGAAAATGTTCACAGAAACAAATCCATTCTCACTGTAAGAGAAATCACAAGCTGTAGGTTTCATGTGATTAGACTTCAGATGAATAGCTTGGCTTTACTGTATTCATCCCAGTGTAGAGCAAGGTTAGGTACAGGCCCAATGTAATGGTAGAAGCAATTAAGCTAACTTTATTTCACGGTATTAAACTTATTTTGGTGAAGAGACTGAGGCCTTCTGACACAGAGAGCATTATCGCTAAATGCATTGTCTTCATATAGTCCCTCATACATCCTAGTTCTTCATCAGAGATTTTAATTTTCTGGTACTTGCATAAGGTAAAGAATGTAATTTTCTTAAAACAGCACCCCCCTAAACAGTGTGTTGGCCTTTAGTATTCTTGCTCCTGAAGCCAAACTGACTCTATTCCGTGCCAGTATCTTGTACTGTCATGGGGTATATGTCGATAGGTCTTGGTCAGTGAAGAAAAGAACACACACAACACACAACAGGGTGATGAGACAAAGGGATGTCTGCTGCTTCTGAGAAGCAGCAGCCTTTATTCAGTTCGCTCGCTACTACTTTCTCACACACATAATATAAACATATTCTTGCAAAAACACTTAGGAATGTAACACCTGCACACAGTCAAACAGCTTTGTCCTTGTACTCCCTAAAACTCAAGGCTATGTCCATGGGAACATCCAATTAGCCTTACTGTTCTCATGGGAAAAGGTCTAACTCTCTGTAATATTTCAAACTGCTCAAGCTCCACGGATTTCATGGAGCTGCCACTTCTCCCCACAATTCCCCCCTGTCTGTAGTTGTGCCACAAAGACCGCTCGTATCGTATCCTGCAGGGCCCTTTGCAGGAACGATACTAGACAAGGCAGCATTAGCAACACAACTACAACCACCAACCTTCCAAATGTACAGGGCCCCTTATTGGCTGTGCAGGGATTCCTGGTCAGACTCTATCTCCACACACAAGGAACACTCCCGTGAAAGTCGATGAGGTGCACTCACTGCTGGATTACTCCAAGTCCGATTCTTACCTAAATACCGACACCAAAAGGAACCATTTTTATAGAAAGATGACTCAGGGGATACATCCCGTACCATAGACTCACCACGTGTCTGTTCTATGTCAGAAGTCACACGACGATTAAAATACATACAGCCTTTTGCAAACAGTGACCCTAAAATGTCTAACTCTTGAAGTGGAGTGCTAGCAGACAACACATCATCCCAGCTATCAACATGGTCAAGACACCCGTGCACAGTATGACAGTCCTGTTTCAATAAGTCACGCCGTCGGACGACATCCTGCACCAGGAGAGACGGTTCCATGTCATCCACAGGGACACCAAGAAGACAGGTGTGAAATGGCTGCTCTGGATACGCCAGTGATGCACAAAAGGTCATGTGGTTCAGTTCCTTCATTAGTGTCATCCAGACGTTTTGACTGTGCCATGGAGTGAACTTTGACAGGTCAGGAACTGCACTGATGGCTTCCAGGACCAACAGCAGGATGCACACACCGCGCAGGTGAAAGAGGCATGGCATTAATGGGGTTGCTATGTACATTATAGCTACTTTGTGCTACCTAAGTTTCTTCTATTGGAACTTGACCTGTTTGCACATCTAACTGATAAATGCTAATTTGTACATATCTGCAACATAGATCTGCCTTGAAAGCACAGGCTTTAAAAGCCACATGAAAATCGTAGAGCACCTGAGATGACTTTCCCCCCCGCCCCCCCCAGTGGGCTCTTCAGGAAACCGAGTTTGCAGTAGAAAAGCAGCTGTTATATGTATAGTTACAAAATTTACCAATATGTAGTGAAACTTCTTTCCAACTTGGGAGTTCATGCATATATGGATTAGATGGTGTCAGATGACTTCATGTGCCAGCTCTTCTTCTCTGCCTCATTATTTGTGAATTGCAGCACCTCATATTACTTGCAGATTTAAGAGCCACGGTACCTTTTGCTCAACAAAATTGCTGGGCCCTTATTTCTCCCCTGTCTCTTTGCTACTCATTAGTTTTTAGGTAGATTGACTCTTCATCCGTGAAGCAGTAAGTTAATTTTCAGCACTACATTTGTATTTTAATTTTACTGGCAATTTATGACATGCTAATTTAGAGTGGAGCCTTTTTCCCCATTTCCATTTTCAAGGACCCTGGAGGTCTATTAAACTATGTTTGTATCTGTATGAATGCAACTACTTACTTAGCGCAAGAGAGTCCGAATGCAATGTGAAAGGTCAAGTATACAAGGTTTTCTTGATAACATTTCAGGATTTATTTGGAGTGGGGGGCTAGAAAGGGATGGAACTTAAAAAGCAGTCTTAAAATGCTGAGTTTACAACTCACTGAACATATACATTAAATGCACAGGCCAGATTACTCTTTCCTGACACAAGGAATGCTTTCCAAACCAGCTACATCAGTCAAGGTCATCGGTGCAGATGGTCCTAACAATTGGTTACTTACAGCAGGAGTTTTTCTACTTGCAAAAGCACTTTACTGACATCTCTGCTGTGATCTGAGAGAGGTCAGAGAGAATGAAACCAAATCAAATTAAAACAAAATTAATATGGTGTGTATCTGTAACAACCTTATTTAAGATGGTCAGAATTCATTGTAAGTTGAATATGGGGGAAGGTGCTACTTCAGTTTGTGACTGGGAATTTTCTGGTGGATAAGCAAACCAAAAACTCAAAAATGTGATTGACTTCAAGTCGCTTCTGGATGCAAGTAGCACCTTCTAATGCTTTTGACGGGGAAAAGACTCAAATCAAACCCAACGTAACAAACAAACCACAAAAAACCTCAAACCAATGCCAACACCAAACCTAAGTGTTCAACATTTCTGTAACTTAGGACTCTTGCAACACTGGGGAAAAAAGAGTTGAAGTCCTTGCTTTGCTTACTTCAGGATTAAAACACGTGGAGAGAGGGAGGGACATGATAGTCTTGGTGATTATGCTGAAGGTTATTCTTATCCCCTAAGATTTTAACTAGACTTTTCATATTGATTAAGAGATGAGCTTTCACTGGAACTTGATAGTTTTTGGGGCTCTGTTTTGGGTAAAAGAACATCATAATCCCGCCAAAAGTGCTTTTCGGCTTTGTTGCAAGTGTGCGGAGAATACCAGGCTTTGGCTTTCTGCTGTCATTGAGTTGACCTTGGTGTCTAGAGAAAATATGTTTACTTTGTAGGCTTTACCTGAGAAGAAGCTGTGTGGCCAAGGCTGCAGGACGGGCAGGAAGCCACCGGGTGGCAGAGGAGACTGAACTAGGCGATGGCTCAGTGAGTGGCACTGCCTGGGTTTGTGCTCACGACAGGGAAAGAGATCAAATATAATGTACACCAGCTCCTCGCTGATATCTTCTAGTGGCTTTTTCAGGAACTGGGAAAGCAGAAGAGAAGATTACTGTAGACCTAGTAATAGACTGAAGTATTCTGCAGACCAGCTGGAATTATTACACTAGAATTACATTGAGAAGCTAATGCATAATCTAATGCACAGTTATGAGGTGGGTTTTGAATAACATGTGTGTTCAAAACCAGCATATGCCTTCAATCTTCATCCTTTTTTTCTATTTGCTTCTTATCCTAAAGGTAAATTATTGACTGTTTTAAGGAAGGTGAAATAAAAACAAATATGATTATTTTTCCTTCTGTTACATACTGCAAATGGAAATATTGGTATTTTTCTTCAATGAGGTACTAGTGTAATCCTGTCTTCCTGTTTGTGTGTGGAGGTCTCATACTCTGAACTCTACTGCCTCACTATCTGTGACATGGTCAGGTTGGCACTTCGTGGTTATATCCTTAAAAAAAAAAAGTGCAAAAACTAAATTTTCCAAGTTGCAGTGGGGTTTCCTCTGATGGAACAACTCTGCATTCACTTCATACTTAGTTTGCTAGATTGATTCCAATTAGGTTTTCCTTGATTTATAGTGAGGGCTATTTGTACTGCAGCAGATGGTGCAGTTCATTACTGGAGGTCTCCGCATCGGTCTAGTCCCAGCAAATTCCCAACTTTCAGCGTTGTTGCCCACCATGGAGCAGGGAGCTGAGTGAGGTGTGTGGCTGCAGCTCTGGGGGCACTTGGGTGAGTGCCACATGTTGGTGGAGAAGCAGTATCATCCATTCTCTTTCTCTCTCTCTGTGCCTTGGGGTGTACTGGAGCACCTGACATGCCTCTCTTGAGATGCGCTGGAGCTGCCCCTTTAACTTAGAGTGAATGTCTTCAGCACATCCTCTGTGAACAGATGCAGCTGTTAGTATAAAAAATCCCAGAGCAGCATCTGATAGGTGAGCAGCAGACAGCTTGTTATTATGTCAGCAATAAAGTCCGTTTATTCCCTTCATATTATCAATGAATAATCTAATTTTCTGCTCTATTGAAGAATAGGAACTGTTAATTGGCTAAAACTGAAGTATGGGCACTATGTGGCTGGTTAACAACAGCTGCCTGGAGACTTGAGGCTTTGCAGGTTTGGCAGGAATAACAGTTTTTTAAGACCACACAGATTCCTAGATGACAGCATACAGAAATCAAATAGCAGGGGCAACACAGGCAGCACGAATCACTGGAAAACCAAGAAGGTGTTTGTTAGGAAAGAATTGTTTGCTTTGCTTTTTTGAAACTATTTCTGGTGTAAACTGTTTTTCTAAGCAAGCGAGGGACAGTGTCAATGAGCCAATATTCTCCTTTGCAGATAGAGCTTCTTGCATAAATTCCTCTTGTTCTGAAAATGTAATTTACGGTTGAGACTGTTCCCTGATTCATAAAGAGCATGGAAATCATTCACCTAGGGCCTGATCCTCTGCCATATGATTCCTTCCATGTTTAGAGTAAAGTTTATCTGCCATATGCAAACCCTTCTTCTGTCTAAGCTGCAAATTACAGTAATTAGCAAACAAAAGCCAGCTTGTAGACTTTCCATTGAAGCTGCAAAATTGCAAACAGACAAAGAAGCATCTAGGCAGGTTTTCTTTCTTGTTTAAACATTATAAATGTCATTGATCATTTTACAGAATTAATCTTGGAAGGTTAAAAAAAAAATCTAATGGCTGAAAGAGTGTGAAAAGGGTAGGCAGTGAAAAAACGGTGAATGTTAATGCAAGGTACTCTGGCTGTCACTGGTAGCGATTCAAGCAAACAAGACACTTCTCTGTAGCTTAGCTGAAGAATATTTCTATAATACAGAGAAATGAAGTGTGTAGCATAGTAAATGCACTCTGAAGAGCCATTTCCTGGAAGCCGTTTTCATTTGCATCATAGCCCATCATTAAACAAAGTGTGGCTGCACCTTCCAGTGCTTTTGAGCTGAGACTTCCCATTCTTTTCTGTGAACTACAGCAACTCTTGTTGGGAGAGGAAACTTTCTAGGAAGGTGTAGATGTTAAAGAGAACAAAGGGTTGTTTCTTTGCATATGCAGAGTTTTGCTTGAAATAGCAGCCCAGAAAACAAACTGTGAATGTTCCTCAGGGATGATTTAAGTTTAAATTTATCTGGGAGAACAACAAGGTGACTGATTTCCCCCCCCCCCCATTAGGAGTTGAGAGGTGTGTGGATGGCTTTTAGATCAAAATCTGACAGGCTGTTTAAAGGTACTTCTCTTTCACAGTGCCTTGTTTTGCTTACTTTACTATATTATGGGCATATGTGCAACTGCCTTTCATTTTCTGTAATTTTATACTTATTTTCTTTTAGTGCCTCTTGTTCTTGGTTGGATTTCAAGATTCTGATGCTCAGTCATGTTGAGCTCCTGCATTGTGTTACAAATAGCAGATACTGCAAAACTTGCAGTGCTCCCTTTTCACTAGGACCTGGTTGGATGCTCAAGTGCTTTAAATGAGTTAGCGCTGCACTATCTCCACATTGGTCAGAGCAGGCTGCAGGAAACAGTCCAAGTAAACAGTGTGTGCTGACCCCTTGTGCTGTTACTCCCCTCCTTTGAATCCTCCCATGTTGTGCTATAAAGACAGATCTGCCTGTGAAGACCCTGTTCTTTGCTTCTTGCCATGCTGACTCACAGTCCCACCAGCTGGTATAAATGGCAAGATTCACAAATCAATCATCAGTGGGCCTAAAGACTGGGCTTCTCTCGAGACAATGCTTATTACCATTTCCTTCAGAGCAAACAGTGCTGATTAAGCTCTGAAAAACTGAGCATGGAAAGAATACAGTACTGGTGCTTTCTCCATGAATAAAACATGTTTTCATGCCTGAGCTGGGGTTGAACTTGTTTTTACAGGTCAGACTCTTGCAAATGTCACAAACACAGAAATTTGTGCTCAATTTCTGTATAACTATGTAAATAACCTAATTACCAGTCCAGATTTTCCCACTTCCTTTTGGCATTAAAGCCAGCTATGAAATACAACTATTTTTTCTTATTATATTTGTACTTGATGTTAAGTGAGTCATGCAGTAAGGCAGTGGATAAAAAAGTTTGGGGGAAGGAGGCAAAACTAGTTATCTAAGGTGTCATCCTTATCTTCATTGTGTGAGTCATGACACAAAAACCCCCGTGAAACCGACTCCAGCTCTGTACCAGGAGTCCTTCACTGGGAATAAAGAGTAGGAAACAATCCTATCCCACTGAGTTACAATCCAAATATTGCTGTGAGTGTAAACATTTTAAAATCATCCTTTCCTGAGTTGCAGCTCAAACAGTCTGTGCTCTAGCAATGATTTCTCAACCTTATCTCTCCTGATGAAATCTGCAGGATTTTTGAATCCAACCGACTTCTTGTTCAGTGATGTTCTGTTGTGGGTTTTTTCATTACTGAGTTATTACTCTTTGATGGGGGATACTGGGAAGAAAGTATTGATATTACAGGCAAAAGTGAAAGCCAAAATATTTTTCAGACAAAGGACCTTCTCTCCCTCTTCAGGATTGCTTCAGAAATAGGATTATGTCCCTTCTTCCCTAATCCTTAGGGCTGATCAGCAAAGGATGCAGTGTTTTAGAGGCCAGGATGCAGAGGGACAACAAGAATTTGTGGAAGCTAAGAACAGTTAGAACGATAACCTTGCCCATGAGGAAAAAAACCCCAGGTAACTAAAATTGTTACAGACCAAATGAAAATACACTTGATCATGGTTTGGGGAGGGCAAAAGAAACAACAACCAAAAAAATCTTTGAAATGCTCAAGGTAGCTTCACTTGTCAGGGAAGGTCCCTTTAGAATTGTACCTGAGAGATCTCAGTGGTAACTGGTCTGATCTTGCTGGAAGATTGTTCAGTTCAGCCTCTGACCCTACTACTCATTCTCCCAACAATTTTCCTGAGGCTGTTTGCAGGGAAATAGAGCCTTCCTCAGAGCTACAGCCTCTTAACTCATATTCCTCTCTTCCTCTTCCCTGCATACCTTCTGAATACCAGTGTATTGGCGTACACTGCAAGAATGGCTCTGCTCTGGGGTGTTCCTGAAGGTGTGGAAGTGGGATGACATTCCTACCACTTGGTCCCAGCTCACCCTTAGTTCCAGAGAGAAATGCAAGAGGAAATCTGCTTTCGTGTTCCTGACTTTTAGCCTAGTAAAAGTGATGCCCATACTTAGATTTCATAAAGGATAACTGCACTATTCCACTTGCACTGCCAGCTCTGAGATACTTGTTTCTCTTTCTCCCTCTCTGTATCATTAAGCTATTAAAGACATGTTGAAGGCATCTTTCAAACAAAAAACTTCCCACTAGATGGAGTGCTAGCAGCAGGGTGGTCCTGTTAAGGGATACATATTTCCTGACATAGCCAGATGTTCTCTGAAATTCTCATGTAGATTCAGATCTCCTTCTCCCTGGCCAATATTTTTCTTGTGACCTAAAGCTTAATTTAGATGCTAAAACAAACATCCTAATTTTTAAAAATCCAGTTTCCCTTGGGCATGGTTTGAAGCCATCTTCTGTCTAGATGGTAAAGTGTTAATGATTAGTGTTTAACTTGGCAATAAATAAACGGCTCAATTTGAAAAAAATGCTGACTTTTCCTGGATCAGAGTGTGGGAGGGCTTGGAAAGTGGGTAAAAGGATGATATGCAGCCCTTATTGTATAAATTTCATCTTACAAGACAGTTTTTTTTATATTTACAATGCTTGTTGATTGATGTGGCAGATACATGTAGTCTGCATATGTGTGTGAGTAATGTCAGTAACTCATCACTGCTGCTGCCACAATGAGAGATGAGTTGGTGGGTTTGTGCAGCTGAGGTGGAATTTGGGGCATATGAGAGTAGGATGACACATGAACGGGAAATAGGGGTAAAAACATCATCTGCATTACCAAAATGAGGTTGTTTCAGAACACACTGGCACTTCTTTTTATGGTTCAATGAAACTATCATTTGTCTGGGTGTCACTTAGATTTGTACAGTGTCACGTGAGAAAGGAAATATAGGAAATTATTACAACGAGTCTTTGTGGAGGGGGGGAGTGAAGACAAAGAACCAGGAAAAAGAAAACATTTCAGAATTGTTTACTATTAATTGCTTTAAGAAATGTATTTCTGTAGGAGAAATACTGCGAGAAGACAGATTGTACAAATTAAATCTGTAGTGACAAAGTTAAGCAGACCAAAAAGTGTCATTACAGAGAAGTACAGAAAAGTCATGGAAGGGGTCTTGGATCACTCTGAAGACTCAGAGACAAATATCTGCCCAGTCCAGGGCCAAGAACTTGCAACACTTTACAGGAGCTCCTGCCTGGGCCAAACACTGTCATTTTTTCAAAACTGGCCATAGTTAAAGGAGAGCAAAAGCAGTTTCAGTGAAACAGTGATAAAACTGGTCCTACAGTAAATGCAAACAGCAACCAGTTCAGAGGAAACTCCTGGGAATGGAGGAGGTTGTCTATTCTGGGCTCGGCAAGAGCATGTGGAAGCTGGCAGATGAATTTGAGTGACTGGGGAGGTGAGAAGACATGGCTCAACTGCTTCTCTCAGGAAAAGGATAACTCTTCCATAAGCACAATAAGAAGTGTTGGAGCCCAGAGACCCCCGGGATGTTTTCGATGGCATGGTTTTGTTCTATTGCTTTTTGTGATGTGGTGCCCTCTTTGAAACAAAATCTTTACATGAACTGCTTGCTGAACCTGGCAGACCGAAATATAAATCTCAGAACGTCAGGGAGAAGTGTCACTGAATTGGAGAGTACGAGTAAGTTCTGTGAGGACTACAAACAGCTCACTTTTAAAAGGCTCTGACTTAATATATAGCCAAATCGGTCAAATCATGAGATGGGAAATACATAAAGATTTCACTGGTTGGAGGAGGAAAGTGGCAACTGCATACTGGCACAAACCTTTGAAGGGGTGAGGCACAGTGTGTTTGAAGCAAAGTGCACTAATAGAATGAGGATGAGATGATTTAAACTCTTGTTCCTTTTCTCCTAAGAACATTTTCACTGAAATATATTGCTCTGAGTACCTGTATATATTAGGAGGCTTGTAGGTGTGGTGGATTGTGTCTGGATGTCTCAAGTCAGAATTTTTTTGAAAGGGTCATCTCACCTTTCTTTTCAGCATGGCCAGACAAAGTGTAACTATTGAATGGTCTTCCTAAGTATTTCCTTAAAGTCTTCTTTTCATCAAGTATTTAAAATGGCACAAAATGTCTCATGGCTTAGTATGCAACAATAAACAGCTCTTCAAAAATCTGCTCCTTTGTAAAGGTACTCTGTCTAAAACTCGAATAGAGTTGTGGAGATCATGCAACATCAGGATGTAAACAAGTTGAAGATTTCCAGGTATATCCTTGCAAGCTGGTGAGCAACAACTTCCTGGTTTTCCATCACCAAGCAGTAGAGAAGAAATACAGGATATTTGCAGGAGGAGGGCAAACTTGTTTGTGATGAGTGCTTATCATGAGCTGGCTGCTGAAGGCAGCTAGCAGATGTCATAGAAAATATTATTTCTGTTCTCTCTGTGGTTTACATACGTATCTTAGCTAAGTGCATCAGACCCTTAATTCAGACTTAATAATAACTCTGCCTTGCACTTCATGCTGGAAAAATAGACTTTTTCCAATGAACTAGAATGAACAGATGCAGTTGCAAATAACCAGCAGATGTTAGATGCAAGTGAGCAGGAATTAGGGCCTGTCTGGGGGGAGACAGCTCTCCCTGGATTTCGGAGACAGGGAAGGAACTGAGGAGGTTTTCCCTGAAGGGATGGCAAACAATTCTGTAATAACTCTTTTTTACCTTAGGTATACAAGGTCCTAATAAATTCCAGAAATCTCTTCTATTACTCCTTCCTTTCTTTTTTTTGGTTTATATTTTTTTTTGTCTTTTGGGTTTTTTTAAAGAGTCTGATCATCTTGGTTTTTTGCAGCCCAGGTGATACTCCTATCTTGGATATATATGTAGGGCATAAGAACGGTCAATAATTATTCTTATCTCCAGAAGTTGTCTAACATCTAAAAACAAGGTAGCTTTTGTGCTACCTCTTTGCAGAAGTGGAGTGAATGAGAGAAGATAAACAGAAATTAGGACCACGTGGAAAAGACAGTGGCAAGAAAAATATTATTAGTCCAATTTTTTTCTCTGCAGCTCTGGAAGAGCTGGTTGTTCCCACCCAGCAGTTTCACAGAAGTTTTAAGCAATCTCTGGATTGCTACTGGATTAAAAGCTGAAAAATTACTGTTGTGGGCAAGGTGCTTCCAATGATGCAGATTACCTTGTTTGCTATTTTATATAAGGTATTACACATGGAGCATTAAGAAACTCAGTAATTTACAGAAATCTATTCTCAATCTGCTTGTGAGACCATGCTGCACTGCTCTGCTTCTTGGAAACAAGATATTATGGAGAATCAGTTATTCTTCTGGAAAAAAATAAAATCCCAAAATCATAGACTTGCAACATTAATTAGGAAAATCTGACTGTGTAAAGTGGGAGTGCAGAATGGACTTTAAGAAGGTATTTTGTCTCTGTGCTATTAAAGGAAAAGATGGAAAAAGGCATAGTCATTCGACTTGGAAGCTAAGGCTCCTGGTGCTGAAGGAGAAGGTGGCTTAGAGTATGGGAGTTGTAACTCCCCACCGATTACAAGAGGAATCACAGAATAGCTGAGGTTGGAAGGCATCTCTGAAGACCACCTAGTCCAACCCTCTCCTTCCAAGCAAGATGAGTTAGAGGTTTTTCAGGTCTGTGTCCGGTTCAGTATTGTCAGTTTTCAAGGATGAACATTCCACAGCCCCACTGGGCAACCTGTTCCACTCTGCTGTCACCCTTAGAGCCTTTTTACTGTTTCTTGTTTAATACAGAACTTCTTGTAGGGACCCCTGGTGGCCTAGTGGTTAGCATGCGGGACTCTCACCGCTGCAACCCAGGTTCGATTCCCAGTCCCCCGGGCAGATGGAGCTCGTTAGCCCTGTGAGGCCATCCATCTATGAGAAGGTCACTCTAAACAAACCTACGTCCTGAGGACCTCACTGCCATTGTCCAAGCTTGCTTGGCCCCGGCAGATGAACCTTAGGATTAAAGGGTGGGCTCAGTTCAGCGCAGGTTGTGTCTCACCTAAAAAATCCATTGCGCAGGCTGGAAAGGTAAAAGACCTTTCCCAAAATCTTCGTTTGCGAAGACTGGCCATTATATATATATATATTATATATATATACAGAACTTCTTGTATTTCAGTTTATGACCATCTTGTCCAGTCACTGGGCACCACTGAGAAGTGTCTGGCTCCCTCCTTACTCAAAATGCTGTCCTCCTGCCCTGTTTTTATATACACACTGATCCCCCGTGAGCCGCCTTTTCTCCAAGCTGAACAAGCCCAGCTTTTCCCAGCCTCTCCGTATGTATCTGATGCTCCAAGTGCCTCCTATTTGCAGCAATCCACTGGCCTCACTCTGGTGTATCCATGTCCTGGAGAACATGACCTGGCACTGAGGATGTGAGTGAGCACTCTTCTGAATGGTAGCATGGTATTTGACTGGAGGTTAGTTATTGTAAATAGAGAGGGAAAGAGAGGCTGAGGATCAATATTATGCTTGCCATCAGTTAAAACCCAGTCAGTAGAAATATAGGGGAGAACTATCTCCTGGGAGCCTTATTTTATTTTTAAAATAGAAGTGGTAAGTCTAGAGAGTACACTGATTGTGTTATATTTTCATTAATGAGAAGGTGGGGGAGTTATTCCTGCAGCAGGATCTAAGATAAACCTGGCTTCAGCACTGGTGTTTCATTTACAGCCAAAAAGACATTGTGCGTCTTCTGAGTAATTGAAGTGACACTACTGGTCCTTACCACTGGGGAAAAAAAAATCCTGTGCAAATCTCTATGGGAGAATATATAAGTGGTTTGGCATTAAATCTATACTGAGTCTAGCTCAGCTGCCCTACTTTGACGTGTAGTTTTGGCTGATGATATTTAGCAGGGGTTTTCCTGTCACATTATTGTAGGTAATGGTATAAATTCCTGATCCTATGTTATTTAGTGCTGTCTGTAACAGCAGCTTGATCCAACATGATCTGTGAAGTCCAGAGGATTTTCATGAGATTGCCCATACTCTGTTAAAAGCAGAGAGTAGTTTCCAGAGCAAAATTAAATACAATCTGATCTCTTCTAGGATGTATACTTCTTGGCCTGACTGGTTGCTGGGAGATCAGGTCTTTACAAGCTTTTAAAAACATAGAGATTAGTTCTGCCATACACCCTGCCACACACCATACACATGTGGGTGGTAAGAAGGGGTGTGGGGTGGAAGTTGCTACCACTTTCTTTTTGAGTCACTGTTGACAAGCTCATGTTTCCAACAGAGCACTTTCCTTCATTTAGGAACAGACCTCTGCTCCATTTCCCTACCACCACTCTAGGACAGAAAACATCCCTCCCGTAATAGGTAATACAGCATCTTTTCTGAGTGGAGCTTTCCTGTGGCATTTACAAATCAAACACAAAATTGTTTTCTTCCAGAGCTACTACGTTCTGTAACAGGCATTGCAGTCCGCATTGAAGTGGTATTTTGTAAAAAAAGGTAACATCTTTGCTGTTTGGGAGATGATAGCAGTTTTATGCACTTAGCTCTGCAACAGCATAGGGAACTCGTTGCTAGTACAAGTGGCAAAGCAAATGGCACATGGAAGGGCCTAATCCTGTTCAGACTCTCCTGCACCCTCTTTTCCCAGTGCTCCTGAAAGATGATTATTTTTAATGAAGTTCTGGTCAAACATCCAACTCCTAAAGGGAGAAATTGTCAAATACATTGTATTTCTGATGGAATACGAAATCATTTTCTGTTAATCCAAGTGGAAGACTGTAGGCTGGCATACAATTCTCATGTTTTCATATTATCTGGTGTCTATTGGTGACTTTTATTAATATGGAAAATGTATGACAGTGTTGTCATCAGTGTCTTGCTGCAGTAATAGCTTATCTTTGCTCAACAACATACGTGTGTGTGAGCTGTGAAACTGGGGGAAAAAACTTTGTTTAGGTGGGATTGCTCAGACTACAACAGATCTGAGTAATGCTAGTCACTCATTCTGTCCTCACAAAGGTTGCCATTTTCTTGCTTACAGTGATTCAAATATGAGCCCTTCCTGAAACACAATCTGTGATCAGGCTTTAAAATCAAAATCAAGCCAAGCAAAGGTTCCTCCCCCTACTCCAAAGAAAAGCTACCCAGACAACTAGGTTTTGGTTTTCACAGGCATATGCCATATATGTTCGTAGAAAAACCCATGTTCTTGTTTATATCTTTTAAAAATTACTATATACTTCTGATGGCAGGTCTGCCAATGTGGTAACCTTTGGAAAGACATAAGGACAATTTTGCAAAAAGAACTATCAGCTGACGTTGGTGATAATTTACAGTGGTTTCACTGCTGACAAAACAGCCTATGCCCTTGGT
The DNA here is from genome assembly GCF_003984885.1 of Neopelma chrysocephalum. Taxonomy (NCBI): domain Eukaryota; kingdom Metazoa; phylum Chordata; class Aves; order Passeriformes; family Pipridae; genus Neopelma; species Neopelma chrysocephalum. The sequence continues at coordinate 350,159 of NW_020897753.1, read as the reverse complement.
ACAAATAAGTCTGCATTTAATAAATAAGTATACCACCACCCCAAGGTTCCCTCCTCCCCAAAGAAAACTCAACCCAAAACCCAGTAAACAACCCACACTCTTGGCCAGCCAAAAATTTCCTTTCAGGTAGAGAGATCTGTCGGGTGCTCAGGATCTTCAGGATCTTCAGAGGAGTAAAGTCTTCCCTTGTAGGAAAGAAAGGACTAAGGGTCATCTGTGGTTGATTAAATGTAGAAAAACAGATGACATCTTAAAACAGATGGGGTCTTTAGCCTTGTGTTGGTACTAAAGTGGCTCTTAACAGTTCTGGGTGTCAGCAAACTGTCTCCTCCTATTTTAATCTCACACTAAGGAGTCTAGGCTGAAGGATTGAGTTCTGGGGACAAAAATTTCTGATACAGGATGTGTTGTTAGGATTTGGATTTTGTTTCATACAAATATAGTAGCTTTGACTTCTGGGAGTGCAGACTAATTTAGAAATATATGAGGAAACAATGAGAACTGCTTCAAGTTCATTCTTTATCAAACACTACTGCAAATCTGAAGCTCTTGCCATTTTGCAGGAGGGAGGAACAAACCCCAAACCAAACACTGGAGGTAGCCACTAGAAATCATCCCTTCTGATTTTTGTTAAGTTTTATTTCAGCTCACAATACACATGTGTCAGGTTGTCTGTCACTTCTAGAAAAATTGGAACTTGATTATGTGTCCTCTATATTTCTCTGTATTTGATTGTAATTTTGGAAATTGGAGAAAAATTCAAGTCTAAAGGAAATAGAGTTTGTGCTTCTACCAGGCAATTTTCTGGCCCTTACTAAGTTTTAAACTACATACTATGGATAAAATAAGCTGTGATTTGTTTCTTCTTTCCTGTATAAGAACAAAAATCTGGTACTAGTATTTAATCTGTAGCTCTGTTCTGTGATTAAATGTTGCCTTTCATTCTGCAGTTAAGAAAGGTACCAAACACAGAAAGAAACTCAGAAACTGAATTCAGAGAAATGAAGGAAACTATTGGTAAAAGCTGCGATCATTTCAGAGTATTTGGATGCGTTGTGAAGCAAAGGTGCCCTCTTGTGAACCAAACAGAGGGGTCAGAAAACTGGAGAGTAAATATTTTCAGTGAACTTAATTTTATTTTATTTTTGCCTTCATACAAGATCTTGTAGTGACAGGATGAGGGGGAATGGCTTCAAACTAAAAGAGTACATCTAGATTAGATAGTAGAAAAAAACTCTTTATTATGAGGGTGGTGAGGCACTGGAACAGGTTTCCCAGAGAAGCTGTGGGTGCCTCATCCTTAGAAATGTTTTAGGCCAGGTTGAATGCAGCTCTGATCAACGTCCTGTGGAAGGTGTCCCTGCCCATGGCAGGCAGGTTGAAAACAGATGATCTTTAAGGTTTCTTCCCAACCCAGGCCATTCTATGATCCTATGAAGTCTAACATTGGTGGTCAGGAAATAGTTGATTAAGGAGATTAAATCCTGGGCTTAATATCTCTAGTAGCCTTTCCCAGTGGCTGTAGTGGAGTCATGACTGTATATGTATTCCTACAGAGCTCTTCCTAAGATGAGTTAAAATAAATGGATTGTCGATTATCACTAGAATAACACACTATCAAGTCCCCTTGGTTTGCCTCCTTATTGATGAACATTTCACTGAAGCATCAGTGCTAAAGCTTCCTGGCTTGGCTGTTCCAGCATGGTCTGCATGAGGATGAGAAAGTGTAGGGAGAAATAGAGAGTATCTGTCTGCTTAAGTTAGGAACTCCAAGTGAAACCCATCCATTTATTTTGACCAAAGTACCACCTGATGCTTTGTTTAGCACTTCGAATGCACTCCGGTTAGACAAAGGGTTGGATTCATGCTCCTTAGGAGTGCCAAAGTAAACTGGTAATGTTTCTCAAGAACAGGAAGATAATGTGCCATAATTACAGATTTAGTCTTTTTTTGGATTTTTGAAGCTATTAATACTGTGTAGCTGTGGCCAAGGGAAAAACCAATTCAGTGTTGCTGCTTTTAGGTTTCTTTCACTGATTATATTCTCTATTTCACAAAAGGTGAAGTTGAAGTTTTTTTATCTTTTGCTTTCCTTTTTCCTCGTGACTTCATTGAGACAAATGGATACAATACAAAATTATCTTTTAGGTGGGATCAAATTACTGTTTGGTGGAGATGAGTCTAAATCCTTAACACTGCAATTCTGTAGATGTATCCCTGCTCTCAGGAGCTTCAAGGAGGGCTGAAATTCAATGGCTTATTAAGAGTGCTTTGATTTGTTCTTATTAAATTTGTGGCAATGTGTGAGCCTTTAAAAAGAGCTGAAAGGGTTTGTCTTTGCTACTCTGAGAGACGTCCCCGTTAGTCAAAGCTGTTTTCAAATTGAACTTTCAGCACTCATTCTGATAAAGAATTATCCTGACATAGTAATTTCTGTAAAAATGGCTAACCAGCCATTTTTTAATATAAAAATATTTTTTAATGTAAAAATGGCATCCCAGATGCAGCATATTTCTTCATCATGATCATGGCTAGGCTTCACGAATGAAGATTTGGGAAGGGCTCTATCCACATTTGTTGCAAGCGCTTTGGTGGCTAAAAAGGCCAATACAAGATAGGCACATCCACTGCAAAAGGCACAGCAGAAAGACTCCTTAGGCGGTAAATTCTGTGAGGCACAAATCTTTCTGTGTTGCCTTTTCTCCTCAAGAGTGATCCTGCGTGCGTTCTCAAAGGAGGCAGCAGCGTTATAGACGGTGTGTCTCCAGACCTCCCGATTGGAGGCCAGAGTAGACCAGTTATGTTGATCAATATGGCCGAGGCTGAGTTGTTGTTTCAGGGAGTCCTTGTATCTTCTCTTCGGGGCTCCTCTCCTGCGGCAGCCAGTGGCAAGTTCACCATAAAGCATGATCTTGGGGAGGTGGTGGTCCTTCATCCTTGAGACGTGTCCTGCCCAACACAGCTGTGTTCTCAGCAACATGGCCTCATGTGGTGGGGGGAAAACAGTTTTCCCCCTGAAGCTATAAAATGGTAAACCCCCAGGGGGAGGTTGAACCAATGAGCACTTCTGCAAAATATAAACATATCACTAAGACCGGAAGAGAAGGGTTGTAGTTGGAGTTGTAGTTGTTGTTGGAGAAGAAGCAGCCATGTTGTGAGCCATGAGGAAGGGGCTCAGAGCCCCTCTGGGGGGCCACACCCCCCCCAGCCCCCGGTTTGGGGGCTACAGGGACTTGGAACAGTGTTAAACTGGACTGAGTATCTGTAGCTGAAAGCTGGGGGAAGCTTCTGCACCGGGAGCAACAAAGGGAGCAGCGGCAAAACAGCACTGACCAAGAAGCAGTGGCAGAGAGCCAAGAGATAAGAGCAAGCAGCTAAGCAAAGAGGCACGGAGTTGTCTGAAGAAAAGGAAAGCAGCAGCAGAAAGAGAACTAAGCCACTACAGAGAGAGAGTTTGGGGTAAGGACTGCAACCAAAAATCTCCCAAACTCCTTTGAGACCCCTCCTAGGAGGAGGGAGATGGACTCTTGCTTGAGAAGAGTCTCAGAGTGCTACAGCACTGCTGAAAGAGGAGCTAAGAAGCTCAGGTGTCCGGGAAGCTGGACTGGGATGGCCGAAGGAACGTGGAGGGGGTGACCTTGGCCTTCCCCCCTCGCTGCTGCTAAGCTAAGAAGCTAGCTAGCAGCCTGAGATCAGAGCCAGAAGCTCTGCAAGGGGCTTGAATCCCCTGAAGATACAGACCGTTGCGAAGACCCCTGCACTTCGTGATATGACCGTGGTGGAGCGACCTTTGTCTGGGTGAACGCAGCCCACGGAAGACCCTTCGCCTGCGTCGAGGGGCCGAGAGGGGCTTGGATACTCCCCTCGTGTGTATTGGCAAAGATCTAGCTACAGCTGCTGCATGGAAGAGAGAAAGAGACACTGCTGCCCTAGAAAGACTTGCTGCTCGGAGAGAGGAAAGGATCTTTTCCTTCTTCCCTCCTGGACTTTTATTTGGAAGGGAGAAGAGATTTGATCCATTGTAAATACTGTTTTGTCATGGTAGAGATAGTTGAGATTGTGTATGTAGTGTACTATAATATTTATTTGTACAGTGTATTGTAATACATCCCTTTCCCCCCATTTTGAGTCTCATGTGGTGTCTGGAAAACCCATCTCACACTGGGTTGAGATGTGGGAGGGGGGCTAGGACTAGGGAATTGGATTTTGGGGCTCTCAAACCATGACACCTCAATACTTGTGACTGCTGCTTGTTCTAGAACAGATGTATTAGTCACATAATCTGACCAGCGAATGTTTAGGATTGTACCAAGGCAGCGTTGATGGAAGCGTTCTAGGAGTCGCAGGTGGTGGCGGTAGATGACCCATGATTCAGATCCATATTTGGACTAGAAAGTCTGATCTTGAGTTTCAGTACCAGCAGTTTCTGGCCTGGTGCTATGAACAGCAGGTCTGAGGAGGGTACAAACATCCTTTAAGGAGTGTGGTTTTTGTTTTCTTGGCAATCAGTTTGAGATTGTTGGATAAAGATTTTAAGCAAAACTAGAAATGGCCACTATTGAAGTTGAGATCTTAGATGAGGACTACGTAACTTAGAAGAAATGCTGGGTGAGAATCTGGTTAAGGTGAGTATCAAAAATAGCTGAGAATAAAACAAAGAAATTAGCCCCATGTGTGTTTCTACCTGGACATGGAGGAAGTTTAGTAGAAAATATGGGTCAAACTGCATCAGTTGTAGTTTCCTGGAGACTACTGGAGACATGTGGGTCAATGTAGCAATGAAGAAATAGCATGTTTTGTGGCAACCTTTCTTCATTTAGATTAATTTTTAGTAGATGGACGTGTTCCTAACTTTGCTCCCATACACTGTAACTTAACGCTGTTCTTAGATACTGTTATACTGATAAAATCTTTTTCTAGTGTCTCAAGTTTTACATCTTCCCTTTTACCCAGTGTTTATGCTCTGAGCTGGATATTACTGGTTTATCTGGAGTTCAACTAAAGCTCACTTGACACCTTGAGTGCTCTGAGTAAGGACGGTGTGACAGGGGATTGGAAATCTCAGTGAAGGTTTTGAGCTGGAGTTTTCTTCTGTAAATGGAGAGCACTCATCTGCAGTACTCTGATAATTGTAGATTGTACTGTGATTAAAAGGATCAAGAAGGAGAAATTGGAAAGGAAATGAAGCTTAAAAACAAAACAACAACGAAAAGCCCATAGGGTTCCCTAGCAACGGGGATTTATAGAGTTTTCTAGTGTGAAACTGCTTTTTGAAAATTTGCCCAAAAACCAGAATCAATGCTTTGCTTTCCTCTTGAGGACATAGGAAAGACAAGTAAAAGATTTTGCGAACCCTGGACATGATGAGAAATAGAAGGTCAAGTGAGTTGCTCTCTAGGGATCATGTACTTTAGACTTCTGATTTTTATTCTTCAAATGACCCTCTGGAAATTCTGAGAATTCATTTTGTTTTCTGTGCTGAAAATCAAAATCCTGAAGCTGTATAACTTTGTTTCTTTGTGATAACTTCAATTTCCAAATACTTACTGGTCATTCAGTCTTTTTTAGTATGTTTTACTTTATCCTCTTCCATAGCTAAGGGTTCACTGTTTTGTGACTGTCCTTTGAGTAATATGCTTCCTCAGTTTTCCTTCAATGGTGCAGTGAACCACCTAGGAACAAATAATGAGCTACTGTGGGGCAACTGGAAATACTCAGTACTGAGCTTGAGTGAATGCCTTCTCACTTCTGCAGTTTGCAGGTGCTGAGCTCATTTTGTCCCACAGTTCCTGTCATGCCAGTCTTGAAAAGACATGACAGCTCACAACATCTTGCAGAAGTGTCAGGCAAAAGAAAAAGTTTCCTAATATTTGCAGGATTTGGGTTTTCTGAGAATTTGGAGTGGGTTTATACAACTGAGAATAATTTTTACAGTGCAAGATACAAGTTTGGTTGGACCTCTAGGCTAAAAATTGTCTGCTTCCCTTGAGCAGAAGAATAAGACATCTGGGTTTTCAGGAGTGTAATTTAAGGGTTTGCATTTGGTCTTTTGTTTAGATGCCTAGAGGAGGATCTGTGCTCTTCCAGTTGTATGTACATGGAAGTCTTTGGCATCCCTATGAGGCTCGTGCAGAAGTGCTTCCATCACTAATGGCAATGTGATTAAAATAGTTGAGAAAAATGTAATCAAAAGTTTAAATTAAAATGTATAACTGATGTTTTTCCATCCCTGAGTACTGCGAAACACCTCCTTACATAAGTTGCCTTGGTACATACTGTGCACATATCCTTGTGCTCTAGAAAAAGAGGCAGCCTGAGACTGCACTTTGTTAGCTGGCAGCGCTGAATACTGACCTAAATTAAAACTTCATATGCATAGGGCCAGTGCCACATTCAGCTTTGGTTCATGTGACTATGTAGGATAATGGGTTGCCATGGTAAAAACTGTGGTGACGACAGGCCGTTTGATGTCAAGCTAATATAAGATGATTTTAGCAAAATGAAGAAAATACATTGAGAGAAATATTAGGCAGGTATTTTGGATGAATAATGCTCTTCATAGTTAATGAAAGGAAATACTATTCTACCTGCATTAGTTCTTTCTGGCTGCTGAATTCAAACCAGATGGGGCTCATGTAAACATCTGGCCATTTGTTCTGATCAGTGTGCTCAGAAAAATGGGATCTAATTGACATAGAAGCATTGTCATTTCATTTCATTCAGGCAATTTAAAAATTTCCTAAGATTAAGCTAAATCACAGATGCTTCTGTGAGTGGAAGAATACTGTGTTTGGTGAAAAACAAGTGTGTCCAGGGAGATGTGTTGGTCTTCATTTTTGTTCAACTTTCCTAAACTGCTCCTCTTTTGAGAAGTATGAGGTAGAATGTCCATTGCTTTCCAAGATTTGTAGAGGTACAGTGAAGTCTAGTGGATTCACACTAAGGTTTATTAGATATTAGGATATAAAGAGGGGGCATATGGGACCTGTGTCTGTTTTTCAAGCACGCTGAGCCTTTTTTTTATTGTGGGATCTTTCAGTACTTGATTGTTCACGTAGTAACATTTTTTAAAAAAATGTATACCATTCTAGGTAGGCAGTCTTCTCACTGCTTACTTCGTCAAACCTAAAGTTTTGTGACAATTTTTAGCCAATTTGTCTATTTCGATACAGTTGTGAGTAAATGGTGAGAGAGAGACTGTACTAAATGAAAGCAACTATTACTTTTAGTTCTGAGGCATGAACATATGAGACATATTGTTATCAAATAACGAAGTCACAACATAAAATTGCTTAGAAATGCACTGAGGAATTAATAAATTTGAGAGGGCAACATGACACTTACGTGAGTTTTTTATATTTGAATTTTACTTGAAGTTTTTGCTTGCAGATATTAAGCCATTTTCTGTAAAGAGGATGCTAAGATATTCATGCTCTAGCAATGGTCAATTTATAAAGTAATAACAGCCATAAAACGGGCATGTAAGCTGTAAAGTGGTAAAACTACTAGTTGTCAAAGGCTTTTGGCAGAAAATGGGTATAAAACTTTCTTAAGTCTATAAGAACAGCTTATTGGCATGGATAAAATGGTGAAAGGGCAATATAGAATTTAAAAGATATTTATTATAATAGTCATTTACCTGTTAGCCCCTTTTTTCTGAAGATAGCTACCCATTAACTCAAAGCATGATGCCCTTTTTTAGTTTTCTTTTAAAAAGGATGAAAAAACCTTGCACTTGACAGCTTGTTTACAGTCTGAGCAGATTTCCTGTCTTGTGAACTCTTAGATTGAGAGAAATGGCTGCAGGTTTCCTTTAACACTTGACCTTATGTCCTTTCATTCATCACATCTTATTGTTGGTGTCATTTTCATCCAGAAAAAGTTATTTTCAAAGCTTCCTTTCAGCTTTTTTTCCCTTCTAGTTCCTAAAGTTTTTTCCCCAAATGAATTTTTTTAATCTGTGCTGCGTATTAGTTGAGGAATGAAGCTTTAAAATCCATAATATATAGATGGCTGCTGTGTTGCTTTTTCTTGAAACAAGATTGAAGCACATGAACACTGGTGGTAGTGTGATTTAACGACTGCTAGGAACAACTCACTGAGGCTTCCTAGTGCCTACCCCTTCTCTGCTGTGATGTTTGGCCTTCTGCAGACTCTCTGCATCCTAAGGTTGTCTCAGGCTGATGTGAAGAGTTCACAGTGGGTTATGACGGTCTCAAATCATCATCCCTGGGAGGAACATGGTGTATTTTTAAAAACATTTTTGACAAATATTCATACCTTTCTTTTTCTTGACTGTCTTGCATGTCCACATTATGTCGAAGTTAACTGTATATGTGGTGTGTATTTAATTTGTTGGATAACTGTTCTTTGTTTATTACCCCTGAAATGGATAATACCCATTTTTACACAGTTCTTGGCTTTATATTTATTTTTATCTGCCCATTGGTGAGTTGTTCACAGGCTTGGGATCTCCAGTGTCAGCCATATCACCTGGTACTTGTATGTCCTGCGCCAGGGGATGTCTGTGTGGGTGCTTTTGTTTGGTTTTATGTGAGATGGTGTGGGTTGGGCATTTTTGATTGGTTTTGTTTTGGTTTTTAAAGAAAGAGTAGCCTGTTCTGAGATGTTTAATGTGCCTTCAGCTGAAGGGTGATGTGTGGCCTTTGCAGAGCAGCTGCTGGGATGAGCCAGCTAATCTTCTAGTGCTTGACCTTCCCAGACCTGACCCCAAATGTTCCCAGTGGGTGCCTGGAGCCTTCTCTGACTCATGCCATGCAGGAGAGACCCTATAACCCTTGGGGAATTCTTGTGGTAGTTACCACCACAATGGGGACAGTGAAGATCAGACAGTACCATTGAGGGAGGTCATAGTTTAACAGTTTCTTTGATGACTAGGTAAAGGATTTTTTTATGGGGTATAATGGACCAGAGAGCTGCATTTTTAATATCTCAGGAGATAGGAACTAAGAAATTTGAGTAGCTTACAAAGAGAACTGTAGAATAATGCAGACTGAGGCACAGAATCTACTTATCTACTCATGTTGCTGTGATGGTAACTTAAAAAAAAAATTTATGTCTATTCTTTCCATGTCAAAACAAAACCATCCCCTCTCCCCACAACTGCCATACCAAAAATATCTTCAGTAGAATTTTAACATAGAATTTAACAGGAGTGAATTAGGGGAGAATTAGGCTATCAAGCAAAAGACAGATGGCTTTTCTTCTAGAAAGAAAGCAGTGAAGTACAGAATACTGTGCCAGCCTCTAGCTATTGAAATATCATGAATTGGATTTTCCTCCCTTTCCTTCTCTACCTCTTGTCTTCCCACCCAGGCTGCCAGGTTAATTCCCTGGATTCACACATCCTGGGATGCTGCCTTCAGAATCTGAGAAGCTGGTTGGTGCCAGCTGGGGTTCTGTGCCCGGATGTGTGGGAAGGAGGATTGCTCTTTGATTCATGACCTGGTGCAGATTTCGTAAACTGTTGCAGTACCTTGGGCTGTGGGAGGATTTCTCTGTGCTGCACAACCTGCAGTGTCAGCTGCAGCTGCCCTAGGCGGTGTTTGAAATCAATCCAGAGCTCAGTGCACCTTACTCTGCTCTTGTCCATGGGTTTACTGCTGTCAGTCTCCTTCTGCTCCATCTTCTCTACTTTCTGCCCTCAGCTGCTCTTTTCCCATCCCTCATAATCACTTTCTTATTCTCAACCTACTCCAATCAAGTGACATGATTTATAATACTGAGAAGAGATGAGAATGAGAATGGGGACTCAACACTGTTTTCTTGCTCAGGGATTTGATGCATCGTTGGAAATTGGAGAAAGTTAATTAGCTGGGCTATGCACTCTTTCCATACCACCTTACTCAATTGTGCTGAGATGAGCCAGTGGAAAAAACCACAGACTCTTTCTCCTCCCTAAAAACACTCAATGAAACAGAGTTCCCTAGGGAAGCTTGGAAGTCAAGGCACTTTTTGATCTATCTATTTATTTCCCATCTTTACCAAGATTATGTGGAGCAGAGGTGCAGACTTTTGCAGCAATGGGTGTTTATCTAGTAAAAAATACTGCAATCCAATCTCCTTTTGAGGAGCAAAATAAGTGGATTTCTCTATTCAGCCAGCATTTTGAGGACTTGATAAACAGCATTGTCTGCCAAGTATCATGTCTTAAAATTGTTGGAAACTTGAGTATTGCTCTTAGAAGTCAGAATGAAATACATGGTTTAGATTTGTGCGTCATCCAAGTGCTTCATGGGCAGCTGAATTAATTCTTGTTTGTAGACTGCGATGTTTTAAATTTTGTTTCACAATTTTATTTGAAAGTTATTTAAGGTCAAGTACAAAAGTATGTCTTTATCACTGCTATGCTTCATGCAAGCCTTCAAGAGAGAACACATCCTTAGCTCTTCTCATCAGGGGCTTACCAAGATGTAAGCCCCTGCTTTTTAGTACCTTTCCTAATCTAGTCAAATGGTTCCCTTTGGCAGTAGTTTGGGGGAAGGGGTAATTCCAGGTAAGTGGGTGTTGTGGCAAGTATTAGCTGGTGTCTGTCTTTGCTACTAAAAGAAAACAAAGGAGAGAAAATGAGAGCTGCTAAGGCATGACCTTGTGTTGACAGAGACCTAGTGAGTGACAGTATTTCAAAGCTGAATGTCACAGCCAATCCATTCTGGTTGCTCCAGAGGAAAGACATGAAGTAGAGGCTTCACAAAGAACACAGTCTTATATGCAGGGTTGGGGAAAGGTGTAAATGGCCCAGACAACTTGTGAGTCAGTCCCTTAGGTGCTGTTTTGAAGGCTGCAAATAAAGGCAATGTCTTGAAAAGTCTGTGTTTGCCAGTAAGTCAGTGAGAGTTCAGGTACATGCAGAGAAGCAAATACTTTCCAGTAGAGGTCAAAACTTGACTCTGACTTTCAGTTTAGGTAATTTTCTTTTATTTTCTTTTTTCTGCTGGCTTCAGCAGATCACATAGCCATCACTTCCAAAGTGGAAGATGCATTTGAATTCTAGAAGTAAATGATGCCTGTCAGTGATGGCAGATATTGTACTACCATGGTTATCATGGTCAGCCTGGTACCCGATGAGATTGGTGGGCTCCCTGGGACTTCAGTGAGCTTTCCCTCATTGAGGCAGAAGGAAATACACCTTTCTGCCTCTGATTTGACTCAAGAAGTCTTGTACTTTAATTACTAGCTATGTTCTGCTCATAGGCCTGTATTTATAAGTGCCCTTTCCAGTGATTAGCTTATATTTTTATATCCTTCCGTACAAGTGTAGAATTAGTGTGAGAGGAAAAATTTAGGTTAAAAGTGGTTGCACATATCTATAGTATTCACACTGGAGCTTTCCGAATTTTTTCCCCTCAGCATTTGTCCTCTGCATATTTTCTCTCCTTACTGAGTATTTTTGGTGTTTTCTCCTGCCCCCTTCCCCCACCATAGTTATTTATTTTTATCAGATTTTTTTAGCCTTACATTAAGTACCCTTTTGTCCTTGCTTAGATGTGGAAGGCATTGCCATAACTGGAATTTGCGATTCCAAGAGGGAATAGATGGGGAATAGATGCAGAGAATAGCTGTTTTAAGAGGATATTTGTTTTCTGTACTGAAGTTCCTTTCCCCCATAACCTGACATAAAATTTAATGTTAGCAGTCATAATTATGTGAACAGTTATGTGTCTAACCTAAATACTGAAATATTGTACTCTTTTTTTCTTTGCCTAGGGTCAATAATCAAGTTCTAGATTGCATTTATTTAATAAGACTTTTTAATTTTATTTTTTTCTTCTCTAATGTAAAACTAAACTATTTTCAGCAAAGCAAACAGACTGGACAAAGCTTAGATGATTTGGTAATCTATCAAGTGTGGCAGCCAGGGAATGGGGCCCAAGACTTTTTTTTTGTCAGCTGCTTTGAAAAATGTGTTTGCTTTCATAATGGAGCTGGAGTGTAGATGAGTGCATGAGGTAGGGAGCTAGCTTATCTCTTTACACAAAAAACATTCTTAGGAAAACATGCTGATATGTGCACAGTCATAATTAGCAATTATGGCAATTTCTGAAAGGGGAAAGTCAAATTTAACTAAAAGAAGTGCAGTTCTGCCTGCCCCCCCCAACCCCTGTAGAAAGTACTACCTCAGACCTAAGCTAGTAAAGAAGAAAACTAGAGGCCACAGATTTTGCACCCTAAGTTACTTTCAGTTCTAGTGTTTGATCCTGGTCCATTGCTAATAAAATCGATTTACCTTCTACCCTGACCTTCTCTGTGAACTGTGTCAAATTTTTACCACAGGAGAATCTGACTTAATATAAAAAGCTTCTGTTAGTATGATATTAGGAGCTCTTGTGCCAGAGTCATCAAGTTCAACGTAACTTAGTTTAGCAAAATGCAACACGAATTTGTAACGTGGAGGTGATTGAGGACACTGCAAATTTGTTATTCAAGCTACTGCCAAAAACAGCGAGTTCTCAGACTGGAAGTTGACTTAGGAGAGTATGTACAGCTCTGGGAAGGTCTGCGCTGGGCATTGGTAGAGCAGTTCTCAAGTGTAAAGTTAACAGGATAACACAATATGCTGTTACCGAACCTACACGGATTATGAGTACTGCTCCTTCTCCCCTGTAATTCATATCCCACCTTATGTGGGGCTCTTATCTTGCAAACAGTTGTTTGTGGTGAAACTGCATGTAAGTGGCTCTTTTTTATGCTACAGAGCAGAAATTGAGAGTAGATAAGTGTTTGATTCTCTGCTGAACACAGCGTTTACAGATACTGCTCTGCTCTCTGTAGACTTTGTGTCATGCCATGACAAGTTTTGTAATGAGGAGCATCATCTCTGTTCCTGTCCTATAAAGCTAATGCTCCATGATGGAGTTCATTCTGCAGTGCCAAGATACAGCTTTCTTCTGAAACCTACTTGAAGCTTGCCTGTGTATGAGAGCCTGTGATATTCATCCAGGCTTTTTTTGGCTGGGAAACCTGTTTGTAAGAGAGAGGGAGTTGAGGGATAGTAGATTTTTTTGTTGCGGCAGATGTGTTGTCTAGAAAAACTTCTTCCTGTTGAATAAAAACATTTAATTTCTCTGGGTAATTATCTTCAGAGGAATCTTAAATCTCAAAATGTAGAATTAAGGGTAGATAGCATTATTTATGGAAACTATTTTTGGTCCATTTTTCTCTTCAGTTTTCAAGGGGACAGTAAAACTTCTGGAAAGCAAAAGGTAGATCTGAGGTGTCAAAAAAAATACTCTTCAGCAAAAGTCTACTTCTGCTCCTTTTCCCTTTTTTATTTGTGTGAATATAGATCAGGCACTTTGTTCCTCTAGTCCTTAACTAAGACCTTTTAAACTTATTAATGGAATAAATATTCCTTTTACTTGAAAGCAAACTATAGACAAGGTTCAACTTTATAGCATTCAAATTACCATTTATGGTTGTTCTTTTGCAAGATTTTAAGCTCAGGTCATTATGACACAGAATGCAAATGCTGTATTATCCTCACTAAAGTTGAGGAGATATGAAATGTTTTTGACATTTTCCAGAATAGCTGCTGCTATGCTGTCTGAAAGATCAAATCTGGATGGGAGCTGTAGTGCCATAAGATGAGTAGGAAGAAGTAAAATTGGAGAGATTTTATGTTGTGGGGTTTTAATGATTTATAGAAACTGATGTCTTATATGCTGATTTGGGAGTAGATACCCATTTTTCCCATTCCGAACACCTTTGTAGCTAATTGCGAAATGACTCAGCTTTATCTATCAGTATAGGTTATTATACATCAAAATCTGACACCCTAGCTTTATGCCACCTAGGGTACAGCTTGTGCTTGGAAGACACATTGCTTTTATTCTAGAAGGCAAGTTCTTGAGACAAAGTTCTTGAGACAAAGCAAGTCTTCAGTGACTTTTGACTGTACTGATTGAGGCAACTTCTGTAATGTCCTGTATTATGGGAAGGTGGGGTGAGATTTTATTGCTAGTCATTGCTTCTGAGCTGAGAACGCAAGAGAAACCAGCCAACAGATTTGCTATGGAAATAATTAGTATATTAACATTTACTTTCAGCTGTGATTTGCTGTTGGTCATATTGTTAGGCTATGGGTTTTTTCTTCTCAAGAAAATATTTATTGCCATGTGTTTATGTGCATAGTACACTCCCTTAACTTTCTTTCTCTCTCACTGCAGCATCAGTATTCAGACCTCAACTCTGCCAGTCTGGAAATTCAGAGTTGAAAGTGAATTCACTATGAACATGACTGTGCCATCTCCAGGGGTGCTCCTGCATGATGCATGAGCTTTGCTGGGCTTTACTATTTTGCTGTTGAGGGCTGGCACCCCCAGAAGTGCAGCAAGTGGTGGCAGTGGCAGATGCCTCTCTGTGGTGCTGCTGATCGAACTCTTATCTAGATGCTATGTGATACTGTCTTGTGCTGTGTAATCAGTCGCTGAACCAGACTGAGATGGAGTATCACTGCATTTCCACAGCCTACGCTCTGCCACCTGCACATCCAAGCACTTTGCTTCCTATAAAAATACAGGTATTGAAGAAGGGTCCCCTTTATTCTTCACATAACTAGAAATAAAAGGCAATAGAGTTTAAAACTGGGGAGGCAACAGACCACAAAGTATTTCTGACATAAGTGAGGGACTAAAGGAAGTAGAGCCACCAGAGGAAAGGTGGCTCTGACATAAACATCACTTGCCTGCAACTCAGCAGCAGCAAAATGAAGACAAGAAATATACTGCAGCTTCAGTAAAATGTGATAGCTTTGGGTACCATGAATAAGACATCAATTCTTATTTGGGGTACGCATGCTGCATATGTGAAAGTGTACGTTGCTTTGTGCAAATACTAAGTATGACAGATGAAAGGCATCAACTTTATAACATTTAGTGTGATTTTCTTCTGTAGGTCTCCATGTACTTTGCAGAGGAGGGGTAGACCAACTCTTTTTACCCCTACATATCTGGCTTTTGGAAACAGTAATGGCAGCATATCAGTAACTTGCAAAAGGTGTCATGACATGTTGGACCTCAGAAGAGCTCTATCCTCTTCTGCCTCTCCACACAGTTCTACATGTAGAAGCATGTACTATGTGGAACAGCTTCAGATACTTTGCAAAAAAACAGACAGTGGAGGGTTTTTCTGTATAGCTTTTGGATGGCTAGAACTCCCTACTAGTACAGGAAAAGAGGAATGAGAATATGGACACTAACATGAGTGAAAAAATGGTGTGGAGATACACTTTTAGATTGTCAAACCACTGATTGTATCTTTGAGTTTTGCTATATGAGTGGGACTTTAGCCTGTGTATTAAGTCCATTGTGTTTTTTCATTGCAATATAGAACATGAAGTTAGAACTGCTTGCTGTTAAAACATCTCCATCCTCACAAGCCCACTGGGGCTTTCATCATCTAATTGTTCATTGTGTCTGAAAAATTCAGGCACATCCCCAAGGGCTCTTCTGCCCTCCCGGGTACCCATGGGAATCCTGCAAGCAGAAGGAAGGCAAAAAGCCCTGCATGTTGAAGTACTCCTTTAGTGAGCATGCTCAGGGAGAGATGCGTGCCTGGGATACAGGGCAGAGAGGAGCAGGGTGGGTGAATTGAAAGCTCTTTTAAGATGAACATTGCCATGGAAACCACCGCCTTCCCTCTGTGTGTGTGCAGAGCTATGTTGGACGCTCACCTCTTGTGAAGTCAAGCTCATATCTCAAATCTGTGATGCAGAAGTGCCTCAGAGGTCCCCGGGGCTCTGCCTGCAGGAAGTCAGCACTGCCTGAATAAGGCTGCTTCCCTCTCCACAGCTGGGTGGTCTAATCAAAGTCTACCTAAGCTTTCATGGTTTACTGTGAGAGGGACCAAGTCAAGCCTGCTCTGATAAAACCCTCTCTAAGTTAATGAAAGAATGGGTACAACACCCGAAGTTACTACTACTGCTGTAGAAGAGGCATTTAGTACCACCTTCCGTGTCTCTGCGGTCAATGATGGTTTGCATGGCATGACTTCTACTTGTAATCCAGTTGCTAACTTTTTTGTCAAAGAAATCTATTCAAAGGTTTTAACGATTTTTTTTTTCTTGCAACTCTGGAACAGGACACATAGTACACTTGTGTAAGAAGGCACTGGACACCTCTGGGTGGGTTGCAAGCCATAAACATCCTTTTTGGAGCTGTCCAGGCCTTGCAACAGAGCAAGTCAGTGTGGCATAGAGTTGGTCAGATTTTCAGCTCCTGTTTTGTTAATTTTCTAGATGCTGGAAGGTGATGATGTGTATTTATGAACTGATGTCTGTTGGGTTTAGACACATAAATGTACCGGAAAAGTCTCTGTTATTATGGGGTTTGTTAGTTTTACCTACGCAGTATTATGTTGTATCTTTTTATTTTGCTTTCCTGAATCTCTGGATCTTTTATAAACGATTGATCATTTTTTTCTTGCTGAGATTTAAGTCAGTTCTTATTTCTCCTTCTGTTAAAGAAAATATCAGAGTGACCAGATCAATGTTTCTGTATACAAAGCTGGAATAATACTTGCACTTTTCTACTATTGTTACACACCTCCCTTGTTTTAACCTGATGCAGGTAAACCAAAAAATTGGACTGAAAACATGGTCAAATGTTGTGACCGTACTTTACTTTCTATGTTTACTGAGCTTTGACTTCCCCATTTAAAAATTTTTATTCTATAGAGAAAATTAAAGCTGGGAGTCTGAGGGAAGAACTGGACTCCATGAGCTGGAATTCCAGGAGAAACTTTCATTCTTGATACTGGATCTACAAATCTTTAAAACTTCTACGCTCTGTATGGCATGTATTTCTTGGTCTCTGCTACCTGTGGTTATGAAATGGAGATATTATGCTTTCTTTCATCCCACTAGAGGCAGTCAGCCTCTTGGCAGAATAAGGAAAAGATGTTTCTAATTATTGTTTGTTTCATGCTAATGCTGCTTTCAAATATTGCTAATGATGCAGCAATAGTTTTGAACCATCCTGTAGGTTTTCTGTGACCTTGTGTGCCTCCTTATTACCTGTTGCAGTTACTGTGTTGCATTGGAGGATATGGGGAAAACAAGAGACCAGAATCCATCAATTCTGCGGGACTTGCATTGCACTGGGAACAGAGATGAGCAGTTTGGTGACTGACATTTACAATAAGCCCCAATATGCAAGTCTTGAAGTTCTCCCAGCTCAGAGTAGGTGTAAATGAGGGAGGTGTGACGACTGTGAGATAATTTAGTCTGTTGGCACCCTTCTGTGATCTACGTGAAAACTGTTATGAAATCTTCTAGTTGAATTTATATTAAAAAGTGGGGCTGTGGGGGTAAATTCAGAGAGTCCGTGTGCAGAAGTTTAGGACCCATGTATTCCTTTAATAGGCATCATACTGTTTATGGACTGCCCTTGGAAAGAGTCTGGAAGAGAGTAGTAATTCCTCACTGTTTCTGTATAATAAAGGATGTTTAACCTCCCTTCTACACTGTATATTACGTCATTGTAGAATATTTTTCAGAAAACTTGTGTTTTAGATGGGTTGATGGTAGTGAGGGTACAAAACCATATTTAGCATCTGTGACTTCATCGTTCTGGAGTGTGATGGGATTCAGATGGGAACTTCAGTCACTGCTCCTTCAAACGAAGTTAGTAACTGTTCCGGAAAAGCACACAGCTTGCAAGATTGGATATTTAACTCCAAAGCTTTCCTTGTCTGGGCATAGATAAAGTTACTATGTAAAGGTGAATCTGCTGAGGAGAATAAAGCACCCAATGTGCTGCTGTTATGAACTGCAGAGATGGTTTTTAATAAGGAAGCAGAAAACTAGTTTTTATCGCAGTGGAGGATGCTGAGAGCTGTGGAAGATGTTTTATTGTGTTCCAGCTTAATGATGCAGTGCAGGAAAGTCAGTGCTGAATCAGAGCTGCTCTGTAATCATTCATCAGGGTCAGGAGAAGGGCGTTCTCTGCAGTGGGAACATGCTGTGCCTGAGCTCCAGGGGGGACGTTACTGGCCAATATATGAGTGTTCTTCCAGGATAATGCTGCATAAGAAACAGGGAGAAGGGATAAACAATTTGCTGTCCTTGGGGCTTGGGTTCCTGCTGAAAGGGATTTGAGAGAGACCTTTTTGTTGCACAAACATCTGTCTTCCCAGTGCAACTTGTTTACTTTAGCACACTGGCAAATACATATAAAAAAAAGATTCTGAAGCAATATGCAGGTTATTCCCTTTTCCATAGAATCCCAGACAGTGCATAATTTTGAGGAAGCGCCTTGGTTCTCAGTAAACTTCATGAATTGAAAACCTAGACAAACAAAAAAACTTGAGGTCTGGCATTACACCTGCCCTGCCACAGACCTTTGGTGGGTTTTGTCATCATTTAGAAAAAAAAAGGAATGCAAATGATGTAAGTTCAAGGGGAGTTGCAATAGCTATGAAAACTACACTGGGATAAATTTTGCATGAAGGAAAACCAACAGGCCAAAAAAATACTGTGCTATTAGATGTAGCAAAGAGAAATATTGAAGCTGGTACTTTAAAGTCTTTAGAGTAGGGGTCTAGAAAAAGAAAACTATGCTAGCTATGGCAATACCTTGTTCTGTGACCTTGAGTGAATCTCAGTGAACACAAAATAATTGTAAAGACATTTGGATCACTCAGATTTTCAAAGAGATTGCATGGTTATACCTATCCTCAGAGATTCTCACTGTTCTCTCACCAAAGGAAAAAGAGAATTTAGCACTCTTCTATTTTGAGGAGATGTAAAATAATGCTAGAGCATAATGGAGAGTCACTAGATTGACCAAGTAAATGATATGGGAAATGAAGAAGCCAATGACTTGCTGCCATTTACAGAAGAAAGCATTCAGCCATTGTTTTCTCTTTGGTAGAATTTCTTTCAAGTCAGGTTTTTTATTTCTTTTTTTTTTTTCTATTGAAGTAATCACTCCTATCATCTGAACTCAAAGCTATGATCTAAAAGCTTATATTAGTCCAGAACACAGTATTTGCCAATTATTTTCACATTGGAGTATGGGATTTTCATTGCAGTAATGGAGCATGTGAGTAGGGTGAGCTGAACACAGTGAAGGGCCATGGTGTTTTGTGTCACTCCCTTTGCCTGTTGTGCAGAGAGGAGGACTCATGGAATGGTCTGATCCTGTAAATGAACCTGTGTGCCACAATTTTGGCACTGCTGCACTGATTCTCTGTTAGTGAAGAGGTAGGTTTGGACATTTGTTCCTAAGAGATCTGAATTGGTATTCCAGGGGAGGAAAGGTGGTCACACAGGATATTTTTTTGGGAGTGAGGGACCGTAGCCTAAGTCCTCCTAGAGAATATCCTGTGGTTTCCTTCTCCACCTGTAAAGCCTTGCAGAGTGGTACGTTTGAGAAGAGATGGGAGACATGGGGTCAAACCTCCTGTGGAGGAGCAGGGATTTGAACTCTGCTGCCCATGGTTCTGATGGGAACAGGGAATGTGAGCAGATGTGCCATGTCACTGACTAATACTTCTCTCTAATGGCATCTATAAAGCAGCAGCTTAGTAGTGTTATGGGTTAAAGGCACTATTAACCCTGGATTTTGCTACATGCCAATGTCCTATTATCCAGCTGTGTTACCAGCAGAAATGCGTGATGGAGTTGACTTAAATGCTATCTGGGATCTAGTTTCATGACCACAAGACAGATAGGCAGAAGATAAAGCTTCTATGGCCATAAAGAATATTCAACAGAAGCCTGGTGAATAGCTTGCTAAAATCCTTGTGACATCCTAAATATATCTGAGGGAAGAAGACTGATAAAGGACAATGAGTCGTAGCTAAAAATCAGCCTTCCATGCAACATGTAAAACTCTTAAAGTCAGTTAGACTATTTATAAGAATTTGTCCTATGTCAGATAGGCTAGGCTGAGACCTGCTAGGAAGCAAGTTATAGGGCTCTGAGTCAGAGTATCCAAGGAATAATAATAGCATTTAGGAACTCTGGGGAAATAAAGAACTACAGTAACTCAGCCCCCAGAGGAAAACCAAAAAGGGAGGAGAAGGAAGAAAAAACTAGTAGCTTAACAGCCTTTTTCCTGAGAATTCTTCCAGGCAGTGTCATGCAGATGATAAATTTATGCTTTGTGAATTGTTCTGGAGACAATTGTCCCTTTAAAGAGAGATCCCATTCCAACCATTTTCTTCTGAATAAGTACAGCTTGTGCAAATGAGGAAATATTTGCTTTTTTACTGGAACCTGGGGAGCCTGTTTTGTAATTGGAACAAACACAGGAGGGAATCCCTAATGCTCACTACACCAGTTATTCTGTACAGAGCTTTCTCTGTTACCAAAATATCCATGACCTTTTTCTGAATCGTGGGGAAGGGGCTGAGCATTTACTCAACACTGATGCGAAAAGAAAGATCCAGAAGGTAAGGTTACACATGGATGTATTACTCTGGAATAGGGTCTTGCTTCTGTGGAAGGTTTCTAATATGACTTGAGGCAGGTTAATTAATTCTCTGACTTACCCTAATGTCAAACAGCAGTGATAAAGCCACTTTCCTCACAAGGGTACTATAATAACTAATGTTTTCTGAAGTATTTAGATATCGATGGTGAGGAGTAGGAAAGAAAAATAGATTCTTCCTGGTTTGAAACGTATTGCCTACAGTCTGTGCTTATTTAGCTGTGGTAAATGAGCTGTAGCATCTAATGGAGAAGATTTGGAACTAGATCTTTTTAGTTATTAAAGTTATGTGTTTCTGGCACTTCCCCCCATCCTTCTAATATGCTGTTGTTATGGCAACAGTGTTTCTGTCAAGAGATTCATATGAACTACTAAACCCTCCTTGCACTTTTACCTGTTTTGGTGTAGTCAAGATACTTTAATACATATGTTTGAGGGATTTTTTTGGTTTTGTTTTTCTTATTTTTTTTTTAACCAGAACAAATTTAATCATAATTTTGAGCAGCATTTCAGTTGCTCGAAGAGGGCTTTGACAAAATCATCACATCTGCTTTTAAGTACTGGGCTTTTTTAACATAACCTATATTAAATAACAGCAGTTATTACTGTACCAAAACAACAGTGTTGTATTTCCTCTTTAAATGTCCTAGAGTTGGACAAAGAGACCTTCACAGCTACCTCCTTGCAACTTTAAATAATTATGGATGAGTGGAAGTGGTATAATCAAGTTCACACATAATTTACTGCAAAGGATTGTATTTCACTTTACTGTTGCACACCCTATTTATAAGCTCCTGCATTCCTCTGACAAGAGACTCTGGAAGAAGGAAATGTCTCGGATATCACAGGACATGCAGCTACACACAGAGCAACATCAGAGCTTGCTGTTCATCCCCCAAAATAAACAATAACAGCAAAGTGGCACCCTGACAGGATCATGAAATAGTCACGAGGAGTCCCAGACAGTAACGAAGTGTTACTGGGTCTCCTAACCAAAAGGAATAGAGGTGTGTGATATTACAAGTTTCCAGATGGCAGACTGTGGAAAAGACACCTTTATGATCTGTTCTTATGAATCCTAACCACTGCATGTCACTGACAAATAAAAGGTATAATTAGTTAGAGGGGGAGGGTGCTTTTAATTTCTTTGAGTGATATTTCACTAGTTGGACATATTAACTCAAGATGCCTCAAGAAATATTTTCTGGGCAGACAGAGTAGAAGCTTATGCACATTTATGTTTTTCAAGTGCTTAGCGCATTCAGTTATTTTCCCTAGTTGGGCCTCAAACCTTAGTTTTTATTACTTTGAACACCAGTAACTTAGTTCCTTTCTGTAAAAATGGATAGAAGGCATCGCATGAACAAATAGGTTTTGACCATGGTTTATTTCATAACACATCATAGTAACACTTTATACTGATTTGTGGCTTTAACTTTCTGACGTTTGTTTGGGAAACATTCCTCAAGATGGATTTCTCTGTCACATCTGAAATGTTGTTTAAATCTGAGGGCTGTAACTGGAAATCCTAGTCTATTAATTAATTGTTGACTACAATGAGTCTTGGGCAGTTTCTGCTTCTATAATATGAAAAATATAAAGTGCATCCTCACGTTAGATAAACATATTCATTTTTATAATAGTATTCCTAACTTAAATCTTAGTGAAAGGGTGATCTTGGGCTGCCCTCACTGAACATTCCCTGAAACACAATTTGCAGTTATAGGGTTCCAGGTGTGCTGAAATATTCACCTGTATGCTTGGGGTTTGGGGAAGAAGTGAAGCCATGTTGGTTTAGTCAAAAAAAATTGCTACTACTGTAAGCAAATGCATCTGAAGATATTTATCTACTCTTTTATTTTGTAAGCCAAATAATTTTAAGTCTCTACATTGGTTTTGCAGCTAATGAGCTGTTACTAGTACTGGTCTCAACAACCAGCTTCTATGACTTTTGTGTATAATTTCAACGTGCAAGAAGCCCTTTGAGAACTTATTTTCTTTTCCTCTTGCTTTTAGGCTTCATCTATGTATCCTAGTACTTCAGCGCACTAACAGTGAACCAAATAGTAGATGAGAACAGTTGGTGCTGAGGCCTTTACGTCTACATTACGTGCTGCCTCTCAGGTTTGTCTGGGACTAGATTTAGCCTAGTCTTCTGGACTGAGTCCTGCAATCAAATGGGCTTCAAAGCCAGCTGAAGGGTCAGTCATTGATTCAGATTCTTCAGTGCCAGTGAGAATTCGGAATGCAGTCACTGAGCACTTCTAGAGGTGGTGCTATTATTGCCCTCATGTTCTGTAGATATGAACAAGCTGCAACAGACTGTAGTGCATTTTGCCCAGCTTCTATATGTTTTTAATCACGTTTCCCAAGCTTTTTTTTTTTTTCCTTTGTTGCTTAAGCTAATCCTTTTTTGGATATGAGGAAATACAAAGATCATAACGTACTCTGATGGATTCTTGTACTGGGTGCTTTACCAGTAGCACAGTGACTTTAGAAAATCTTTATAATGTACAATAAGCACTTAGAAAAAGAAAAGTGAGCTTGTTTTAAACCAATTAAATTTAGTTCTGTCATTAGTGGTGTTCATCATGCATTGGCATTCGTTAGTGCCCCAGTTGGTTTGCACTGCAAATTAATTTAATTTCACGTGGATGGCTATAAGTGTGTGCAAGCTATGTTATTCATATGGAAATATTCTTTCGGTTAAATCCATCTTCACTTGCTAATGCCCTGAAGTGCTTTGATGTTTATTCTTCTACAAGCATGTGGACAAGGATTTTAGCCATGTTGCATTTTTCAGTGGTTTATGCTGTTCCCACTTGAGTCTTTTATTTTTTCTCATTAAAAGTGACTACTGCAACATTTCCTGTGGCTAACAGGGAACATTGGTTCCCCGTATATCAGAGTTCATAGTATGTTTGACAGAAAATGTTGTTTTGGTGGATTTCTTACAATCAACTGGAACACTTTCAAAGACACTTTTTTCCTAGGTTAAAACTGAGATGAAGATGATGTTAACTTCTGATTTCTGGTAAGAGAGCTTTTTCAGGTTTTTACACGCTATTCCCGAGGTGCTCATTACTGGGCCATCAGTTTTCTAGCCAGAAGGTAGCCTTCTCCCAAAAGAAAACTGTGGGATTTCTATTTGAAACTATCATGCTGGTTTTATTTCTATAGCTGGTGATTAGAAAGATAAACTGTCATGTTAAGCAGTACAGATGACTTGGAGGCTAGTTTACAGAAGTCTTTAATTTTTCTACTGTCTTCAAGACCCAGCCTTTAAGAGCTGACCTGAGGAATGCAAATCCTCATGAACAGCTTTTCTTACACAGCAGTATTGTGGTATGTCATGTCACCTAAGAGCAAGCCACAGTTCAGGTGCTTGACATGGTGCTGGTGATTTGGGGACTGGACAAATGGATTGTTACTGGCAATGTCTGTTGGATCTTCCCCAGTATCTTAATCAAGGAGGCTGGTTCATCTTGGATCCTGATGGCAATGTCCCAGAGATGGACAAGTGTCTCGTCTCTCTGCAGCAAAAGGACACGTGCGCTTTTGGGTAATAGACCACCAGAAGGCATAAACCCTGAGAATACAAATCTTTTGATCTCAGAAGAGCTTCATCCCAATTTACATCCATGTAACCAGGAACAAAATCAGACTCTGAATGTCTTAGGAGACATTATCCAATTGGAGAAAAGGTCAGGTTTGCACATTTACTGTCTATAATAGTATTTCTCTTCCTGAGTTACTGTTGGTCAGACTTGTGTGTGAAATGCAAATGGGTGTGTGGGGGAGTGAGAGAGAATGTCATCTCATAGAGCAAATTTCAGCAGGAATAGAAGAATTTCCACAGAAAATATATTCAGAGCAAACTTGTCCATTAGTCACTTACTTCTATTTCTTTTCCACCTCCCTTTCATCTCTTCACTTGTATCTCCTAAACATATTTTCCTTATGTGTGTAATTGTAAAAAGGCTAAACATAGGCTATTGGTAATGTCTTGTTCAGAAGTACAACACTTAAATAGAATTAACCCCTGAGTCCAAAAGAAGAAACAATAAATGTGTATCTTCCTGTCTGAGAAATGGACATAACTGCAGTAGTGAATCCATCGTTATTAAGAGACACTTAACCAACCTCGTGGTTTACCTTGTGAAGGCACACTTTAGTTCTCAAAAATTGCTCTACCTGCTTCTCTATAAAAGAGGATTTTTGTCTTCCTGAAGACCTTTCCAGTTCAAGCTCTTCTTGGGGAAAGAAAAGAAATTGGGTGTACATTCCTAGATGCACCAATTAATATTGGGTTTACGTTATGTAATACGTTTTATGTTTGCAATCGGATATGTCTATCTCATATTGGCCTCATTAGCCACCAGCGTGCCTGTAATAAATGTGGATAGAGCCTTCCTTAATCTTCGTTCGCAAAGCCTAGCCATGATGATGACGTTTTATGTTAGTATAACTGGAGCAGACATGTAAAGAACTTTCCAGTCTAAGAGAATGGGGGTACTAAGGGCAAATGAAAACTAACATTTCTGTGGCAATGTAATTTAAGACCTGTGACAGACTGCTGGGAGAAAGGGTGCAAAACTTACAGTGTCCTTTCTTGTTCTAACAAGCCCCAGTGTCTATAATTGCAGCCATAGGATGGAGAGAACTCACTTCCTGCCACACAAGCCTCACTCAGCTCTCTGTATTACTTCCTTAAATATACCAAGACTTTGGGAAGCCTGAGTAAGACAAGCCCCACATGTATGTGAGTGTCTAATCTGACCAGAAAAAAAGCCTTGTGTGTAACAACGAACAGCTGCAAACAAATCTAAGGAGAAAACTGTTAGTAAAACTCATGTATGAATGGGATAATGTTGGAAAGAAACTTGCCTTTTAGGTATGAATCAAGATGTGTATCTGGCACAATAACATCAGATGGACCAGTTATGGTCCATTAAAGGAGTTTCTTTATTATTTAAAATCTCAGGGCTACAGTGCAAGGTGGGACTAAATGAAGTACTCAGCTGAAGTTCTCTATTAGCCTGAATATGTGCTTCTCAATGCAATTCAGTGCTTCTTTAGAAATCCCCTTAGCCTGGCTTTAGTCTTGATATATTTACATGGCAGAGTAATAATATCTCAAGTACATAAACCAGTATACACCAAACTGCCAAATACACTAACACAGCTGTACCATTCCCTGAAGTACCATGTCCTGTGGTTTCACTCTGGTGTTGGTGAGGGCTACTGAGGTGAGTTGGCATCTGGAGTCCTTCACCAGAAAGAATAGGGTTTTCCTTTTGATGTCTTACCATAGATTTCTTCCTTACTCTAGGTTATACTTATTACCTTAGGATGCACTCGCATTCCTTTTTATCTGTCTGCAACACAGTTGTCCACCTTTGCCATTTTTTCACTGTTCTGCAGCTCCATGTTACATTCAAATCTGCTATATATGGCCATTTTCTTTACTTTGGATACATTTTCTTTGTTATTTCTAAACTAAGATTTTTCCACGCTCATTCTGCATTTCTTTAACTGACCACTGGTGTGTTGTTCATAGCTGTGGAGTTCCAAGTGCCAAAACTGCGCCCATGTCTTAACCCATGCCTGGACTCCTGTGCTGCATCCTGTGACTGCACCTCCCCAGGCCTCTGTCATATTGGACTGAATTTCTCTGTACCACATTGTGTTAGACATAGAGCAATGGTGGTACCATACAAAACCACACAGAAATAAAATTAATTAACCATAGACATCTAATCAACTAGGGGGAAAAAAAATCCTGTTCCAGGGAGGTAAATGAACCTAAAACCAAGTTGCAGGCAGGTCAAACTAAGTTCAGGCAGAGCAAGGTTGGTAAGTCTTGGTCCTGAGGCCCCAAAAACTCAGTACAGCACTTCTGGGCTGTTACTAGAAATGTCAAGATCATATTACAGGGCTAGTAGGTTACATACTGAATTGTGAATATGTCCTGTGGTGACTGACTATGTTAAATTAGGACATTTGTTCAAAGATTATTTTCAGTAACACTTGTTAAAAATGACAACGGCTATTTGAGGATAGCTTTCGGTATTTCCACGGTGACTGTATGGCTTAGTAGTTTTAAATTTGTAAAACATCAATTTCTGTCATTGTTGGTGATTACTCATCTGATCACTATGGATTCCTAAAAGAGGTATGCTCCCAAGAAAAATAATTAATCAAAGAAGTTAAAGCAGTTTGTGTAACACACTTGGCAATTTCTTATCCAGTCTGCAGAGCCTGAGGAGCTGCAGGCAGCTGACAATGGAAGGTGATGTGGGTAGGTGCCATGGTGTGCAGCTGAGCTTGTCATTTGGGAATTCTATGCTCTCCTCCCAGCCTTCACTCACTGCCAGGTCTCTCCTGAAAAGATATCTGCAGTGAAAAATGGGAGCAATATTTTAGTTACTCTCCTGCTTGGCCCTCTGGAATTCTGGAGAGCCAGGAGTGTTGATTTGGAAGTATAGTGTTCTGCAGACACAGCAACTGATGTGTACTTCCCTTATGAAACCAGTGTTTAAAGTCTTAGAGGCAAAAGATTCCTTGGTGGAACATTACTGTCATCCTTAAGACAGGCTCCTTTCAGTTGCTTCTTATGCCTCCCATTGCTCTTGTGCTTTGTGCAAAAGTGAAGAAAACTTATAAATAATCCTTTTGTAAAGCAGGCTAGGAAGGGTTCACAGAGGCATTTCTCTTCTGGCCATAGCTGGTTACGTATTTTCCCTAGGTCTGCCCTCTCCGTTGGCTGCTGCTGTACATTGTTGGAAAGAACCCTCTAAAACCAAACTTTTGTCTATAAAAGTCCAAAGTAAATATTTCAGCAGTTTGTAGGTGTCTCCTAACAGACAGGCAGGTTTTATCTATTCTTTTTGACCCTGTTTGAGCTGTGTGAGTACAGTGCCTAAGCAAATCCTTGATGTCCGTGTAACATTAGCTGACTTGATGAAAGCTTTGAAGAATAGAGCTGACCTGGATTTTGGGGCCTGATAGAAGGAAAACTCTCTGAAAGAAGTTAGTTACTTTTTTTTAAGTTAGTTTTAGAGCTGAACATATATGACAATGAAATCTGGTAGTTTCCTGGATACATATTTCCGGCAGCATTGTTGTAAGCAAGGACAGGTATTGTGATATGCTCTTTTCTCTAAGATGTGAAAATGACCATTAGGATATTCTGTAAAGATTCTTCAACTCCTCCACATTGTGATTGGAGCCTGAAATTGCCACTCTGTGATAATGTGAGAGCTCTGAAGTAGCAATGACTGTGTTCGAGACTGTTCTGAGCAAGCTTCAGCTTCTGGCAAACCTGCTTTCTGCAGCCAGTTCTGCAATGTGTGTCAGGGAAGAAAGTGAGGGCACTGCCACAACATGCTCACTGTCACAACATGCTAAACTTGTGGAAATTCTCCCAAAGCATCCCACGTGGCATGGCTAAACCTTTTTTGGAGAGATATGTACGTCTTTACCTGTAGGTCCCTTACTATGGTTTCTGAAGGCAATTTCAGGCCTGACGTGTTTCTTCTGTATTGATTAGTAACATAAAATGGCACTTTGAATTTTTCTCTTCCTCTTAGGCTGGGGTGTATTCATGTGATTAGGAAGATGTCTGAAATATGAGTAAACAGGAAGATTTCTTGTTTTTATTTTGGCTTGCTGCAGCCAAAGACTAAACCCATGTATTTATTCTTCTTCTACTTATTTCCTTCCTACCCCAGGTAAGTGAAAACATCCTGATATTATTCACCTGTTCCATTCCTCTAACAGGAAATATCTCATACACTGGAATGAATATTGCTATACAACTTTTTGCCAACTCAGTACATCCAGTGACTGATAAATTTGTTTAGAAATAGAAATGACTGGGACTGTAACTTTTCCAAACATTTCACAGCACTTTTGGAATATTATGAAGGGGAGAAATTTTAGAAGCTGCCATTTCGGTGTAGGGAAATATTCACCATTGAACTTGAAAATTACGTAAGTTCATTGAAGGAACGTTATTCATACCCAGTACCCTTAAGAGGGCGCTTTTTCACCACTGCATTTGTTTTGAACATCATCTGTTATGATAATGTGATTTTAAAATTATCTTCCCCTGCACTAGGTTAACATCTGACTGCAATGTATTTGGGCTAGTTATGGTTACTGACATCAATAGGTACAAAGTATACAGCAATATTGCATAAGAAGGCTTAGTTTTTTTAATAGTCCTGTCAGTTTATGGGAGTGCCATTTCTATGGAGCAGCAGGTGCAAAGCAGTTCCACACCTCTTAAAAGAAACAGGTTTTCCTTACACAGCTGGATACTGGTTTGATTTGGGGTTTTTTTTGGCTCTGCCTTTTGCTTTTCTGTGACAGTCATCAGCTGTAATAAACTTCGATGCTTCTTCCTCTGCAGTTGTTTTCCTTTGAGTTAACTACTGCATGAAGTAGAAGACTCTGAAAGATAAATAACACCTCTGGTAACCAAACTGGGCTATCAAGTGTCTATTTTATTTTTTTTCTGAGGCAAGTGTTGAGAAATTATGTTCTATTTTCTTGGAATGGGTCTTTCTGATAAGAAGTTCTGCCATGAAGCGCTCCCTTGCAATCATCATGGCAGCTGGATGGACATGCCAATTAATGCTTGTTCTGAAAGAAAATAGGATTTGCCACCAATCTCCCGTAGTCCAGACTTAGACCTTGGCATCTCGGTTTTTCTTTCCACAGAACACTGAAGAATAAGAGTGGTAGGTATAAACTTGGCATCACTGTAATTGGATTATGTCATGCCACTAGCAGTGATTTCAAAGTAAATACACATGTAAATTTTCTAACACAAATGATCAAGAAGTTTATTTGTTTATTTTAGTCTGTTTGGAACTAAAGGAGAGCTGATTTCCACTCCCCCTTGTCCTACTGTCCCTTTAGATCTGGCATTTTTATGTGGACTTGAAAGGTTGCTTCACTGGAGACAGCTAAACTGTGTCACCAGAACTGAGGTCTTCAGTGCCAGTTCCAGAGATGACCTGCTTTATTTTTAAAGCCTTCATTTTCCATTTATGATTAATTCCTTTCATTTGAGTCTGAAGGAGTCAGAACATCTCAGTGGCCTGTGCATTAACATTGATTGTGTATAGGCCACAGATTGAATAATCAGATAATCACCTTGCGGATTGAATTCTGTAGCAACATGGGATCTTACGTGGAAGATATGCAGACTTCATATTGTGAATCTATAAAGGCATTTCATGGTCATGCAGCTGTAAGAGTAAAGGCACTTACTTTGTTACTTCTAGCCAACAATGAAAGTTGATTTTCTTTTAATACTCCTTCATAATTGAAATTCAGTCTGTATATTTATTTCTTTGCCACATCTAATTTATTCCAGTGGTGTATAAGGGGAATTGGGTTTTTTAATAGCTTTCCATATCTTGTTAGCCTTTGTTTAATATTCATCTACACAGAGACCAGTGATATTAAGAAGTGCATATCTCTTGGATATGATTTAATTTTTGTATCACTAGACAGGATATAGGTTCTGATGCTGGAATAATTAGATCTTTTTTGGAGATTATGAAACAGTGCTTTGCATCTCTATCACCAGGTAAAACCGAATCTCATGAAATAAGCACTCCCTGAGTTTAATTGAAGAAGACATTTAATTACTTTACCATAGTCTTGTAGGACTTCTGTGCCGTTTTTTAGACCTTGATCAGGTTTGTACATACTTGGTAACGAAACAGATGAGACCTACTCCTTTTTTTAATTTCAATAAAATTATCTGTTTTAACATATAAACCAAATTATTGTATTTATTCTGAAATGGCAAAGGGGATCTCTTAGCACATTCCAAGCTTCAGAAGAAGTGGTTCTAAAGGCTTTGGCACAAAGAAACTTCTGCATTCTTCATCCTTGTATTTTGTTGCTAGGGTTGAGGAAGTCTTGGATCTTCAGGCATCCTGGGTGTCCTTGTCTCAAGTCCTTACAGGAGCCACTGGGTGAAATTGATGTCAGTCACAGGTTTTTTGGATGCATTGAGCTGACACCACTTACTTAACACCTGAGAAATTCCTCCAGTGGTTGACAAAGTTATTGCTAATGTGCCATAGGAGGTATGTGAACATGAAAGAGCTTGCTTCAATGGGTGGCAGTGGAGACCTCAGTTGTTTAGTGGGTTTATTTTATTATTTGGCTGTGTTTTAACTGCTTACATTGAAATGTCCTCTGTTGCTTGCACATCGACATTCTAGAGAGACTTTTTCAGCCATAGGGATCCTGCTGCTCACAAGTTGATTCCTTTGTAAAAGAATAGCCTGACTGTGTCATATGGTCTCATGATCAACATGAAATGGTACAGGCAGAGGTGCTCCTGAAGAAAGCTGCCGTAATTGCCATTAGCAAGCATGAT
The DNA here is from genome assembly GCF_003984885.1 of Neopelma chrysocephalum. Classification (NCBI taxonomy): domain Eukaryota; kingdom Metazoa; phylum Chordata; class Aves; order Passeriformes; family Pipridae; genus Neopelma; species Neopelma chrysocephalum. The sequence goes on along the minus strand of NW_020897753.1, from coordinate 319,298 downwards.
CTCCTATCACAAGTTTAACAACTGCTAGATTATCTTCTACACATTTTAGCTGCTTTTATTGTTAAAAGTTTAAAATTGACTTAAATCAATGTCAGGAAAACTCTGGAGTGATACATGTAGCAGTGTAGGCAAATATAGCCTTTGAAGACTGTTTATGGTGAAGAGTTCATCAATACAGAACATAAATACATAACGTAATGATACTAATGATGGAGTTGCTCAGACATTGATTACAGCTTCATTAAGTGAGATTACTCATTGTGATCTCAGCGTTACAATTCGGTTTTGGTAATTTGACCTATTCTTTATTTTAATTTAGTGAAATAGAAAAATAAATTACTAGAGCAGAACACTTAATGTTAGAAAAATATTTTTCTTACATCTTGTGGAATGTTTATTTAGAACAACAAAAATTACCCTGTTTACTCAAGATAGGCAACCTCCTCTAAAATATTTTTAAAGGTAATGTTTTTTACATGAAAAGCTTCAGGAGTCTTTATTTTCATTTACTTTTGATTCCTTAGTCATAAAAAATCTCTCCCAATCATGGTGTGGGTATTTTTTACAAAGTACATAACAAAAAATATTTTGATGTGATAAATTTCTTGATAATATTCCTTCTGTGTATGTCAGGGAGTTGCAACGAAATCTGCTAATCTGCTCTGGAATTATTTCTGAGGAACTCTATGTTTATAGAGATCTGTTTGCACACAGAATCAGAGATGCCAGATCTCTTGTATCAGCAAACGCAAAAGTGGAATTTGCCAGCATTTTATATATATATATATATATGCATATATATATATATATAAAATATATGTATATTCTATATAGAATATACATATAATATAATAAATTACCCTCAGAATGAATGAAGGGCTTTTGCTTTACATATGTACCAAAACCCAAGCAACATATACCCAGTTTTCAAAAACTTTGTAGTCTGCAGTATAATCCAGAAATGTGGCCAGAATGTCAACATTAGTTAAACAATTCAGTTTATAATACAATGGGTGGAATAAAGTCTTTATCCACTTTACATGGGATTTTGTACTGAGTGGTTGTGAAGGAATGTTATAAACGTCATGCTTTGATGTTATGGCAGCTGGACCAGCACCTCGTGGGGCTCAGCTTTCTAAAATATATATATCTCTTATTGCAAATGATGGAGTTAATTTCCAGAGGCCCTCTGGGAACTGCACTGGAGTGATGCATGTGTGGCTTTTTCTTTTGTGTAATCCAAATGTTAACTTCTCTTATGTAGTTCAGCTCCTTGAGGGCTTCATCTGAATAGGGTGTTTTGACATGACTCTGAAAGGTTTATTGTAATCATCTTTACAGTGAATTAAAACATGTTGATTAATAGGGTTACCATTAACTCTGAGCAGTGCTTAAAATGGATCTTGATTCATGGCTTGATTCATGGAAGGCTATTGCACAATTTAGAACTTAACAGAATTCTCTCAAGTTTGAGTGCTAATTTTTAGGCTGTTGTGCATCTCACACTACTTAGTAACATTTCCCTACCTCCTTTCCCTGTAAATAAGGAAATTTTTGGGATCACTCCAGCAAACAATTTACACAGGATTCTCCTCCTTCCAAATATAATGCACATTCCTTAATATAACATATATTAATATAACATGAACTAGATTTTTAGTCTATTACCTGTATAGACAAAACTATCAATCTTCTATTATATAATTGGCTAAACTATACTCATGACATTTGAAAGCTATAGGAAGAAAACATGGCACAAGGAATGATCCTGAATCTTCTTTTTTCATTCCTCACAGACTCAGTTATTAGATACATAGTCTTGAATAACTTGTAGGAATTTAATTTGTATGTTTACCTCAAGTTGTTTAAATGTATCTGTCTGCTGCTGTTTTCCCAGAGAGTAGTCAGAAAAGCCATCCTTTCTGAGTGAAAGTAGATTCAGCATCAGTCATGTGCCCCCACTCTGAGCTGGTCTTTATTTATAGTATTTTCTCTGCTTTTTCATTGTATGAACCCTCAGTGTGTCAGCTGAGTACCAAACTGCTGAATTAATAGAAAAACTGTAGCAAAAAATACTATTGAAAAGGTGATAAACACCTCCACACAAATTACCCTCAGCACTAATCACTTGGACTTGGTGAGATACAGCACACTGAAATGTTTGTGAAATAACCTTACTGTGCCTTCAGCTTTTTTTAGATAGTCCCCAAAACATGCATAAACATCAGATGCTGTGAAACAGACCTCCCTTGCTAACTGTTTGTAGCTCTAATTAACATAAATGTACACAGCTAGGGAATTTGAATGCCTGCTACTATTATTTGTATTGTTTATAAATGCATGTTGTCAGACGTATATCAATAAACCTGTTTCTCATAGCAGATAAAAAGGCAGAAATGTTATACTATGACAGATGTGGAAGTTTTCATTATTATGACTGTTAATTTGTTACAATTAACTGAGCCATTAGATTTCAGGACAAATATATCACTTTTAGCAATAACTGATTGTGTGTCAGCTTACAAACACCAGAATGGAGCTTATAGTCTCAAGATGATGCAGAATCTGTCAGCAAATTCATTATTTTTTCACAGATGCAATCCACCAAAAGTACAGAGTGATGATCTTTATCATATCTTTGTCATTCCTTTTCCTCTTGCAGAAGTACATATTTCACAAGACTTCAAAGAAAGACCATCCTGGCATGTCTTTGAGTGTGTGGATGGGGTACTTGCACGGTGTCAAAAGGATGTATGGAAGATGCTTGAATCTCCCTGCCTGGGGCTTGGCCTTGGTGACCAGGCAAAGCTGGCTTCCCTATGTTATACTAGTGACAGTGACTTTGCTTCTAGAGAAGTCTGAGCCAGACACGTTGTACCAAGAGCCATGGAATTTGCAGCATCTCCACTAAGAGCGCTGGTAGTCTGTCACCACACCTTTGTTTATGGTTCCTTTTGCATGTCCTGCAGGTTAGAGGTGGTTCTTTTTGTTTGGGCCCTCAGGTTCCACTCAGGGTTTGTCCATGTTTTAGACTCTGAAATTCTTACAGTCTGTCTAGTCTCAGGAAGCTTGATATGAAATCAAGCAGTAAGTATTGCATCACATACAGCGAAACCCCCAAAGGCTACAGTAGCAAGTGAGGAGGTTTTTTTATATGTCCTTTCATATTTAGATCAGCTTTATGTTGACTGTAACCATCTCTGTCTCCTAGAATCCCTAATGTATATAATACATTTCTTCCTCCTTCTCTTGTAATCCAAGTTCATGCTTTATCCAAGGCTAGTTTTCTGGCCTTGTACCCTATGCAGTATAGATTCATACATTTTGGTATGTAGTAGGATTCTTCAGCTTCCTTAACTGATACATTGTAACAAATCTGGCCCTTGTGCTCAGTTTCTTTTATGTTGCTAGACTCAGATCTGACCAGCTAATGGGTAGTTTAATACACTCAGTGGTGCAGAAGGTTTTTAGTTACTGAAGTCAAGCCAGAATAGCATGGAATGGGTTATTTAACAGCATTTGGGAGTTTATCACATTGATCTGTAATGGAATGCCTGGTCTTACCTCACTGCCCCAGGAGACAGATCATCTCACTCTTATTCTCTACCTGCAGTAATGGGTGAAGGTTGTAAGCCAAGCCCAAGCATGTTGTTCTCAGTCCTGTTGCAGAAGCCATGGATGTGTGAGGTACCAGAAACTCCTGTAATGTATCATTGTCACTCATTCTTGGGAGGCTGTCAGTCTCTTGCAATGCTGATGTGCAACCCCTGTGAGTCAATTCATGCTGCTCAAACTCCTTGCCTTGTGCCTTGTCCCTGAACACCCAGCCCAGTAAAGGCTTTTCATCCCTGTCACTTTGGCTTGGGTTTAAAAGTTAAAAGCCTCTACTCTCTATTGATTTATTTGTATAACAGCAGCAGGGATGAAATAAGGATGGGTTTTTCCATTTACATTCCATTTCTTGCAGCTCAGCAGGAGTTGGTGGGATGTGGACTACCTGCTCTCCATTCAGCTCCTCCCTGGAGTGGTGCTGCAGGGAATGTTCTCCTCACAGTGCCCCAGCTGCAGCCAGCCCTGATGGCAGCAAGTCCCTGGCACACTCAGCGAGTGATGTCTTTAACCATTCAAAGCTGATATAAAGAGCTGTCAAGAGGAGACCATTTTGAATCATTCTGTCATGATTTTTGTTGGTCCAGCAAAACCATAGGGCTCCATCTCTGCAAGCCACCTAGTAGTGTTTGTTCATTTGCTTGTCTCTTGCTGGCACAGCCATCCCCCAGAACACTTACAAAGGCAGGAGACAGTCCCTGCAACAACTAAACTAGACAGAAATAACAGAGTTCTCCTCTAACACCTGAAAAATCCACACAGGGAGAAAAAGCTACTAATCCAGACGCTATGCATCTGCCGGAATTGGAAGTCAAACATAGACTTCTTCTTTTTTGAGGTCACGCTAATGTCTACTAAAAGATATTATTTCCTTTCTTTTTAGATTATGTAATGGATTGCATCAACCTGCTCTTATTCTTTCTATCTTACATTATTGAGAGGTCATGAATTAATAGGAATATCCCTACAAAAACATTTATTATGGTTGAGATTTTAAATTGAGATATGGCTGTCAGCAAAATACGTATTTTTTTAACTTGAAAGCAAGTGGCTGTACCAGCCCCCAGCATTTCAAGGGACAACCTGTATTTGGCTGTTGCATAACAGGACTTCCGACTAAGGTCTAAAATGATGCTCATGCTTTGCTTACAAGCTAATCAGAACTGCAGCAGACAATGCTTAAAAATGACATTTATTATGACGTTTTGCTAAACAGCAGATGTGTTTTTGCTCAAGCATGTAAATGTCAAGGAGCAGAGTACCTAGCAACCAGTTTGCAAAGATATTTTCAGCATGCAGTGAAGGTTCACAGAGTATGTTGGCAGATGTACTTTTCTTAGTGCTCAATAACTGTCCCAGATGCAGGCTTCAGTAGATAGGCTCTTCTTCACCTCTTTTTAATTAGTTATTCACTTAAGAAAGTAATGTTGCAGCAGGACAGACGTGCTACAATCATATGTTTTCTAGCTACCCCAGATCTCTGAAACCAGTCCAGAGACCTTTAATGCAGGAAGGGTGGTGGACTAACAACCTTTCATTGTTAAATCCTCATATAATAAGAGAAGGCCTGATGGCCATCCAGTTCATTCCTCTCTCCAAAGGCAGGATTTGTGTCGCCCCTGACATGAGTTTCTTTTGAAAAAAACTTCCTTTGATGGCAATCCTGCCTTTTCTCTGACCATTCAGTTAGAAGAACCTTTTTGATAAGGGAGACCTTTGGTTCTCTTTTCCTTCACAATTAACCTGAATTTTCCATTATCTAGTCTTAAGCCTCATCATCCCACATCCCATCTTCTACTTACCATCGTTTTGGAGAACATGTTAGATTACAAGAGCTGTTCTTGTCTAACACCGTAGTCTGCCTCCAACAGCAATCACAAAGGCCTAAGGAGTAGAAGCATAAGCACATGTGATACTCTCATCTAACAGAAGCATGGCCAGATCTATTTTGGTGCACAGGATTTTCTGAGCCTGTTGTACCTTCTCTACTTAGTAACTTCAGTGAATTGTTCTTCCAAGTTCTCCATTTGATTCTTTCTCTCCCTGTGACAGTTTTTGGTATTTTTGAATGCTTTTCCATCTTGTCCTCTTTCAGATGATTCTTCTTAGGCTGTAAATTCATTTCATTCTCTCGCTGGTCATGTCTTCTAGACTTTTGATCATTTTCCCATTGATCTACGCCTTTCTTATAGCATACTTATTCCACTGGCCATATTACATTAGCCCAACTTTTACTCATGCTAATTATGTACCTTCTTTATGTCCCATTTATATCTTATTGATCTCATTACCAAGCTGTGTTTTCTGTGAAATGTGTTCTGTTATCGACGGCATAATCAGGATTTTTGCCTGTGATTTAAACTGGATTTGTGACTTGCTTTTGAAGATGCTTATGTTCTTATTAACCTAAATGGGGACAAAGGCACTCACTCTTTAAATCACTAAGTTTGAGATCTGTTAACCATGGAGAATATCTATACATCTGCCTTTGCATCTGAGACCCATTCTCATTCTTACTGAGGTTGTTGTTAGTGAGCCCTGACAAAGCTTGCAGGAGTCTTAACTTATGCTGAAAATGACCTTTCCTTTTGGACTAGGCAAAAGAGTCTCTCTTTTTTTTAGCCACAAATCCCAGACTGTCCCTGCAAGTTTGGAAGGGATTCTCTTCTCTTATGTAAAAAGAAGGGCTCATGCTTCCCCACCCTCCTATCAAGTAAGTGGTGTGTTCCCCACAGATGGCATGTCCAACAACAAGTGTCTCTATATGATAGTGCATTGAAATGACATTTTATATTGTGGCTAAAATAGGAGAGAGTAATCTATAAAAACCCACATCCTCTTTGCAATTTTATATATATGATTGTGGGAAAGAACGCAAAGTCCATGAGTCCCCAGAGGAGAGAATTATTATATGTATAACAATACTTAAATGTCCGACTCCCCCTTAGTTTCCTAAGTTCTGTTGAGTAAATACCTGGTAGACTTCTGTGTTCTAATGAATAGACCCTTGAAAATGTCTTTTAGATATGCCACAATCAATGAGGGCTAAATAGAGATTTAAAGGTGAAATTCAAATGACTGCAAGATTCAGAGGAAGGTAAGTCTAGCTGAGTCCAAGAGAGCCCAAATCTGTGTGGAACTGTTTCCCCTTTCTCTAGAGGAGCTCTGCTCCTTTTTGCAGAAGCACTGGGAAGCAACACAAGTGTGTTGCTCCCAGTAGTGCAATGATGGGAAGGATGGAGTGAGGTAGGTAATAGACAACAGAAAATGGTCTAAGTTCTGGGTGTTGTGGGGTGCTCTGTCTTCATCATTGAAACTATGTGAGATGAGAATGAGTCACTGTCATTCATCAACACTGAGTGTTGTTCAGGACTGGGAGAGTGTTCAGTATCTCCAAGGACAGGTATCTCCCTGAATATCTGTATGACTGAGAAAGCTTTGCTTCTGAGGGCAATGCAGTGAGGTGAAATCACTTAGAGTCAGGTGTCCTTGTTCTATGCGGCCGCATAATTTTTAGTGGTTTGCTCCCTGTGCTGGTTTAAGGTGACATTTTTGTTTAGAGCTGTGTACAGATTATCCAGTGATATGTATCTTGAAGTGTGGGGTTTTTTTGTTGCTGTTTTTTGTTTAAGAAGGATTGCATTTATGGAACAACAGCAAAAAATCCTGCTTTTCAACCCCCTTTCTCCCCTTACCCAACTGAAATCAGCAGTCAGGAAACTGGCAATTTTGTGGGTCCCAGTCCTCAGCAAGTACCATATCCTGGCTCTCAAAGCTGCCCCAGCAACTGAGAGTCTGTCCTATTAGAAACTCTATCAGCACTCCTTTTAATTCAAATCTTATTAGCTTTCATTTGCAGAGAGGTTGCCCTGACATGGCAAAGATCGTGAGCTGTTTTTCAGATGCTGTTCCTGCATAGCTGCTGAGTTGGCCAATGTATCTTTAATTTCCTTTTAGCATCCAGCCCAAGAGAACATGCAATGAGCAATTTCCTCAAACATAGTATCAGTAGGAAATTCATCTTGTTCTGAGCCAGCTACGTGATCTAAGCAGGGGACGGTATGAATTTTGGCTTTGATACTCTGAAACAGAAATTGGAATAGAAAATCATCCTCAGTACTTAGTTGTCTTTGCTTCCCCAGAAGGCATTTCAAGTGATAAAACTCATTCCTTATCCTGACATTTTCTTAGAATTTTCTTCCACTGTAGCTATCAGTAGGTTGTTTACTAAGTACTGTGTAGTCTACCAAATCTGTGTAAATATTTTATTTCATGGTAAGGAGAGATGGTTCAGAAAACAAAACCAAAGCAGGTAGGTTGGTATTATATTTTGTGTCTTTGGAATCAGCTCTTCCATTATTAATTGACCTCCTTAGCTTCTAATTCTGATCTGCATAAAATCACACCTATTTTTCCAACACTTACTTCACCTATCACTAAATTTCGGTGGTTTTATCTGATTCTTATCTTTACCTCTGTTTTCTCAGTTGTTAGGATTGTTCAAATATCTGTGGTTTCAAAACCATTTCTCACACTTGTTTCTTTCCATTGATCCTTTATTAAGTGACGGAAAGCTGTATATGCATTATTTGTGATGTCTTGGATAGGTATTCAAGATTTCTCCTGAGCTAAAGATTTTTTAACAACCTCCCACTCCACCTACATAATTGTATTTCAGTTACCATGGAATTTTTTTTGTCTGATACCTGTTACTATTGTATTGCCACACTCTGAGTCCAAATATAGGGCTTGCTTTACTGTAAAGAGTTTGCAGTAACTGCTACTGCAACTTAGCTTTGGATTTTACCTCCTTCATTCATTTCTTTCCCTTCAGGTTGGATCTTTGGGACTAAGATTGCTGCCCAGGTGAATCCTTGACCCTGATATGTGTCAGGGATGGGAATGCAAGTCATTATGATAACAAATTGATTCTTACTTTAGTTGAATCTGATTTCTGTTTTTGTAACTGACCGGTGTTCTGTATGTCAGGTGTCAGTCCCTCTCAGTTGGAATATTTTGCCTGTCCATAACGTATAGGATTTTTGGGATAATGAGACTTCATAGTAGATCACTGTACTCTTCTACCTCCCATCTTTCTCTTCCTCTAGTGGATTCCCCTCTGGGGACAGCTGTTTGGGGATTTTTTGTTCTTTTGTCCTTGCTTGAGGACCCACCTACTTTTGAGTTAGGACAAGTTTCATCATCTTTGCTTGTTTTACACAAATGCACTTTCCTTTTCTTGATAATCAGCCTTGAACATTAAAGTCTCCCTCCTTCATGATTCCCTCTGCTCTTGTCATATGCTAGTTCAGATAGAGCCTTTGGTTCCTGATTTTTAGCAATTTTCCAAAGTCTTGTTTTTCTTCCCAAGGCATTTGACATTTGCACTAACACAGTGGTTGTAAGTGTGTGTGTATGTTGTAGTTTGTCCTTTTCCCTGATGATTTTTGAGTCAAGCAACTTCAGCTACGTTTGATGGAAATAGTTGAGGAGCTGGACAGCTACAAAGAACATGCTGATGTATTTCCTGCAGAAAGGGAAACCAGCTCACAGTGGATAATTTTGTTCCTTCTTGATCTTCATTCAGGAAGGTCATGCTTGCCTATCTAGTGTTCATTATCTTTTTCCCTGTATTACATCACTTTCAGGGAACTTATTAATGTCACTTTCTTGAGACATCGTTAGTGTTCTCTTTGCTGCTTCCTTCATCCTTGCTCATAAAGAGCCTGACTTGCAGAACCTTCTCTTTTTGGAGAGGGTTTACACGCTGATTTACACATTCTGAAGATGTTCACCAAGCCCACTTTTGCAAAGCCTTCATAGAGAGAAAGGTGAGCTTAGAAATTATTCTTTAGTCACCTTTAATCTGAATTCAATGTGATTTATTGTCACCATGCTAGAATCAATGACAAATGCAGGGATGCACACTAACTTTTTCAGTTGCACCTGTCCTGTCCCTGGCTTCTACCAGAGGTTTCAGATGTGTTTTGATGTAAAATATGCATATTCATAAGTAGCTTTTTGACCTCAGGCTGGCAACAGTTGACTTGGTCTTTTTTATTCCAGAAATTTTAAATGCAAATCTTCTCATTCATGGGAATTCTTAGTCCTCAACTGATATAAATTATTTTTTGAATAATTTTATCATGGCTAGGCTTCGTGAACGAAGATTTGGGAAGGGCTCTACCCACTTTTCTTGCAAGCGCGTTGGTGGCTAAAAAGGCCAATACGAGAAAGGCAAGTCCGGTTGCAAAAGACACAGCAGAAAGACTCCTTAGAGGGTATATTCTGCAAGGCTCGATTCTTTCTGCGTTGTCTTTTCTCCTCAAGGGTGAACCTGCGTGCTTTCTCAAAATCATCAGCAGCGTTATAAATGGTGTGTCTCCAGGCCTCCCGATTAGAGGCCAGAGTAGACCAGTTATGTTGATCAATATGCCTGAGGCTGAGTTGTTGCTTCAGGGAGTCCTTGTATCTTTTCTTCGGAGCTCCTCTCTTGCGGCAGCCGGTGGCAAGTTCACCATAAAGCAGGATCTTAGGGAGGCGGTGGTCCTTCATCCTGGAGACATGCCCTGCCCAACGCAGTTGCGTTCTCAGTAACATGGCCTCAATACTTGTGATTGCTGCCTGTTCGAGAACAGATGTATTGGTCACATAATCTGACCAGTGGATGTTAAGGATTGTACGGAGGCAGCGTTGATGGAAGCATTCTAGGAGATGCAGGTGGTGGCAGTAGATGACCCATGATTCGGAACCATATAAAAGAGTAGACAGCACTATGACTCTGTAAACACTGATCTTGGTACTTTTCTTCAAGTGTTTATTATGCCATACTCTTTTATGGAGTTTTCCAAAAGCACTATATGCCTTCGCTAACCTATTGTCTATCTCCCCATCGATCTTACCATCTGAGGAGATGAGGCTGCCTAGGTAATTAAACTGTTGGACTGATTTGAGTTCTGACTGGCCGATGGTGATGTGGGGATGATGGAAGACTTCCTGAGGTGCAGGCTGATGGAGAACTTCTGTCTTCTTTAAGCTGACTTCCAGCCCAAAGAGCTCAGCAGCATCTGCAAAGCAGGATGTTAAACGCTGCAGAGCTGCTTCTGTGTGGGCAACAAGGGCGGCGTCATCAGTGTAAAGCAGCTCCCGGACAAGATGGTTTAGGGTCTTAGTGTGGGCCTTCAGTCGCCTTAGGTTGAATAGGCTTCCATCAGTACGATATCGAATGTAGATACCGTCCTGATCATTGAGGTCTGACGTGGCCCTTTGGAGCATCATACTGAAAAAGACTGTGAATAGGGTAGGAGCGAGAACGCAGCCTTGTTTCACACCATTCTTTATTAGAAAGGGCTCAGAAAGTGTGTTGCCATATCTGACTTGGCCGTGCTGATCCTCATGAAGTGAGATGATCATTTTAAGGAACTTGGGGGGACAACCTAAACGTTCCAAAATCCGCCAAAGACCTTTTCTGCTCACAGTATCGAAAGCCTTGGTGAGGTCGACGAAGGTTACATAGAGACCTTTGTTCTGTTCCCTGCACTTTTCTTGCAGTTGTCTGAGAACAAATATCATGTCTGTGGTGCTCCTGTTGGCTCTGAAGCCACACTGACTTTCAGGTAGAATTTCCTCTGCTATAGCGGGTATTAGTCTGTTCAAGAGTATTCTTGCCAAGATTTTGCCAGCAATGGAGAGCAGAGTAATACCACGGTAATTTGAGCAGTCTGATTTAGTACCTTTCTTCTTATACAAGGTGATGATGACTGCATCACGAAGGTCTGATGGTAGTTCGCCTAGTTCCCAGCAGCGCACCACAAGCTCATGAAATTTAGCATGGAGTGCAAGGCCCCCATGTTTCCAGACTTCAGGTGGGATTCCATCAACCCCATCTGCCTTGCCGATTTTCACCTGCTGTATGGCCTTGAGGGTTTCTCCTAAAGTGGGGGCACTATCCAATTCGTATTTCACCGGTTGCTATGTGATGGACTGAATTGCTGAGTCTTGGACTACACGGTTGGTACTAAAAAGAGTCTGAAAGTGTCCAGACCATCGATTCAGAATGGAGGTTTTATCTGTCAGAAGCGTTTGACCATCTGCACTGAGTAGTGGGCTTTGGACTTGGTATGTAGGCCCGTATGCTGTTTTCAGGGCCTCATAGAATCCTTTGTGATCCCCTGTATCTGCACATAGTTGAGTTTTTTCAGCTAGATTGATCCACCACTTGTTCTGGATGTCACGGAGTTTCTGTTGGAGCTTGCTGCATGCAAGACGAAAGGCTGTTTTTCTTGCGTGACAGGATGGCAGTGCAAGAGGTGCTTGGTGGGCAGTTCTCTTCTTCCTCAACAATTCCTGGATTTCTTGATTATTTTCATCAAACCAGTCCTTGTTCTTCTTGAGGGAGAACCCTAAGGATTCTTCAGAGGATTGCAGGATGCTGCTTTTAATATGCTGCCAAATTGTTTCAGGAGAGGAATCTGTAGAATCTGTGGAATGGTTATCAAGCTTAGTTTGAAGGTTTGCCTGGAATCTTTCTCTTACTGTGGCTGATTGGAGATTGTTAACTTGGAGTCTTCTCCTTGGGATACTGCCCCTTTTGGGTTTGAATTTGAGATTAAAGTTGAGTTTACAGTGCACAAGTCTGTTTGGCATTCTGCACTGGGCATCACGCGGGTATGGAGGACATCGCGGACATCTCTCCGTCACACCAAGACATAATCAATGAGGTGCCAATGCTTAGACCTGGGGTGCATCCAGGTTGTCTTCAGACTATTTTTCTGCTGAAAGATAGTATTGGTGATGGTGAACTGTTGCTCCGCACAGAATTCTAGCAGAAGTCGACCATTATCGTTGCAGTTTCCAACACCATGCTTGCCTAATATTCCTTTCCATGCTTCAAAATTCTTACCTACTCTGGCGTTGAAATCACCAAGGATAATGATCTTATCATCTGCTGGTACCCTTTGGGTAAGGGAGCACAGGTCAGTGTAAAATTTATCATTTTCAGCAGGGTCAGCTTGGAGAGTTGGGGTGTATATACTAAAGATGACAACGTGATGCTTGTTGTTTAGTGGAAGGCGTAGAGAGATAATGCGGTCAGAGTGACCTGTCGGCAGATTTTCGAGTTTAGGGACAATAGAGTTTTTGATCATGAAGCCGACACCTGAGAGATGTTTTTCAGTTCTGGACTTACCTGACCAAAAGAGTGTGTAACCGGCACCATGTTCTCTGAGGCTGCCTTCCTCATGAAGGCAAACTTCTCTGAGAGCAGCAATGTCGATGTTGAGACGGGCCAGTTCATGGGCAATTAGGGCAGAACGTTGCTCAGGACGACCGCTATCCGCAGAATCGAGCATGGTTCTGATATTCCAACATGCTAGAGTTAATTTAGGTACACCTTTGGAGGCAGGTGCATGCCTTTGTGTTTTGCTCTTTGTGCGACTGCATTGGAAGAAGATGCCCGTTGGCCTGCGGTTAACCAACCGGGTGAAGGTGGAGATGAGCTTTGTTTAGGCCACCTTTTCTAGGCCCCTCTCCGAGTGGAGCAAGCAGTGCTGTCCTTGAAAAGGCTGCTTGGTCGTTCAGGGTGCTGCCCCAAGAGACTCTCATCTCCATCAGTCTCAAATGACCAATATCCTGAACCACCTGCATGCAGGGTTGAGTCTGCGGCTCCCAGTGCACCTTTCACCTGCCGTTTCGACCCTCGCCCGTCGCTACAGGACTTTTTGCATGTGGGTAAAGCCTTCAAGCCTGCGCAATGGATTTTTTAGGTGAGATGCAGTATGCGCGGAACTGAACCCACCCTTTAAACCTAAGGTTCATCTGCCAGGGCCGAGCAAGCTTGGACGGTGGCAGCGAGGTCCTCAGGATGTAGGTTTGATTAGAGTGACCTTCTCTTAGATGGATGGCCTTACAGGGCTAACGAGCTCCATCTGCCTGGGAATAATTTTATAGTGACTTGTAAAATGACGTATCATCAAGCCATGTATAAATATATGTTTACTTGTAGCAACTCTAAATGTGTTGTCTTAATTTTTCAACAATGAATATCTACTTAAGGGATTTTCTTTACTTTTTTCTTCTTTCCATGAAGCAGTTGACTTGATTTCTTCATTTTTGTTGTATTCTATGTGCATTTCCCAGCCCAGAGGTAAAGTCACTTCCTTCTGTCATACGTCTTTGTAAAATTTTTGTGAGATTCTAATTATTTTTCATGATGGTCTCTGAATGTTGTATACGTTTTTTGAGAAGGGATGCCTAGATTAACCTAGAATTCAAGGTGGGGCAGGCAACTAACTTAGTTACATTCCCTTGAGTTTTTATAGTTGGCTTTACGTTTTCCTCTCTAATTGCTGTCAATCCAGTTTTATCCAAGTAACTTGGCTGCCCTTGTTTTTTTTGTTCTCTTATTATTTTGGCTCCAGAGGAGTTAATTGCTTTTCTTCTTCAGAAGAGAATATGAACTCAGAAAATAAGTGCAAAAAAAAAATCCAAGCCCTGTCTTTGGACTAATTATTTCTTTAGCTGTGGCATCCCTTCGGGACAAGGGAGTATCTACCTGCCAGCAGGACCCTAATCACAAGGGAATGGGGGAGCACTAAGGAGGTTTGTGCTTTTGACAGTTTCCTTTAAACTCAGCTACTATCTTAAGCACAAATATAGAGTGTGTGAAGCACTCTGCTGGTACAAATGCTCTGAGCAGTGGAGTAATTGTGTTTTTCTGCTCTTGCAACACAGCCAGTTTGCTTTTATTCCCAAGCAGAAGTACTACATTGCACATATTTTTTTTTACTGCTTCTGGTCTATAGTTCTTCCAAGACTTTTGCTATTAATATCAAGCTGGGTAGAGTCTTATCTCTTTCTCTTCCAGAGTTTCTGGAGTTTACTTGGACCAGGGCAAAGATACCAGAAGACACAAGTGCCACAGAAAAGACGAGGCTAGGGAAGCTTTCAATCCTTTTTCCAATGGCCCAAACTATGGACACTTAGTTCAGTTTTTTGACATTTGAGATTTGCACTTCTGCTTGAACGTGCCAGTCATCTTTGAATGTTTTTGCATCTTGCACAGAAAATGTTTTAATAACATTTTGTAAAATGGTATTGAAAAATTATAAAATTCCAGATTTCATTAAGGCATTGATCAGTATTAAATCAATGACTAATAGTTAAACTTTGTTACAAAATTAACTGTAAGCTCCAGGTAATAATTACTCATTATTTTGAATATGATAGACTCTGTTAATATGTAGCATCCAGTGGTGGAGGGTATTGTTGATTCAAGATCAAAGCTGCCCAATATGAGCTGGCTGGAAACCTGTCACCCTGGTAAGAATCTGTGGGCATTTTGTTCACATCATCATAGATCATAATTTCCAAAAATTTTGGTGAAATGGTTGAGAGATTAGGAGGTGTGATGGAGAGAATGTACCTCTTTCAACAGATCACTGAGTCAAAGCCTGCCCTAGCTGAGGCTGGCAGAATCATTGCCACCAAGTTTCTCTCATCTTTTCTCTTGCTGTGTTGAGAAATGTTGCAGAGAAGCTTGAGCTCCAAGGGGTGGTCATTCTCCTCCTCCTCCCTGATGCACAGGCATGGGATGGTCTCCTTATACTCTTCTGAAATATTTATCTCATTCACCCAGCTCCCATTAGACACATCTAATATTTACCTTGAATGTCATTACTTGCATTACTGTTTTTATGTTATTTGTCTTTCCTGTTCTTGATATTTGCTAAGGTGCTTTTTTAGTAATGTTTTTCATAAGTCTGTGCTCTTGCTGTTGTTCTCCTAAGTCTGTATATTATTTGCTGGTTTGCTGAACTGGAACAACCCCGTCTGACTGTAGAGAAGATCTGTGCTGCAGATCTGTGTAGAGTAACAAAAGAAAGTGTGCTTCAGGAAAAAAAATAAATATCTTGATTTTCAAACAAGATTCAGATTTGTGAAATCAACTGCCAAAGAAGACAAACTCAGTTATTTTAAAATGGGTTGTTGCCAGTCTTTATGTCGCAAGCTTTGCTCTTCTGGGACATTAAAGAAAGTATTTACCATGTAAGATTGTTGTGGGGAGTGTTTTCTCACTGTTTGGAGCCTTGTTTGTAGGTGAACAGACAGGGCACTTCATACTTTCAAGAAGGGTTTGAAATTTTTTGTAGTCTACTGAAGTAAGGGCATAGGATTGTGTTTTATAGTGTGGGATGGATTGTTAACAGCTGCAGACCTGTTGATATGTGCTTCCAGTGATGCCTGTTTCTGTTTCCAAGGACAAGGATCCAAGTCAAGCCTCCTTTCAAGAGTGTGGGTCAGATCCTGGACTGATGGAAATGGTTGCATGTCAACGGGGACAACACCTCCACCTGCCACAAGAATTTAGATTCAGGGGTTTTGTCAGCATTTGGCATTGAAGCAGAGTTACAAGATATATTAAACTCACTGTCTCTCATGTCAAATGCTGGAGGTGGGTGATGCTGCAGGACACAACCTAATTCAAAAGCAGTTTGAGGGTTTTTTTCCCTTTGGGGTTTGATGATGCTTTCAGAAGTTCAGTGTCATAAGGAAAGGTTGTTCCTACAACTGTAGTTCCTTAATTGCAATTAAGGTCATAGAATCATAGAATGATTAGGTTTGGAAAGCACCTTAAAGGTTAGTCAAGTTCCAATCCACCTGCCATGGCCAGGGATGCCACCCACTAGACCAGGTTTCTCAGAGACCAATCCAACCTAGAACACTTCTAGGGATGGCAAAACTAAAACCCTGTCCAAGAGAGCTGGCAAAAGGCAAACATCAAAAGACTACTAAACAAGTGTGTAGCTGTACTGAGAGGTAAATGGAAAGAAACTAATCTATTTTCTAGTGAAAGTTGGGGGTTTGCTGCCTCAGTGCAAACCTTGCAGCATTTCTGCGCTGCATATGACTTTGTGATATTTTTCTTTACTCATCCCATCTGTCTTCATGTTTAATCTTGTTTTGCTTTAGATCAGTAAACGCTTTTAAGAAGGATGGGATAACTTAAATGACCATTTTTGTTGTGATTTCACCTTAAAATGTCTAGATGTTTTCAGTGCAAAAACATCACAATAGTAAATATAGTTTCATTGAATTCCAGTTCACATTCTCTGTTCAAACTTTGGAAAATAAATAGAACTGGAATTATTTTAGAGTTCTTGGTTCTTTTTCTGTGTTAGAAGTGCTATGTTTGCTATTCCAGACCAGTCCAGAAATTGATCCACTCTGGTAAATTATCTCAACCAGTAGCTACTTGAAAAAAACACAGGAAAACAGTGTGTGAAACAATGCGTGCCTAAAATATCTTTCCATGTGTATTTATTTTTAGCTCTTGATAATCTGCTGAGCATTGTTTTCCATAATGTGTGACTATGAGTGGGCCATCCTGATTAATATCCCCCAGTGATGAATGAGTTTACTTTCTTCTTCAACCTATTTATAATTTGGCTTCCACAACATTCTGCTGTGGAGAGCTCTGGAATTAAATTAAGCATTGGATAGGGGAGAAAAGGATCTTGTTGGTTTTCAGCAGGCTGCCAAGTTATTTTGAGTACAAGCACAAGAAATATAAGTCTCTCAAATTATTTCACATTTGGGATGAACCTGCCACTTTTCTAATGCTGAAGTTACTCATACAGTTATAAAAGACTCCAGATTGGTGGTTGTTCAGTAGTACCAGTAATTAGTGATACCTAAACCTAGGGCCTGCATCTATGCTTTAAATATTGTACTTACTTTTGCTAACTATTTGACATTGTAAATGTGCCTGTTCTTGTAAAGGAGAGTACTTCGTTTTGGTGGCCAGGGGTTCCCGTGCTTTGTTGTGGAGTTCTCGAGGGAGATCTTTAGGAGGTTAAGTGTGTATCTGAAAATACTTGCACCAAATGGCAAAAAGCAATTAAGGATTTCTAACAAGTCACATCATCCATTATACAAGGATCAATGTTTAATTTTGTATCATCATTTCCTCTGCCAGTTTAGTCTTCCTTCCTCAGAAATAGCTACTCTGGCTTAAAAAAAAGAAAAACTGGGGAGGCAGAAGGTATCTCCTTTGGGTGCAGTCTGATAGATGGTTCTGTTGTTTATCTCTAGGGAGTGGTGGCTGCTGGTGGAAAACCATCATGTCTCAGGAAAAATTGCATGCAGTGGGTGACTAGTGTATTCTTTGTGCACAGCCACTTGATTACAGTTGTTCCTGGAATAGAGTATAATAAGACAGAGAACCCAATTAACAGTCCACCAGGAGCGGTGATGATGGTCTTTGTGTACTGCTGGGGTGAACTTATATCAGGATTTAGTTAGGCTGCAGGCTACTGCATTTACAAAATATTTTCCCTTGGTGGCAACAGATGCTGGCTTTGTTCCTTGAAGGAGAGGAAATGATATTAAAACAAAAAAAAAGCATAACTGAAGGTTGCTAGCAGCAGCAGAGGATGGATAGGCTCAATTCAGTTTAATTTTGTTTGACAATTTACTTGATAATTGCAGATATTTTTTCCTAACCCCCAAATGAGTCTATAGAAATAGAACAAGTATGCTACTAACTAAAAAAAAGAAAGCAAAAAAAACAAACCAAATGAAAAACTTCCTAGCAACTTGGGATGATTCAGTTCTGGTTTTTCTAGATACCCTTGAGGTTAGATTGCTCTAGTAAAAACAAAATATTATTTTCTATAAAGATATATATTTATATATTTGCTGAATTCAGCTCTTGATACAATTAGCTCACAGAGATATTTACAATGTTTATCTCCTTTTTTGTAGATATTTTTCAGTCAAGGTTGTATTTGCTAAGCAGGAATTTATTCAGAGCATTGTCTTCCTCAAATAACTTATTTCATTTCTAGAGAAAACAGGCAGGTCTCAGTATGACTAAAGTACTTCTCAGCACAGGAGTAGAGCTGTATGTTTGGAAACAGTTATGGTGGTGATTATTTAGGAAAGTCATGTAACTGTATTTAAAGAAGGACAATGTGCCTTGTTACTGAGAAAACAGCAGCAAGGTGTGTATGTTCTGGGCTGTCTCTCTACTGTTTGTTACCTGTCAGAGTTGTGCTATTTTATGTCTACCATAATTAGGGGATGTAACAACAGTCAGTCCTGGCACTCAGACTGGTTTTGGTAGCTTGTGACCTTCCCACTAACAGATTTCAGTGAGTTCAGTGAGCATGACTTTCTTGCTGGTTGCAGCATTGTCAAGACTGTATAAATCACAACTTTTTGTTTGTTTGTTTCACAATAGGATGAGCTGTTCAACAGGGAACAGGCAGTTTTGCTGTCTTGAGCAGGGCTTCAGTGCTCATTGTGAAAGAAATGTCTCTGGCTGACATGGCATTCCTTGAACCACTGCCTCTTTCATCCTCATTAGCTGTAGGGATTCATACCTTCACAAAGGGAGAAGCCCAAAATATTAGATATAGACAGACAAAAGGCTGATAAAGAAGAATCATTATTGGCCTATCTCACTTTGGGAATATATGGAAGCCTGGTCCTCTCCCCCACACAGAACTGCGCAGAAATCCTGCTGTACAATTGGGAATTAACCTGTGAATGAACAAGAAACTTATCCTTCCCTTTGCATCTCCAGTTTGCTGATTTTACATTCTGTACCATTGTTCCCTGATAAACACAAGTTCAGCCCTATCTTAAAAAATGCAGGTATTAGTGCTGTAAGTTAAAAGTGTAAATTCTGGAAAAAAAGGGTAAGTTCTGAAATGCAGCTTTTTTTTGATAAAGCTGCTTTTGCAATTTTGAGTTTGAAAAAGTTGGAAACAACTGAAAACAGCATCTTATAACAGGAAATGTTGGTGAACTGTAGTTGCAGTAACTACATATATGTATACAGTCCCTTGTCAGAATAACAGTAATGCAATTAAAGAAAAAATCTACAACGATCTCTTTTCATGGTGATAAAAGAATCCTTCTGGCTTCATGAATTATACCCATGGAATCCACAAATGGACTAAAACACCAGAAATGGTAATCTTATCCTTTTCTCATTTTCATGACTTCTGTTTCCTACAGCAATGTCTGATGCAGCTGCTTTCTGATCTCTGCCAGAGGCTCATTCCCTTTGCTTGTGCCCTGGAGTGTTCAGCATTGTTCAATGTGAGCTTTAGTTACGATTATTTTCTTTTTTTGGCAGTCAATTTCCCTTTGTTAAATCCTGAGTAGTTTGTCAGTCACAGTCACTGTGGTGTAATTTATTCGTGTTCACTTGAATAAAAACCCTTGTTCACTTGGTTTCTCTCAATGAAAAGGTAAAAGGTGCTCTCATGAACATGCCCATTACCTTCTGGAATTATGTCCAATAAACTTCCTCTCCCACTGGGATCTCTGGTACAGCCACACCCAGGAGATACTTGTTTTCTTCAGTTTTATTGCTCTCTTGTAAAGCTACTCTGTTTCTGCAGGTTGTGCTCTCATTTGGGCTGCAGAAGTATTGCTTTTGTTGTCTTTTTTTTTACTGAGTATCTTTGAAAGCGTAATATTTAGCAAAGATTTCTCATCCTCTCTAGCAATATGTAAGCTAGTGCCATTGCCATGCAATGGAGCTTCTCTTGGTTTAGAGAGATTTATACACTTAAAGTTGTTACAGAACTTTGTTAGGTCTTCAACCTAAGGATCCAACCTGTGTTGGATCTGGTCTTTTTACATGAGCCTAAAAGTGAGCCACATGTGTCCTTCCTATGAGATCTGGCAGCTTTGCAGGTTCCCTCCAAAGCCTGTAACTTTGCACAAATACCATAAGCAGTTGCCTTGGTAACAAAACCTCTGAGTCTTCATTTAATTTCAGAGGAGCAGAAGGTCATATGCCCAGTCAGCAGAGTTCTGTCTCAGGTACTAAGAGTGGGGGGAGAGTTTATAAGGCCAAAAGTATTTTTATTTTTAAATGTCAAGAAAATTGAAAACCCTGTGAGAAGCAAATGATAAATTTCCTTGTGGATGATAATTGCTGAAGTAAATGCTTTGCTTTCATAAGAGGAGTCAGTTTGCCAGGAAACTACCCTGGCTGCACCTGTTGAATCCACATTGTTATCACAGGTGACATTATCAAAAGTGCGGCCAAGGGGACATGCCCTGGTGTTCCTAACAGCACGTGGAAAAGACACACAGCCTCGAACATCACCAGCCCAGTGTTGTTCTGGGGAATTATATTGAGACCAAGGAAGAGTAACAAAAATTGGACCAGACCTTTGGTTGTTTTAAACACTGCTGCTCCACAAAATGTGCTAAACCTACCCCACAGTTCAGCATGGAGAGGTGTAACCTCACCTCCATAAAGTGTTTTCCTGCCTTCTAGTGATTTCGTGTATCTGATAGCAAGTGAGATTTTTAAATCCTGCTTGAATAAACACTGGGCTTAGAAGCTGGGCACTGTTACTTCACAGAGCAAATAAGGAGACCTCTGTGCTGATAGCGTGATGAAATGGGCATCTCCTTCTTGTTCTGACGTGAAATCCTGGTTGCAACTGTCCCTGTAGGCAGAGAAGCAGCAACCAAATGTGGCAATGGCAAAGACAACTATTAGAGGTCGATCCACAGGGGCTGAGAGCCACAAAGCAGCACTGTGCAAAGAATGAAAAGCTCAGCTCTCTGCCATTCAATTTTTGGCATTTTTCTTAAGTTCTGCTCTAGCCTGTGTTGTTCTCAGAGGAGAACTAGTAAGAAGTTATTTGAAGGCCATAAATAAGATGTCTACGCACAGACAAACTAGTAAACATTGGAGAAGAAGTGGGAGAGTGCCTCACATGTCTCTTCAGTCTGCTGACCCACACTTCCCTGTCTAGTTGAACTAGAGCTCTTAAATTATAGTTCTCCAAAATCCAGAGAGTTTGTGTCTCCTTGCCCAGACAAGAGAAATTGGGAGTAACAGAGGAAAGGACAGACTGACTTGGAGCCATCTGTGTATCAGTGTACACATATTTCATTTGGCTATCAGCTTGATACTGACATAGCCCTCAACCCTTTGGCTCTTGGTTCCTGGCTGTGTCTGTTGTCCTGCTTAACAAATGAAAGTGAGTGTGGTTACTGTTTAACCTGAAACTGTTCATCTGACATCATTTCTGATGAGACATTTCCTTCTCTTTATTTTTCTGTATGAACACAGATTTTGAAGAAGGAGGCAACTTTAAACTACCTCAAGAGCAGGAGGTTAAGATACGGATAACGATTCGTGCTTAACGAAGTCCTCAACAAATAGGATGTTTCTCACCACCTACCAGCTCTGTCACCATTACATCATGGGCTGATGGAGTTTGTTGAATCTGGGAAGAAAATTTTATTCAAAAATATTTTGTTATGAAACTGACAGTTTTCTAGGCTGTGTTATCCCTGAGGGCTAAATGGTGAGACTGGAAATGATTTTGATGAGAGAGCAGGCACAGAGGATCTGTTAGTGCAAACTCTTCTACAGGTGACTGCATATGACTGCATATTCGTTCTCCTGATGCTGGCTCTTGACTCAGCTGTGACATTCAAAATAGAGAACTGGAAAATTCTGGAACAGAAAGGCAACATGGTATAAACACTTTAGATACAGTACCAAGAGGATTGAAAGAAGTCAGCATGTTGTTGTGTTCCTCTTGTGTTAATTAGAAGAAGAGAGGATCAAATGTTCCTGTTTGCTCAGACACCTGGTTTACTGCCCTACCAGCTACTTTGCCATCCTTCCTTCTTGATATATCTATGACTGAAGGAGCAAATTTCTCCCACAGAGAGTGTGTGCTCTGCTGTGGTCATGAGGATCAGGGAAAGCTCTGCTGGGTCTCAATTGTTCTGTACATGGAAACAGAAAACCTCTTGTAATTCCCTCTCTTATACCGTGGCTGCAAGTTGTTCTGTGCAAATCCATGATATTCTTGACTGCCTTTGGAGCTCAGTACAATCCTGCCTGTCAGAGTAGGTTATGCCTTTTCCTCTACAGCCTTGTGATCATTCTCAGGAATGCCTGAGAATGTACAAAGCCCTTCATGGTATGGACCACATGTGGCTTTGACGAACTTGTTCGATTTGAATAAACTTGGGACTTGCTGTAGCAATGTGAAAACTGACATGCTGGATACTTTCACAAAGTCTTAGTAACCTCACTATGCCAAGAAAGGAATGAAAAAGAGCCTCAGAGCAACTACTGGGCCCCCTTAACTAAGAAATGAAAAAGCTGTTTGCACAGAGCAGTGCTTTGCAAACCATACGTCTGTGTAACCAGGTCGAGGTTAAGTGGGAAATATATAAGAAACATCTTCCTGGAGGTGATCATTATAAATAATTCCTTTGGTGCTCTTGTCAAAACAGTCCTATTAGGCAGCTATTGTACAGAAGGGTCACTTTCTGCCCCTTTAACATCTTGAACTATGTGCAGTGCTGCTGTGTTTGGGGCAGTAGAGACTCTGTAAGGCCAGCTTGATGCCTTATCATTTTTATAAGTTATGCTTTGCAGGTTTTAGATATATGTATTGAATTTTGATTACCATTTTCTTTCATTTGTAAAAATTAGGTATATGAGAGTACAAACAGTCTGCCTGGCTCTCAAAAAGCAGTATCAGCACTATTTTGGTTCAGAGTCACAAGGTTGTTTTTCCCCCTTCTCAATTTTTAGCAGGACAAACTTATATAGCACAAAATTATACTCAAAAAGTATTTTAATTCACCTTGGAGTATCATGAAGAATTTACATTAACATATGTAGACAGAACTGGAAACAAGAATTATCCAGGAGCATTATCTTTTAATGGCTGTTTCTGGTTTTGTCCTGAATTCATTTGCTTAGAATAATAGCTAAAGTCTTATGTGGCATATGGAGAAAGCTTCACTGATGGCTGGGTTAACAAAGGGATAAATAAGTTCGATTTCATGGAAATTTTGTTAGATGAATTTGTTCAGTTTCAAAACAATATTTTGTTTGTTTTTTGCTAGAAATACTTAAGCAGCATTGATGGATAACAAGTTGCCAATGAACTAAAATGAATCATTGGCAGAACAGATGAGTTCACGTGGAACAAAGAAGGAAGATCACTTAACAGTATTATCTCAGGGTATCTCAAGATAATCAGTTATTCATCTTCTAAAATATTCTTCTGCTTTTCAGAGCTGAAAACTTTCAAAGAGGGCAGCAATTTAGGCTGAACACTCATGGTAAGGGCAAGGAACAGAAACCTGTTTTTCTACAGGATGTATTGAAAAGATTGTGTTGCTTATGAAATATATATACATTTGGTAACTCTGCATTTTTATTGGGGTTTAGTATATTTATAGTAATTTGTTTTCCTTTTCTCTCTGCAGGTAACTTTACATCTAATGTATGAAATTTAGGTATTCTTTTAAAAGACTTTTGGGGTAAATACCAGATTTCAGAAACTACAAACTGAGCTTTTTCTTTTAGTGCTTTTGGGTGCATTTAGGTGGTCTCACAAAACAAATGCTGTCTGTGTGTGCAGCTATAATAAGATCTTCAGTTGGGATTTTCATTGGTCAGATATATTATTTGATGTTCAGAAGAGGAGCTGCAAAGATTGATTTATTTCCATCTCTTTCATCTCACACATAAATCCATTTTTTATTATATGAACAGCACAGTCCTCAGGTTATTTGATAATTCAGCTGCTGGTGTTTGCTCCATGAAACCAATTGTCTTCTGAAGGTAAGGGCCTGTGCTGGATTTTTTTATACTGTCAGTTTTCCTGTGAGAAAAGCAGCACACTGACATTCAGGTTCATAAATGTATGCTAGCCAGAGCTTTATGCTATACAGTCATTTGTAAAGAAAAAGTAACAACAAAACAGACCAGGCAAAGCTCTCCACAAGTAGTAAGTAGAGCTCATTCATGTAATGATACCACTTTTAAATGGGTGCTTGCTGAAAAATTCATGCTGTGTAACTAGCTGCCATTTCCAAATGTCATGAATTCCTTGTCCTTAGAGAGGGACAGCAAAGCCTACATCAGCTTAGCTGTAAACTTAATATAGCTTGCTCTCATGATATACCCAGGCTTAGAGTTGAGAGAGAGAATAAATTTTGAGTTTGTTAATAGAAAACTGACTTACAATCTTGCAAATGGGTAAATTGTTTATTATACATTTGTATATTTTTCAACCCATGTCTTTTAGTAGGTCTTATTTTTCTTGATAGATTAATTCACTGCAATAATGTGGGTACTAAATTTCATCTATAATGTATTAACTTGCTCTTTTGTGGCATGTCAAGAAATGAGCCAGATCTAAAAGAAGAGGTGTGTTTAAAAACTGTGACAGATACCTTCCCATGATTAACATATTAAACAGAGATGTTCCACCTTCTCTTTGCCTTGACATTCTCAAAAAACTGTTAAGAAGTAACAGTGGTGTATATTTTTAGGCAGATATGGATACAGATGCATGCAATAACCTAATACACACCTTTACTGGTCTTTCTTAACGATTTATCAAATTCTAAGAGATTCCCAATGGCTGCATAAGTCAAACTGAGCCATGTTTTCATCTTAGTTTATCAGTAGTAGGAGAAAATGTTATGTGTGGGCTTGGTCACTGTTTCTATTTCCTGAATAAAGGTTTTTATTAAATAAAAGGGCTTTCTGACCTGTAGTTCCCCTTGGGGAACTGCAGTAGAGGGGTGAAGTGTTTCTAAATCCGTTTTGTGATCACTGCAAATTGCTGCCTGGCTGCATTGGACCTGCTTCCACAGACAACATCTGGAGCTAGTCCTTTGCTTCTCTTCATTTCTTCACCTTGTTGAGCCATTTCTGCCTATATTGGAAAAGAAATGAAAAATCCTAGTTTGCAGGAGGATTTTTTGGTTCCTATGTAGGCCTTATTTGGGGAAGAACTTTGTAAGTGGAAAACCTACTTGAAGATCTACCCAGCCCTTCTTGAGAAATTTCTCGTAATATTGTTTGAAAAGAGACCCTTTTTGTTTGGAATAGACCAAATCTGATGTTTGGCTTGGATAGCTTGTGTAGGAATAGAATCTTCCATTTAGATTGAATGTGCTTTAAAGAGATATTTTATAGGCAATTGGGTCTTTTGTTTAAATAAAAAAAGACTCCAAACTGTGGGGTGGGCTTTGACTCCTATTGCCCCTGTCCTGCCCTTAGTCAGGTCTGCTCTGGCCAACACAGCAAGAAGGGAGAGTTCCTGTGGAGTGGCTTTTATTGTGAAGCGTGGTAGGAATGTCTTCTCTGACCCAATGTGTGAAGTGGCCTCCCGCGCAAATATAATTTTGATAACATAAGGCTTATTTATAGCATACTGCACTTTTTAGTCTTGCTCAGGATCAGGATGCCAATTTGCAAGCATACAAAGCTTTTTTGTCTAAGTTGATATAGCAGACAAAGGTATGGGAAAGGAAACAGGGAGTTAAAATGTCTTTTTCTCCCCATGGACAGAAAGTAAAATGCCATTGTCCTGATTCCCAGCCCTGTGTTTTGTCTTAAGACTTGCTCTTCTGGATTTGGTTCCCTTGAGATACCCCAGATGTCATAAATTTCAGGTATGACCAACTTTCTGCATATCTCCTCCATCCTTCCTTGAGGTGGCCAACGCACACAGGCTGTAGGTTATTTGCTTCATCTCCCACAGAGAGAAATGCACAAGCTTCCCCAAGTGCAAATAGTTCCAGCAGCTCCCTAGATATTCCTTCCTGTCCAATATCAGTGTCACTGACTCTGTGGCTTTTCTGCTCATTCTCTAATTCTCTTTAATCATATGGGGCAGTGTGAGCCAGCATTCAGGTTTTTTATTTCTTGTTAGCCTTTCCTGCTAGATTTGGGTATTTTGAAGTTGTTCAGAGACCTCGAATGTTTTGATGACTCAGAGCAAGGCACGCAATTAAAGTGTAACAAACTTGTTCCTGTGACAGAGGACCTTTCAGTTTGCCCAGCCAGGAACTGTAACTCAAGCAGCACAACAAATTAATATCTCATTGATGGCTTCCCTGGTCTGGGGGCGTATTAACTAAAAGTTGTTGTGCACATCAACAGGAAAACAAGCACATTCTCTTTGAAGAGCAGAGAGCTTGCAGAGTTGATGCTGGAGGCCAGTAATTGAAACATAAACACTCAAGTGCAGTCATCTACTCCTGGGAGGAATGCGTATAAGAAGGGAAAGTCAAGTAGCCTTACCCTAACCTAAGGACACTTTAGATGAGATTGGGAAAAGGCAGTAGGATGCTGCAGGAAGCAGTAGAAATGGTACTGCTCAGCATCCTCCCTAAGACAGGAACAGGGCCCAAGAAAAATATTGGTGTTATTTCTTTCCCAAGTAAAGGGAGATATGACCCTGCATTTAGGGTTTGACAAGATTTGGTTGAACCCAGTATTGACATCTGTGAATTCTCATTCTTGGAACGGTTCAGTAACTGCGGTGCTATGGAGATAAAACGTGCTTTCTAGATGTTCAGCTCCAAGATAAAGTAGCTCTTTCAACATCTCTGATTTTTGGGAAAGAACTGCCAGTTCTGGAAGAGATTTGTGCCAAGTTCAAGGATCAAAATGTTTGAATGTTTTCTCGTTGTGGAGAGTTCATTGGTATCAGTACTGATAACTGCCCATTAGAGAGCAGGGACTTCGTGAGCCCCAAGGAGCAGTTCTTTTTGGGATCCCTCTGGGCGTTTCTTGTGGTTCCTCAGTATTCTGTCCAGTTTTCCTTTCTGTTTCATGGGCTTCATGGGAATGATTTCCTTTTAGAGGAATGCATGTTGTTACATAGAGGTGGAACATTTCCCCCCTCCCCAACCCCAAACTTCCTTGATCTTTCAATTTTGTGAGGAACTTTTTTTTTATTTTTAATTACATCTGGCCAGCTGTAACCAAAACTAGAGTTCAACTTCTTTCCTCCCCCATTAGACTCTCTATTTTCCTGACTTCAGTGTTTTCTTTTGATTTTTAATCCTAAATCAATGCTGCTGTCAAGGGAGTAAAAATGTGGTGTAGCTGATCACAGGTGTCAGGCAGCTGTTATGTGAGTGGGTAATGCAAGGATGATTTCCAACTTACTGTAAATAACTGAAAGCTGACAATTTTGCTACTGTTTGGCCCTTGAAAAACTGCTGCCTTCAGACTCTTAATACTGTCTAACAAAAAGGATTGCAAGCATGTTCACATTCTCCCCCATTAGTGGATGATGAATAAGGTGTCAGATGAGTTTGTTTACTTGTAAAGCAAAATGAAGGAAAGCAACCCTATAAAAGGAGACTATCCTTCAAGTGGAAGACAGTTGTTGAAGGTGCAACAAGCTGTTATTAATTATTTGCAAAATATTATTTATGTGATCTAGTTTTCTGGGGAAAAAAATCTGTGAACAATTTCTTTTGTTTATATTGTTTATATTTTGTTTAGATATCTTCCCTCCACCACAAGGCCTACTGTATCTCTACTATAAACAAACATTATGGAATTCACTGTGTCTCAGTCTGTAGAAATTATTTGGTAGTAGGAAAAGCTCAAGGAAATATTAAATATGGTGCAGGGAGTGCTTGCTAATGCATGAATTATCTTATTCTGAAGCTAGATTTATACAACTTTCATATAAGAATTGGAGTTGACCTATCTTTTCATGCAGAAAATGAAACCTTGAGCTCTCTGTAGATTAAACCTATAACGGGTTATACGGTCTGGCTGGTTTCCTATATTATACTATTTTCAAAGCCCAGTCTAGTATTTTAAAATGTGGTCTAATTAAAAGTACAGCCCTACTAGAATAAACATAAAATATGGTTCCCCCCCCTTCCAGAAGCTTTTTGTTTTCTTTGGGCACAACAACAGTCTTAATTGTCTACTTTGGTAATTATGTTATGTTTTATTTAATGTTAAAAACATTTATTGAATTCTCCCTGAGCTGCATGCGTATCCCTGCATAAGAAATAGATGTTTGTACAAGAACTTAAATTATTTTTGGACTGCCTGATTGGATCATTGCAATTAGACCCATTGTGTACACAGAGAGATCAGTCTCACTTTTGCTGGATGCTGTTTTTAATGCAGTCCAGCAATGAGCGTCAGCAATGAGCACATCTGAAAACATTTATTATTACCAGGATAGCTTCAGAGAGCTGTGACTGACAGTTTGGTTGCTGAGCTTATTCCCTGGAGCATTTATATATTGCCATCCCTTAGCCCAGCCTTGGCACTGAACCAGGATAGTATTACTATTTCATGAGATAAACCTCTGATAACAAAACATCTTGAATACAGATAAAGTGGCAGAGAAATGAGAGAAGCAGTCTGGGTCAGATCCTCAGCCATCATAAGTTGGCCCCATTGGGCCATGGAGTTGTGCTGTATTTTGGCACTGTTCCTTTGAGAGCTTCCCACTGGACAGGTGCAGATGAGGAAAACGATTTTCTCAAACTGTACGCTGCAGATAAAAAAAAAACAAGCAAACAAAGAAGAAAAGAGAAAAAACAGCAAAGGCTTCCCCCTGCTTATTTTTAGGCCAGACACCTGAGAAGTTGTCCTAATTTTGGCTGGGGTCGAGTTAATTTTCTTTGCAGTGGCTGGTGTCAGGCTGTGTTTTGGATTTGTGCTGAACACAGAGTTGATAATATAGAGATGGTTTTGTTATTCCTGAACAGAGCTTACACACTGCCAAGGCCTTTTCTGCTTCTTGTACTGTAACACTGGTGAGGGGGTTGGAGGTACATGGGGAACTGGGAGGAGACACAGCCAGGACAGCTAAATCCAGCTGATCAAAGGGATATTCCATACCATATGACATCATGCTCAGCATATAAAGCTGGGGGAAGAAGGAGAAAGGGAGGTTTGGAGTGATGGTGTTTGTCTTCCCAAGTAACCATTATGTGTGATGAGGCCCTGTTCTTCTGGAGATGGCTGAACACCTGCCTGACCCTGGGAAGCAGTTAATTGATTCCTTGTTTTGCTTTGCTTACATGAACAGCTTTTGCTTTCCCCATTAATGTCTATCTCAACCCACGAGTTTTCTAGCTGTTACCCTTTGCATTCAATCCCCCATCCCACTGGTGTGGGAGTGAGTGAGTAGCTATGTGGTATTTGGTTGCTGGCTGGGGTTAAACCATAACAGAAGTCAAGCTGATTGCTGCTGTTCCCAGATGGAAAATTGCTGTTTGGGGTGGGAGACAGATGAGACTGTACCTCATCTCCTTGATTCTCTCTGAAGCTGCCCTCTAAGGCTCCGTGTCTCTGTCCCAGCCCTTCCCCTTTTCTCTTGCTCTTCAATTCCTGTGACAGAAATATCCTAGCACAGCCAGGCCTCCACAACCTTTCATCACATGATGAGAGGAAATCTAGTTCCGAAGCTGACTGCTTACATAAACTCAGAAATGGCTTTGGGGTCCATTCAGACACTAAAAAAATACAGCAGGCCCAGTTGAGACAATGTGTCTAAATCCGTGATGACCCCTACACATCATGGACAGCTCTCCCACTTTCTTGGCTCCATTGGCTCCATATGCTTTCCTTTCATAACAGATGCACTTTCATTTATCTTTGAATCAATAACATGAGCTCAAAAGACAGTAGGAGTGATAGGGAGCTGCTTCAAAATATTTGTTCCTTAACTAGGCACTTGTGAAATTTTTATTAGTTGTAGGTACAGCAAAACAGATATCAAAGTTTTCTAGCATTCAGGAGATCAATTGTACCTCATTGTGCCAGCATTGAGCTTTACCTGTGCTCATCCAGGCAGAAAGTGAACAAAACCTGCTCTACTTGTCATTGGAAACTAACCTTAACAGAAACAGCTGTATCCTATCAGAGCACCATTGATAAAGGGCTATGCAGACTAAACTTTATCAAGAAAAATATAATTCTTGTAAATATTAATCCATTTCATTCAGAAGCAAGAACCTCTGGTGCTTTGTAACCTTTAGAATAAAATTATTTCAATCTCATGGTGCAGGCTGCACTGGAAGCCAATTTCCAAGCAGACTTTAGCAGTGAAAGAGGCACTCATTTTTCTGCTTTTAATTTAGAGGTTGGGTAACTAGAAGAGAAGCAGAAAATGTACTATATTTTACCTTCAATTTTTTTGTCCTTTGTAATTAAAATACTGCTGGCTGTAGCATATGTTTTCACAACTGCCAAGTAGGCAAAAATGGGATTTTCAGAATTGATTAGATGGACAAGGCATGTTGAAAGGCATGTGGGCATATTGCACTGAGAATAAAGTAGGTGCTGAACTTGTACTGAAAATCAAAATGAGCAAGGCTTTTACTTGTATTTGTGCAAAAGAAAATCCTTCTTAATGATATATTCAGTCTTCAAGTGTCACACAGATCTGGGTGGGTTTTTTCCTTCTACATTGTGGTTTTAAATCTATTTTTCCAGAGGAAGACTCCTCGGTTAAAAAAGGGATGCACATTACTTAAGACTGCATCCAGCAAGGGATTTGGATATGACAAGTTGGCCTGGTAGCCTTCTGACATGGTCAGGTGAAACTCATGTCCTGTAAGGGGTGTGAGAGATCTTAATGCTTGACAAGGAGTTTTAATTCTAACCCAAACCAGATAATAAGATTTAAAAAGAGGTAGCATGAATTGTGAATCTGTTCCAGAATAAAAATAAAAGAAAAAAAGCTCTTTTATGGTACTCTTCCTTAGTGGCTACTTTTATTCTGTTGTGCTGAATGCCCTTTTCCTTGCTACCCTACTTACGAGCATTTTACCTTTACTGACAAACCTGCAAGTTTAGGATGAAAACAGTTTGCAGCTGATTAAGGATGGCGTGCCTGGCACTTTCTTGCTAATCTCTCTTACTATGCTCTTCATAAAAATGGCAGTCATGGTATAAATTCTAGTTTAAATCAATACCTGCAAGTGCAAATCTCTGAAGAGATCTGGAGAAATCTCCTGCTGTGTGCAAGGACTCAAATTGTGTGGCATCAAACATTAAAGGCTACTGAAATTGTTCACCTTTTTTTCCTTTGCACAATGCTTTGTACTTTCTTTTCTAGCATTCCACATGTCATTAACCATTCTCACATGGTGCCTTAATGGTGGTAGGGGCTACGAGGTGACTGACATGGTCATTGCTCAGAGCCATCAGTGGTCCTAGCTCTCACCCAGGAATGTCTTGGACTGTGTCTTGAGCTCTGGAATCAGCTTCCTTCCTTATTCATGGGACCTCTTCTGAGAAATGTTTCAAAATCAGTGGTAAATTTAGTCTGTTTTGGGATTCTAAACCCCAGTTTAAACACTGAAGGTCAGCATCCTATCCAATCCCCGTAGATGCTTTTCTTGCTGATTAACATTGGGACACAGTGTTTTTAAAGCCTGCTCTTTTTTTCTGAACTAACAGAGCGGGAAAGACAAATAAGCAAACTAAGACTGAAAGATCACTTGGAAATGAGAAAATAGAGTGTCTCAAGGTAAAAGACTTTACCTGCCCACTGCATCTGTTCCATATCTGCAGAAGTATGTGCTCTGGTTTCTAAATTAAAATTATTCTCATAAACTATTTCAGAATGTAGACAGCATTTCTACTTTCACTGATATCTTTGGTCCTCTGGAAAGACAAAGCTGCTTGTGAACCTCAGTGCATTAGGGACACTGATTCTAGAAAGTACGTGAAATTGTAGCTTTTTTCATGATTGAGATAAACAAACTGAGAGACAAACTCTTTATTTAATTTTTACAACTTTTAGAAATTTTATTGTAAGGTACACGACAGAATTTAGTTTGTCACTGTGTTAGCTCCATTGTGCAAATACCAAGCCAAATTGCGAACATCCTTAGTCTACTTTCATTATGTCCTTGGATAAAAGTGTCACAGATGCTATCTCAGCCCCAGGAAGAGCCAGGGAATACTGTGTCATTAGCATCTTCAGATATGCCTAAATGCCCTGTTTCTTAGTTTCAGATAGCTGCTTCTGAAACATGTTCTAGAAGCTGTTCAACTACAAAAAGCAGGGAGTGTATCAGGGCAGAGGTAGAGCTTGGGGATCCCTGTAATCTTAAGTAACAAATTATCAAACTATTAACAGATTAGAGTCTACAGCTGCACTGGATGAAAGGTATCCTAGGAAGAAACACCTGAGTTTTGGTGTTTGGCTTTTCCCTTAGCCATGGAACAGCATGAGGGAGGGATGACTGCTAGAAGAGAGGCACAGTATTTTGAAATGGATACTTGTAGACACTCCAGGAAAAATTGGGTCTGAATGGCCTCTTATAAAGTTTTTGTGAGATACGGAGAGATTCTTTTAGAGAAGAAGCTCTGTTCTCCTGAGGCCTTTTGTGTGTTTTCACACACACACAAAAAAAAGCTGCTTTCAACTACCATCTTTGAGAAAGCAACTTTGGATTGTACATGCACTGATTTCCTCCTGTAAAAATACAGTCAGAAAGGATGTATCTAACAGCCATCATCTTTTCACAGCTCTGCAGCTGGGAGGACTGCCACTTTTCTGTCATTTCACAAAAAAAGCTGTGGTTTCTTTCTGTTTTATGGCAACTTTTGGAAGCCAGGAGCAAATAAGGGTTGAAGAAATAACACAGGCTTATGAGCAGTAAATTTGCAGCTTTATACCTAAGGCAGCTAATTCTGTTCACATAAGCAGTCCTGCTGGGGAACACCAGATCTGTGTGAAAGCACACTCCAGGGCACAGTCTGCTTTAGAGGTGTTTACTACCAAATAAAAACAGTGCAGAATTGCAATCCCTTCTGCCTCCATTACATCAGTGACATTTCTGTTGACCTCAGCAGAATTTGTAATGTCTGATGAAGCTGAAGCAGCACCTTTTCTTTTCTTGGAATTAGGTGATTTAGTTCATTTTAAGGGATGGGAGCATCCCCCACCTCAACATTTTCATAGTGCAACAAAATTTGAATGGAATTCAAGTCACTTCTCAGGAATTTGTGTGGTCAATCCAGGTGGATTGAACCTTACTGAGGCTCCATGGAACTGCATGATAAATCAACAACTGTTCACCAGTTGGATTTGTTTGCAGAGGCTTAACGGTATGCTGTGATGGTGCTGCATTCCAGCCCCTCCAGATGTGCAGAGACTGCACTAGATATTATTTAGAGCAGGTGTTTGGTGCTTTGCAAGATGCTGTGTCAAATATTAGAATCAATAGATTTGGAGATGAGCTTTTAGGCTACTGGACAGCTGTACAAGAAAGAGAAGCTGTCGCAGGGAAGCTGCCTGGATGGAGGCAGACAGAAGGCCATGTGTTTGCAATGACAGATGTATACATCTTGTTCACACATTTGCTCAGCTTTTTAATCTCCCATGGCAGTTTCTTGCAATGGTGGGCTCTGCAAATATTTTAGCCCCATCTGTTCTCTGTTTTTTTTTTCAGAGCATTTGTCTTTTCTAAATTGTCTTTGGTTTATCAATCTTTCACTTCTTTGCCTCCTTCACCCTCTTCTGCATTCCTGTTGCCCTCCCTTCTTGCTTTTCCTTTCCCTCAGTCTCATAGACTCTTTCTTCAGGCCCCTTATTTTGCCATCTTTTTTTTTACTTCTATGTCTACGTTTTTCCTGGGCAGCATGCAAGGGTCAACTGGAAGGGTGTAATCATTCTGGCCACATCCAAATGTGAAAGACGCACCAAGTGTTTTGGGATTTTTGCCCTTAGTTGTCCTTTGTCTAAGTAGTCAGAACTGGTAAAACTTAGTACAAAAGGTACAGGTGTTATTCTGCCAGAGGCATATGTACTACAGAACATACCTTAGGAATGAAGGGCTTGTACATTGTATTGGAAACTGTTCCTGCCTTTGGGGAGTTTCTGTAGTCTGACAAAGATCAGCTGCCATGTCTGGCATTTTCTCAACCCACAGAACTTGGTTATTATCTATCATGGGCTTGTAATTTATCCATTAGCTGCCAAGCCATGCTGATAGACTTTTCAGAAATCTGTCACCCTTTGATAAAATGCTTCATCTCAGTCTTTGCCTTTCTTCACACAGCAGATGTTTCAATTGTAATTGGGAAACCCAAAGTTTACCAGATTTTTTACATATGCACAAGTGAAAAAAAAACTCTTATGCAAATTATTTCATATGTATGTTACTTTGTGGAAAAAAAAAGTCTACGATCCCTGCCTTTTTATTTTCTTTTATTTTAAAAGAAGCAATGGTACAAAGAACTGGGAGTGTTCTATCAGGTTAGCAATTCCAACCCCTTCTTGCTGAATGCACCATATCACAGCCTTTCCCATAAGCTTTAGCAACCTACATCTTAAAACCTATTTCCCTCCTGTAAGACCTCACTCCTTTAATGCTTTTCTTTTAATGCTTAATCTTTTAGCTTTCAGTGTAGTCATGCCTGCATGTGGATTATTAATACCTGTTTGTTCTTATAACAATAATGCAACTGGTCTTAAATGCCCCTTCTTTGTCAGTGCTTTCTCCTAGACATGTGATTCTGTAATTGTGTTTTTCCAGAGTAGCTCTATCCTTTTTCTTCTGTTGTTGGTTGGTTGGTTGAAAAAACACAGCTGGACTTTGTAAACTTTGGGCTGACTCATGGTTCCCATGACTGTCTTCATTGATTTTTTTTTCCTTTTATATCTGTAGCAATCTCAATCTCTTGAATTTGAGTGAACAATATTTCTTATGTTATTCCACATATTCCCAGTGCAACTCATCAAATTCTTGACTACAGAGAAATACTCTTTTTGTCAGAAATGTTAGGTAACTAGTAACTACCAAGGACTATTAGCAGAAAGATAACTAATAAATACTTCAATTTCAGATGCTCCTTCACCTTAATCTTGCAACACTGAATTTAAGATGCAATTTAAGATACTATTCCTTCAGATATGTGTGAGTCGTTCCTATGATGTTATATTTATGCCTTCTTTCCAGAAGTTATTCTCCCTCCTCACATTTGCTTGACTTTACTTTGTACTCTCAATAAAAGACATTCAGACCTGACATCTAAGCCAAATTCTCAGAGGTCAAGAAAGCTGCAATAAGCCCATGTGTCTGTAGCCACAAAGCCATCCTTCTCCTGCTGTTGTGAGTGCCAGCTCACATCCCTCTCCTGCTTTGATTTCCTGGTGACCTTTTTTTCAGTGCTCAGCCCTGTTGAGACTCTCACGAGGGATGCTACAGAAATGAATGGAATTGCTTCCTGAGCAGAGAAATGCCAGACCTTAAACAGGCAGCTGGAGAGGCCAGGGGATAAATGAGAATGCTCTGCTCTTGAAAAGGAAAAGCTTATTTCTCTGCCGAAAAGTCAGAATCCCTGTAGACTCCAGTCAGTTGCTTCTGGAGGGAGCAAATGTGGGCCTTTGTATTTCCTCGTAATCTTTTATGTAAGCGTTTCAATACTGGGTACCTGATTAAATTAGATATCCCTAGTTTATACAAATGTTCCCAAAACAACATGGGTTTTCCTTTTTAAATCTTATTGTCAACCTCATCATCTATCGTGGATATGTGGGTACTTCTCTTAAGATGACTAATATATTAATCGCAACCAATGTTCAGTTTTAAGGTTATTAACAGACTACTTAATTATCCCTCCAGGCTACAATAGGTACACTCAGCCCATGTCTATACAGCAGTGTCAAGCTGTGATAGTCACCTCTTAACCACAGGTGATTCAATGTGTGATACTGGTCTATTTGCAGTGGGCTACTTCAGGAAGAAATGATTCTTGCAAGGCAGCAGGAGTGGAAATGAGATGTTAAGCAGTGGCTGGTATTTCCTGGATTGGATGGACGAGAAGACAAAACCAAAAAAAAAACAAACAACAAAAAAACCCACAACAAAATAAAAATATCCCTGTACCTATCATGAAGGAGGGGCTGTTTTCTAGCTGTACCCATCAGGGAATCTTTTTCAGTAAAGAAGGGAGAGAAGCAGGACTGTTGTATCAGGACATCAGCAGTGTCTCTCAGGCGAGCAGCACACCAGCACTGCCATGTACCTTGGGCTGAGAGAACAGCACACAGCTCTTTCTGCTCCCTCTAAGGGGTTTAGAAGGTGATTTATAGATACTTCCATGAGAGCGAGCATAAGGGAGGTTCACTGATTTTTATCTAAACTGATTCAGTTAAACCACTGAAACTTTTATTTCTTTATTCCCCAGCATGTATTCAAGGCCTTTTGTAGATTAAAGACAATAGCTACCATTAGTGCTAAGCTGCTTCCATCCCTAGAGCTCAAGTGTTTTGCACGGGTGAGTGTTATTAATCTGATTGAACAGTTTCACATGCTCAGTTACAAAGTCTTGAGGCAACTGTTGGAGAACCTGATGAATGAATCTCAGGTTGTATGAGCTCAGAGAGTGGGGAAAGTTTCCTTGGCCCACTTCTGTGAGGCCCTGTCTTGCTCCTCAGAGCTGGAAGATGGTTGTGTGCATGTATACTGGATTGAGAGAGCATATAAGGGGGAGTGTAAAGGAAATAAAGGCAGTTTAATATCAGTTCTTGCACTTTTAGAAATTAATTCTGGGGAATATTGAAAGTGAAAATAACTACTCTTTCATTTGACTGACTTATTTTCCTTTACTGAACAGCACCCTGTCTTTGCCCTGAAACTATTTAAAAGGAATTGGAATGTATTTCTCCCCAAACTCAGTGATGTTGAGTGCTACAATCGTCTCATTCCTAGGATAAAATCTGTTGAACAGAAGCATTGCTGGTCATAGAGCTGTTCTGACCTCTTGATGTTGATCTGAACTCAGGAAAACATGAAGGTCATTGCTGCTGACATAATGATGTTCATTTGTGGAAACAGGCAAATACAAATCAGCTTGCCATATCAGTAAAGCAGACAGTACCATCCAAGCCTCAGAGTACGTTTTATTAAAGGGTTTGTCTTGGAAAGGCAGACAAAGCCTACCAATGGAACTGAGGATGCAGCTGTTAAGATAGCAAATGTGGAGGGATTTCTTGTTCTTATTCAAGGGGCTGAATGTTCTTACTAGTTGTTTTGAAACTGTAAATGTGTAAAGATCATGATTTATCTGGTGCTTGAGGTTCTCAGTTGAGAGTGAGGAGCTCTAGGCTCTAGTCTCTTTTCCAAGACCTTGCTATATTTCTTAACTAGTGACTCCTGAATGTGAAATACATAAACAGTCTCTTTGACCAGTCTATGCTTTAGGTGATTACAGGGAGGGGATTTTAGGATTTCATTTCTGGACTTGGTCAAACTTTACCTCCTTGAAGGTTTAAATCCTCTCTAGCACATGGTACTGCTGTACATCAGGTCACAAGCCTCAAACACAGTACTTAAGATTTGGTTACTGGAGTCAGAATGAGATTATGGAAGTTTTCAAATTGAATTGGTGACACATTTTGCTAAGGTTGCTTCAAAATGGAGGTTTGAGGACTTGAATCATTTCTATGCTCTTGAAAACTTTACTCAGGTTTAGAGATAATATTTTAGAAATAATACTTTCATAATTTTTACTCTTAGACTTTTTATTATCAGCTTTCGCAGACAGTTCAAGTAAAGAAAAAGAATTGAAAATAAATTTTCAACATGTTTTTCAAATTCCACAGGCCAGTGAGTCAGCCCAGTAGTGCAGTGAATTGGTAAAAAAGCCCTGGCTTTACAGCTGTCGTGTGACACATGAACATGAGCTATAACCAACTGTGCTGTCCCTGATGGAAACATTTGTGGGAGTGATTCGTGGAAAGGGGAGGGATGTCAGAGGGGGCTGGTGTTGTTTTATAAATGCTTCTGAGTAGGCTGAGGCTTTCAGTTGGAGTAACTGAGCATCTGGTTATGGACTGCGTTTATTTCTATAGTAGTAAATAGAAGATTTGAGGAAAAAGTAGAACAAAATCTTGTATTGTATAGATTTGCTGACATGTTGTGCACATTTTGAGCAATGTGGCTGGTGGCACCTCAGTGAAACCTGTGTGTTTCACCAGCTGTTACAGCATTATCCATACAGTAAAGAGCACAGAAGAGAGGCACTGAAAGATTTAGAGCAATGCCACCTAGTGATAAAATATAATCTCCTGAAATACATAAGTTTTAGTTTTGTAGGCTT
Source organism: Neopelma chrysocephalum (assembly GCF_003984885.1). NCBI lineage: Eukaryota > Metazoa > Chordata > Aves > Passeriformes > Pipridae > Neopelma > Neopelma chrysocephalum. The sequence goes on along the minus strand of NW_020897753.1, from coordinate 280,768 downwards.
TAAGTTCTTTATTTATTTACTCTTTGGCAATTCCACTTGTTAGCATTAAACTTAGACAGAAAAAATGTCCTTGAGGCATAGTTAAGAGATTTTGCTCAGCACCAACTTGGATTTACAGGTATGGCTCATATCCCACTGAGAGCAGTGGGAAGGGCTGATCAGGAGGAGCCCTCTCATCTCACTTCTCTTCTCCTGTCTTCTATCAGTTAGTGGCTGAATTCTGATACGACTACTTAGCAGGAGGGAGCGCATCCGAAGGAGTGCATTTTTATCCTTTTATACTTGATCATGAATCATTTTTTCCCCCCAACAGCTGCTTAAATAAGGTGACCATCTGTTCCATATTAAAAAAAAATCATTTATTCAGTGTTGTGCAGCCTATATCAGATGAATATAGGGATGTACTTTGTCCCACATTTCAGCAGTAACCACATAGAGGAATCTATTCGAAGATACAATGATGTGATTTGATAAGATCCATGATTGTTGCAAAGCAAATAGAACATTGCTGGCTTTTCCTTTTCCAGTGTTCATTTTTTTGTGTTTGTTTTTTTCATATTTCTTTTTATTTTTGTATTTTCTGGTCATACAAACAGTTACTCAATATCTACAATGCATTACTGTGACGCTTTAATAGTTAAAATTATTTGGACTGTTGTATATTACATACTTCCATAAGAAGACAGAATAGATGTATTTCCCACTGAGATTATTTTTGTCTTGTGATGCCCTTCATGATGTTGGAGATCCTGCTGCTGCTTAATTTCTTCATGCAAGGTATCAACACCTTTCAAAGGGATGGCTCCTGAGATAACCTCAACAGGATGTGACTAAAAGAACCTGCCAAAACAAATCTTTGGGCAAAACAGCAATGCATAGCTGGGGATTGAGATGCCTTTTCTCTTTGATTTTTTAAAATAGGGGCCATGGCTCTGCCCAAAACAGTGTCATATATAATAGAAAAGATATGTGTACAAAGGCAAACCTGTCTTAAAGATTTTTTCCTTTCCCATCTGAATTCCTTTGTCTTAAATTTGACACTGTTGCAAATGAAGTGTCACCCTCTCCTCCTCTTGTGGTATTGTTGTACTTTCTTCTCTGAACTGAAATTTAAATGGAAAATTTGTTGAATCCCAAGACCTCCCTTTGGACACTGATGCAACTCTGCTTCTATCAGGATGTAAGGGATGCAAAGAAGTAAAAATTATGGAGAAGTCTCTTGAAAGGTTCCCCACCTTGAAGCCAGCATGGTAATTCTGATAGAAAATAATTAAAATCTAATTGTGTACCAAAGTCAAAACAAAACCAAAATGAGACCCAAACCAACCCCCAAAACAAACTAGACTTCAGTTTTGCCATACCAAGATATTTATTGAAGAACTGAATTCTCATCTGCTCCCGGCGGCTTCTTTGTTTTCTACAAGTGACACAAAGATGTAGTCAAACATCAGGTTTTTGCAGTAGTTAAGAAGTGAGCTCTTGAGCACAGCCTGCACATGTTTTTGTGATGTTCATTATAGTTATCTCTCAGCAGAAGTAGCAACAGGTAATGCATTTCTTTATGAAGAGAATACGAGAGGAGTTTAGGGGACGAGTGATATGTTTTTCCTAATTGTTTATTTGCTCATATTTTTTTCCTTTTTTCTTATATTGTCAGAATTGAGTTTTTCAATTATGAATGTATAATTACTTTTTGGTGAATTGTTTAGGAAGCCATGATACTGCGTAGTGTGACAATATGCATATACACACTTCTTAATAATTTGGAAAAGGACAGCACTTCGAGAAAAGAAGGTGGAAGGAATGTTTTCATGCCAAAAATCCAGACAAAATTATTTCTGCCAGGGGAGAATTTCAAAGAACAAGACAGGCTTTGTCATCCATCTCCCACTGAATTTCAGCAGGCTTTGTATGGCCTGCCTTTTAGATAATCCTCCATTTTTCTTTACAAAAAGTTGTTTATTATTGCCCTTTACAGTACAAACACTTCTGAACCTCAAAGTGGAATGAGGTGTCTTTGTGCAGTCTTAGTAATCATTATCTGAGGTGTGTGTGAGATGAAGAGAAAAATTCAAGTTTTCATTTCTCCCTATGCCTTTCCCATTGCTGACCTGCCTCTTCTGTGTCAAGTGATGTGGCCTCCACCAAACATCTTTTTGTGGCACAACTGGTGACAGTGGGTTGAGCTGGTGGGTGGTGGCAGCCTAATCGTAATCCTGCCATGTTGGGGTGTGGCACACTCTGGCTCTCCCATTTCCCAAACCAGTATCTGCAGAAGACTGTAGCATCCTCTGAGCTTTGTTCCCCAGTTTTCAGGCTATGCCTGCATCCCAGCTTGTGTCTCCCTACCAGAACTGTGAGAACATCACTGTTTGCGAGGAAAAGGTTTTTAGGCAGGGCTTGGGAATGAGACAGCCAAATATGACAGAACTTAAAAGGTAGCTATGCAGAGACCCTCAAGGAAATGACCCTTAACAGCAATAAATATCTATTAACTTAAAACTGATATTCTGGTGTGATGCTTTAAGCTCTTTTGGGGTTTTCTTTTAATTCATGACTATGTGAGGGAAGAGTTGCTGGTCTGCAGCCTTTTTCAGAGTGGGAGGTGAACTGTAGGGGTGTGAAATTGGTACAAGAAAGAGCACAGACAAACTCACTTCAGTCATGTACCAAGCACCATAACTCTGGTAATACTTGGCAGCTGAAATATGAGAAAGGTGATCAAAGCAGCCCAGAAGAGATGGTGGAGATTATTTACTTGTATTCTCCTGTACTTTTCTATGGGATGCAAGGCTTTAATTTACAATAGAATACACAGAAATTTCGTAAGCAGGTTCCACCAAAAGGATATTTATACAATGAAGTCTTGATATGTTTATTTTCCTATCAGCAAGGGGAACAAAGTTAGAAGTGGAAGAGTTTAATTTATCTTTTGTTAAACTTGGGATTTCAAAGATAAACTTGAAAGGAACCTGCATTTATCTAGATATATGGTGCCATATCTCTAATTTACGGAAGCAAACTAATGTCTGTCCGTAGAGAGCTTTCAGCTCAGATAGGAACAGCTTCTTGTTTTATTTTCAGTCTTGCCTTTATAAATTATTTTTTATGATTGTATGTCTTGGTTTTTCTTTAAACTCAAGTGCTAAAAAAAAAATATGGATTTTCTACTGAGTTGTTTTGCTTTTGGTTGAAAGGAAAGCCTAACATTTTAATACACAGAAATTAAAAAAAAAAAATCTGTAAACATATCTTTGTTTCAAACTGATGGTTTCTAACTGCTATGATTAAAAAAATATCAAACATTCTGTGAGGAGCATAATATGAAATCTAAAATGAAAAGGACAACAGTAAATACATGATTTTTCAGCATTTTTTAATTACAAATCAAACACCTGTTTTTTACCCCAAAAAGTTGTCATGGAACTGTTAACACCACATATGCATTATGAGCGCAATAAACTGCATTTTTGTCTGTCCCATATTTCAGCCAAATGTTCGCTACAAGTAGTCCCCCACCTGTATGTAGTGACCCATTCCTCTCTATCAAAGAGATGAACAGTTACAAGGACTCAGAAAGTTAAATGAACTGCAATTGCTGCATTCTCTTCCCCAGCTTACCTCAGCCTTTCTGTAATTAATTTGAGACACAGTTGGGAGCTTCCTGAGGCAAACACTTAGTTTTGTTAGTAATTCAGGAAACTTTCATCACCCATGTGGGTGGATTTCTTGGAGACCAATTTCTGGGTGTTTTGATGTTTTGTTTTTGAGTTCTACTTTTCAGTCTTTCCTCTGATGCAGGATCTCTGTCCCTAACTTCACATACCCAGTCGTTTTCCTTTGGCCCAATCATGGTCGACAGACATCTTTGTACCTTGGCTTTCTTGTACCCTCTTCCCTTAAGTCTGCTGCTGTTGTTGGGTTTTGGTTTCGTTTTGGCTTTTTTTACACTAGTATTTCCAGGTCTTGTTTAGAAGCTTTCTTTCACCCTTTGAGAGAAATAACTATGAGAAATAGCTATGGTAACTCATACATCCACCTTTTTATCATTGTGCTCAAATGGTCCAGATGTGTTTTATTAAAATCCTCTCTAAGACAGTCATGGCTGGTTGCCAAATCAGCCCAAAGTGGACCAATAGTGGCTGTGCTCTCTCTGAACTCATTTACTGTGCTTTCAGCTTTTCTTTCCTCATACCTGTGCTGCTCAGCATCAAAACAAACCAGTTTAAAGCTTGCTCTTATACACTGTCATAAGATGATCCACAGCAAGGCTGGCACACAGACATACCTTTACAGTACTTCTGGAATCCTTCTGAAGTGACTTTGATCCTGTAGCTGAAGTGGGACAACTCAGCAGTGAGTTGGTTTGCTCAACTTCCCTAGCAGTTCCTGACACCATTTCACTCTATTCTTTTCATTTTATACATTCAACTACACATGTTCTCCTCTGCTCTTGACGTGTGGAGAATGTAAGTTCTTTATTCTTCTATAGTCTCTTCTTCTTGCTTTTATTCAAATAAGTATGGTCATTCCCTGTCCTTCTAAACACGTTTCCCAAACAATACTGCTTCACTTTCTTTCAACTGTGGGCTTTTAAAATATGCATCCAGTTCTTACCTTTTGAAATCTCATGCCTTTTTAATTATATTTCTGTGGCTCAAAATGTAGGTATTATCTTTGAGCCTGCTTCTAAGTCCACTTTAAGGCATGCATGCTCACTTCACAGCTTCAGAAAGATAGGTTTAAGAGACTTAGACTTGTGCCAAAGGATGCTCATGTGCTTTGCTCTCTCATAACATGAAATTTAATTATTGCAATATTCTGTTTCCAGCTCTTCAGAACACTACTGCTCGTGTAATTGCTGGGATGAAAGCAATGTAAATCTTGTACTTGGGACTGACTTCCACAGCAAGGAAGTGAGTTCTTACAACTTCCTCTGACACACTGGTCTCTTGGCACAGTACCATCCCGTGTAGTCCTCAGGAAAAGAAACATCTCCTGTAAAAGTTAGTACTTTATTGACCTCATAATGAGTGCCAATTACTTGTTGTAAAATAACCGTAGTAATTTAATAGTTGTTTAAAAATGTAGCCAGCAATCCCTTTGGGAACTGGAATTGTTAAACTAATTTTATATCATTTTTTTAAGCACTGTTGTAGTTTTTGACTGGTAAAGGTAGTACTGTTGTTTATTTGTCTTTTGCTAGATAAGCCAAAATTATATGAGTAACCTTGGTCTCTTTTACTGGACTGACTGACAAAGTTGAAAAAAATGCAGTTTTTTTTGATCCATCATGTTTATGACATTGTTTGTGTCTGGGAGACCCTTAATATCCTGTGACATGTCAGTGAATAAATAGGATACAAAATCAAAATGGCCTTTATGACAGACTAAAAACTGATTAAATGCTAGGTCCTTAAGTATAATTACAAACTGGGAATAATTGCTGGAGTTGATTTGATTCTGGAGAAGTTCCAAAGGACTGGGGCCAAGAAATGATCTCTGTAAGATCTTGCTAATCCAGTACATCAATGTAAACTCATTATTGATAAAGTTTATAGGTTGAAGAAGGAAGCCATAAACTATAAAAGAGAGGAGTGCTGGGTGATCTGGATTGTTAGGAGAGCTCCATGGATGTAAATGACATTAATTGTGGTCAAGTACAGTAATATATATCTAGGGACAAAGTTCTTTGGCCATGCAGGGTACAATAACCTGTCCTAGAGAGCAGCAAACCTGAAGAGGGCTTACGGGGGATGAGAGGTGTGTGAGTCAGCATGGACGTTCTGCTGCACATCAGGGAGACTGAATGAAATCCTTGGCTGGTGAAACACTGGGTTCCCAGTAAGAATAGAAATGTGATGTAATATCCATTTAACACTGGTCTGACCTCTGCTGAAAAAATACCTGATGCAGCTACGGTTCACAATTCAAGGAGTAAAAAGATTTAATGGGAAAGGTTGAAGGGATGGAAAATATACCTTACAGAAAGAGACTCAGGGAGTGCTATCTATATGTCTTTATAATCACAACATTAAAGCTATCAGCTGGGGATAATAATAGTTCAGTAGTTCCATGAACAAATTCATAATAAAAACAAAACCTAGAAGTCAATGCAGGACCAACTGGTGTTCTAGAGAGGCAGAGTTACAGCTTCTTGCAAATGGCTCTAAGCAATCATTGGAACATTTCCCCAGTGGCTGTAATAGATCAGTCTTGATTTTTAACTCAAGATTGGTACATTAAGGAAAAAAAGGACTACAGACCAGATGCAAGAATTAATACACATAAGCCCTTCAGCTTTCATAAAGCACTGGGTTAGATAAACCAATGGTCCTGTCTGGTCTTAAACTTCCGTAGTCATCAACAAAACGATCATTTTTTTTTAAGTGGCCTCTTTGGGTGGAGTTTTCTCTTCTTGGTGTTATTCAGATTGGACTTTTTTGCCCAATCTTTCCTAATCTAATCTTTTTATTATTTTTTTAACATCATATAGACAGAGCCATCAAAGCTTGTCGTGGTGAGGTTTATAAGCTAGAGCCAGTTGGTGCTATCTCCTTGGCAATGTCTCTTTAGTGGCAGCAGCTTGCAGAGCAGTACTGTCAGACGGCAGTCGGGGCTGTCAGAATGTGCACAGCAAATGACTTAGTCACACCCCTCACCCAGGCTTGTGATATGGTCCTAATTTCTGAAGGTGTGCAGGATCTTTCCTTGCTGGGTTTCTCCATTGCCTTTGTTATTTATGTTCCTCTTTCTATGGACTGGCAACAAAATGGAAAGAGGTGTGTCAACCAAGGGAAAACCTCTGGGTGAAGAAAGGCTTACACACACACACACATACATAAATATATATATATATATATATGTATATTTACAGATGAGAATTTAAAGTAGAGAAAAAGCCTTTCCCTGATTCTGTTTTATTTTACTTTAGTTTCTGATCCCAAGGAACATCTGTCAATGGAACCCAGTAGGGCCTTCATTAGCTGTCAAGTAGTTGCCAGCAGGTATTACTGATCCAAGGGTGTCACAGGCCCCAAGTTACCTGGAAATGCACTATGCAGCAGAATGGGAAGGATATTGTAAGGAGAAGTGTTGCTGAATATTGATGAAAACAAACAGCTTTGCTTAAAGAAATAACATATAAAGTTGTTTTTAATAGCTGTCTGTGCTTAGAACACACATCTAAAAGCTGGATTTTATCGACATAATCTCTTAATGAGGCTGCAAAGCTGTTTTCCTTCTCTACTGTGCCATTTCTCATGTTTTACCTTTCCCTCGTGTTTGATTTTTTTTCCAACATCAATCATTCATTTACAGCACTTCTGTTGATGTAAATGGGCTTTGGATCAGGCTCCAAGTTACCATTTCCCTTCTGTTTGAATAGGGATTTTCTTTTATCCAGAGGAAGGAAATCAATAATTTGCATGACAAACCAATACTCATTCGGATTCACAATCATGCGATCAGCTCTTCTGTCATTTTCTAAAGCATGTAAGGATAATGGGAGAAGAGTCTCACTTGTGATTTCTGCTGTTTTCCTTTGTTTTCCTCAATTGATTTAAGGTCTGTACTCCCTTTCAGCGTTTGCAGGACAGATTACAGTAAATCTATCTTTTGTTTGCTTTAAAGGCAGTACTAACTTTCCATGCATTCTGTGCCCTGAGTCTTTCCCAGGGGATCATTCAGGGATCCATCAAAGGATTAACCTTTGGCATGACAAATTAACAGATGTATCTGTAGGAACAAAATAAACTATACCTTGCAGTAAACTTGCATAACCTCTACCATTCCTTTCCACTTGGAGTTTTGCAGATGGCAGGTTATCTACAGAACTGAGCTCCCATCCTTTTTAGGTGCTGCTACCTCTGCAATCCCACCAGTGCAAGGAACACTCACAATCCTTGGCTGTCTCAACACAGGGAATGCCCAGGTGCTTTCCTGCCAGTCTTCCCCTGCAAACTCATGTTTGGGGATTGCTCAGGGAGCCTGGACTGCTGGGTGATCCTGTGCAGGCTGGCAGAGCAGGCTGGAGGTCAGTGCAGAGTGCGGAGCCCTGGGCCTGACGCTTTCCCCTGACTTTGTCCTAGGACTGCTTGATCACCTCCCTGTGCTTTGACTTTTGCAAAAAGAGGGATGGGGACCGGTTGCTGATGGCCCCACGAGCAGCTGGTGTAGGGTTCTGGCTAGAGAGGGAGTTGAGGGGGGAACTCACTGACACTTTTGTGTTCTCTGGGCTGAAAGAGGGTTTGGTGCAAGTGTTTCATTCTCCTGTCCCTACAGCCACCTGTGTAACATTTCCTTCTCTGGAGGTTCTGGCACCACTCAGCAGCCTCTTCTCCTCGCTCCAGCCCTACGGGAAGAGCTGGAGAGGTTGGGGCAGGTCCAGGGCTAGGCTGGAGCTATGTGTGTGTGTGGGAGGGGGAGCTGGTGCTTGGCGTGCGGGTGTAATTGTGGGGGCGCGGCTCTGGCGGGGGAGGACCGAGGCAGGTGGGTGTGAGGTGTGGGTGGGGTGTCGGGGAGACAAGAAGGGGTGTAGCGAGCGCCGTGGGCTGTACGACGGGGGGGGGGGGAACAGGGCGATCCTCCCCGCCCGTGATTGGCAGCGCAGCGTGTCCCCCCCCCTCCATCCATCCCTCCGCGGCTGGTGCTGCCCTTCGGCCGCCGCGGAACGCGGGGCGCGGAGGGCCGGGCTCTCACAGCGCTTACACACCGCACCGCCGCTCCCCTCCTGCCTTCCGCCGCTCTCGTCTGTTTTAATTTTAATATTTTTTTCTTCCCTCCTCTTTCTCCCCTCCCATCCTTTTGGGCGCTTCCCCGCTCGCCCGCCCGCCCGCCCCGGCGGGCTGCCCTCCGCGGGCGCGCAGCGCGGGGCCATGCCGGCGGGGCCGCCGCTGCTGCGGGCTGCCCTCCTCCTCATCCTCGTCCTCCTGCTCTTCCTCGGCGCCCCCCCGGCCCGCGGAGTCGTGTACACCAACCATTTCTTGGTGGAGCTGCGCGGCGGGGGCCGGGCAGAGGCCGATCGGGTGGCGGCGGAGCATGGCTTCGGCGGGGTGCGCAAGGTAAGCCCCCCGCGCAGGGGCGGGGCGGGGCGGCGCGGTGCCCTTCGCGTTGGGATGTCCTCCCGTGGCCATCCCCGGCACGGTGCTGCCCGCTGCTCACCTGCGGGAAGGGACGGAGTGGGGCGCGTCCGGCTGTCCCCGCGTTAATCCCCGCTTCCCGAGGGGGTTCGAGGAGTAGCGGGTACCAAGTGCTCCTCGGCGGCGGCCCAAGAAGGGTGGCTGTCTTGGACTGGAGAGCAGAGGAGTTTCCCCACATGGTTGACTTACTATGTAAACATCCTACTATTGAGGAGCTCCCCATCCTGAGGGGCTGGGGCTGCCGCCCAGGGCTTCCTGAGCGCGGCAGGAACTGTTCGGAGAATCTGAGAAAAAAATTAAAGCCTGATATCCATGGAGAAGCTTGCACACAATTTAAATGGAAGATTTCGTAGGGGGTTTGACACTCAAGTTTGCGAGGCTGGTGGCTTCTTAATATCCCTGTTATTTTCCTCGGGAAATAGGATGACCTTAGGCTGAAGAAGCTGCTTGGTATTAAGCATGATAAACAATCAGTGCTTCTCACTATTGAATGTAAGTTGGGAAACTTTGGGTGCCATTGGAGGTTATTTTCACTCCTGAGGTCCCAGGAAATCAAAGGTAGCCAGAGTGTCGGGGAGTCCTCTCCTGGCTCCTAGAGAGCCCAGCTCTGCTACAAATCTTTCCCATTCAGATAATAATTAGACCTCTGAGTGTGCTGGGGTACAGTCAGACTTGGAGTGAAGACAAGGGGAGAGGCTGATGGAGTGCCCTGGTCAATATAATTCCTGGCAGACTCGGCTTGGAGGAGCATGGAAGGAAAGCAGGCTGTGAGCATTCCTCCTGCTGCTGCTTGTTTAGATTTTTTCTTTCCCTAGCAGTTATGCAATGAGAGCCTGATCCCACTTCCAAGGAAATGAATGAGAATAGCATCCTGAACTTGGATGAGTGAAATGACTTAAAACCTCGATTTAAAAATAAAAATTAAAAAAGCCTATCAAGTGAGACTCCCTCCCTCGAGTTTGCCTTGTTTCAACTCCACTGGGAGCTTGTTAGAGAAATGAGGACAAGATCATTGTTGCTGTGACCACAGCCAACTCCTGCTGCTGATAAGATGCTTTTGTTTTGGGCTCACAGCCTTGTCCTGATTGTGACAGAGCTGGGGTGCTGTTGCCTTTGGGAAAAGATTCATTGTGGGGACGAGGTTTTGTTACATGAAATTTATATACAGCTTTTCAGTCAACAGTTTTCCCTTTTTATTTCCTCCCTGTTTGTGCCCCCTCCTGGGGATATCTGACTGATAAGGCCTTATGAGGAGGGAAGGGTACTTTTCTGCATAGTTCAATTTCTTATGACTTTTGGTAGATGCTTTCAGATGATCCTGTGATCTGCATAGGAAAGAGACAGGGAGAGAGGATTCTGTAGGATGGAGAAATGCAGCTTCTGGGCTGTCAGAATCCTCTCCCCTCCGTCATGCCTCTCCCCAGGATGCCTCAGGCACATTAGGAGACATGCAGCTTCATCATGGAAATCAGCCTTGTAGCTCATCTCAGCAGAGAGCTGGAGGAAAGTCCCTTGGGTGTGTGAGAGAGTACCTGCTTTCCAGGACACGCTGGGGGGGTGGAGGGGTGCCTGTTTCCCATGGACACGGGTGGCTCTAGGAAAGAAGCCCTGCAGAGCCATGGCATGCTGTGTGTGTGCGCCTGTGGGGTGGGGCAGCAGGTGGTTGCAGTGGCTCCTGTACCCAGCACATGCTGTCCCAAGAGGTTTTTGGGTTATGTCATCCCAGTCACTGAAAAGCTAGAAAGCCTCCCACCCCCTCCTACACAAGTGAAAGGAAATAGCACCCTCCTATCTGCAAGGTAGTAATTTTAGGGAAGAGGAAAAGTTGGTGGGGTTTGACATTTTGCTGGCTGTGTCAGAGGATAATTCATGAGGGGCTGACAGCAATCTCCGTTCTGTGGGGGAAACCCGTAACGGGGCTTGGGTGGCGGTACTTGGCAGGGAATAAAAGCTTGTGCCATCTGCTCCAGTGGCTCTTCAGTATTGCTGAAGAGCCTCCTCTCTGTTTTGCTATCATCAGGCTTGTCTGGCATCTCTGCTTACAGTCTGCAGACTCAGCTTTAATAGCAATAACGTCGGTGCAGAAAGTTGAACGTGGCCGTGTGTGTAGAGAGGCAGAGCTGTTCATGGGAAACTCGGGGGAAAGTACTATGTGGAGATATGCTGTCTAATGAAATATTCAAAAAATACCAGAAAAAAACTCAAATTATACCACAAGGAGATATGATCTTTTGGTACTTCAATGATACATGCTGTTTGGATGATATAATGATTTTTTTATGTAAAACAAATCCAGTTACCTTTACCCATACTGGAGAAAAGCCATTGTCTGAAAATAATCACCTTTATTTCAGTGCAGGGATTTTCCCAGTAGGAGCACAAGGGCAGATTCAGCTTTTTTTTCTATGTGTGAATTTAAGATGTGTATGAGAAGGATTTCTTTTATGCCTGCTATGTATCACAGACCCCTTTTAACATGACTTTATGGGAGCTGATTTTTAAATTACATATTTTTAGTGCACGTTTTTTCCCCAATAACAACCAATCTCTGAGCAAGTGCATATTACATTTACTTAATAGCAGATTTCTGCAGAAATACGTGAGAAAACATTGCCTTGAAGATTGTTGTTATGAACTGTGTGATGTGCTTTTTAATTGATTTTTTTTTTGGCCATGATTCCTACTATCATTCTGAAACCACTACAAAACTTCAGGTGGGCTAAATGTGTTCCTTGAATTCAATGCTCGATGAACAAGGGCTTGGTGCTTTACATAAACAGGTGCTTATGTTTAGATCTGTGATTCTAATGTGACTTAGAGTGTCAAAAACACTAGTTAATTTTTCTTTAACCTTCCCTGAATGAATCCTGAATTCAGACCTCTTTGTAACTCTGATTGTGCTCTTTGATTATTATTTTTTTTAATGTTTGCAATTTGTCAATCTGTTTGTACCTACCAGGGGACCCCTGGTGGCCTAGTGGTTAGCATGCGGGACTCTCACCGCTGCGACCCAGGTTTGAATCCCAGTCCCCCCGGGCAGATGGAGCCCGTTAGCCCTGTGAGGCCATCCATCTATGAGAAGGTCACTCTAAACAAACCTACGTCCTGAGGACCTCACTGCCATTGTCCAAGCTTGCTTGGCCCCGGCAGATGAACCTTAGGATTAAAGGGTGGGCTCAGTTCAGCGCAGGCTGTGTCTCACCTAAAAAATCCATTGCGCAGGCTGGAAAGGTAAAAGACCTTTCCCCAAATCTTCGTTCACGAAGACTGGCCATTATTATTATGTACCTACCAAAACTGATTCTCTGTATTTCTGGTGAAATACTGTGATGAAGCATATTTTTTTCTTAAAATGCTTAGCCTTATTATCTCTGAGCTTTCAGGAGTCATGAGGATGCCCCCCTAGTATTGTGAGAACTGCAAAAGGAACAAGTTTTTTACCTTTGTTTGGTGTGTTTTCCCTTTTTATCTGCCTCCTGGCATCGTTACCGCGAGAATACATTTCTTAATGCAGGCTGAAAAAAGCTTCTTTCTGACCTTGCCTGGCAATTCTTAATTCATTTCTAACAAGGAGAGTTGGAAGAAGCATTTAGAAATGCTCCTATTTTGGAGATCAGAGTTTAGGCATCTCTTTCCATTTCATCAACAGCACTGAGACAATCCACAAAATGCCACCACAGCTAAACAGCTAAATGTTCTGCTTCTGGTAGCATTGAGGTGGAGGGTTTTAAACAATTAGCATTCAGCGGTTTTAGATTTTAAAATAAGGACCAAACCAGATTTCAAAGCATGGGGATTTTTATATTCCCCAAAGCTGATCTGTTTTTTATCTTGATGTATAACCTGATCGCTTCTCCATCTAAATCTTGCAAAACTCAATGTACCTCTCAGAGCAGTGACTTCTCTGCTTCCAGAGAAACAGACTTCTCTGTTTTTGCTGCTGGTTGAGGATCCAGCTTTGTGGAGCTGACCAGTAACTGGGAGTTTTTGGGGTGGTTTTGTTTTGTTGGGTTTTTTTTTTACATTGCATAAATACAGACTTACTGAAAGCAAAACTTAACAGGTAAAGAAGCTGTATTTCTTGCTGCAAGAGGCCACTTCTCTGCATCTAGTCTGGGAACCTGTGTGGTGGGAGTTGATGTGATGTGGAAGGCAAAACCAAGAGGCAGAATAATGACTTAGCAGCCTTAGGAGCTCTTTGCAGGGATCCTGAAAACTTCATCCTGGGATTTATGCACTAAAGCCTTGAAAATCCCCTCCTGTGCAGATCAGCCTCTAAATCTGGAGAAGAGGTGTTTGCCTAGCTTGGCTATCTAAGGTGCCAGACTATGCTTCTGCATGTCCAGGACAGATGGGATTCTGTGCATGTGGCAAATGCTGGTTGTGGATGTGGGCCTGTATATGTGTTTATAGATGTGTGTATATTATATACATATGTATGTTTCTTGTTCCTTTTCCCTAAATACCCTTGCTTGGAGCAAAGAAGAGTAGAGAAACGCGAATTCTTAGCCAAGTTCCTGGCTGACCCAGTGTGCACAGGTACTAACCAGCCCATTTGCGCACATAGGTGGTGGTCCATACTTCACAGATAAACATGCCTGTGTTACCTTCACATGTGCTGCTGTCCTAAGTGCTTGTGCAGGTGTTAATTGTGGCCAGAAGAAGGCAGCACAGAGGGTGCAGGAATGCTGAAGCAATGAAGCATCCCATGCAAAGAGGAGGCAGATTGCTCAGGCCTCCCCACATGAGGCCAGCTGGAGTCCAAGGACTTAAGATCAAGCCTCAGACTGCAGTGTTTCCGTGCATGAATACATGTTTAATAATTTATTAGCTTTGTGTTTTATGCTGGGGTAGAAGAAAGGATGTTTGCTTGCAAAAGCATTTCTTTATTACAGAAGCAGAAAAACCTTGTAAGACATAGAAGGTACAATGTAAATTTTCTGAGGAACCCAAGAGCTTTAATTTCCTAGATTTCACAGTTGCAATTTTGTATTACTAAGACAAAAAAAATGTAAATTGCATGCAAATGCTAATTGTGCAGCACTGAGATTTCAAGAGGCATAGCAGCTCACCATAGCAGCAAAAGCTTCAGTTTGCGTGGAAGAGAGAGTCTGAGCTGATGTGTTTAAATGAGGGGGAAGAAGCAATGAAGTAGTAGGAAAAGTTTTATACTGCTGTGGGCAGGAACACTGCTGAGTGGTGCTGTAGAGCTCCCTTTTCCAGAAAAGCCTTAGAAGAAAGTAACTGGAGAGATGCAGAGAGAGCAGCTATCTGCATCTGGAGGGAGCCTTGTCAGCTCCTCACAGGTGGAGTCCAGACATGTCACTGGGCACAGGCTGAAAAGGCCTGTTTGCTCCTATTTACACTCAAAGACAAATATTAGTGGAATTAAAAAAGAGTTTTGCTGTACTAGAAGTGAGTTTGCCTCATATATGGAAATACTGTATTACTTCAAAATGTTGCTTCTTTGGTTAGGGTTTTTTAATTTTATTCTATTTTGCATTCTCCCTTGGGTGCAGCAAGAGCCCCAGGAGCAAACACTGTAACTGGCTAACTCAGAACAAAAAAAAATAAAATTAAAAAAAAAATCTCCTGTTACTTAAATGTAATCACTTAAACACATGAAAGCTGTAACTGTCAAGAAGAAGATGGTAAACCACAGGCTCAAGTACATCCCTAACTCAGTTTCTGTAGAGCTCCTTCTCCACCAGAGACTCAAACCGACTGTTTGTTGGCGGTGAATGTTCTGTTTGAGCTTTAAAATAATTACCTTGACAGATTTTCAAAGCATTTAGTATTTGAGTTTAAAACAAGAAGGTCAGACTCCCCTACCAGAGATCCCTGCTGTAATTGCTCTATTACTATTTTGAATATGTGGTGTAGTTGTTTCTTGGCAAAACATGCACATTAAACCTTACCTTTCTAGATTTTTGTTTTGTTTCCTGAACTACAGCTCAGTAAACACAAAGATATGAAATTCTGGCTGTTTATAAAGCTGCCTGCATTTATAATTTTGTTTATTCCATATTGCTTGAACCCACTGGCAAAATAGAACATGTGGTAGAGACCCAGGAACTGCATCACAATTCTTTTTTCACTTGTTTTTTGGTTTTTTTTTTCTGATGCTCAGCCCAACTGGGGATGTGCAGTTATTTGTTTTCATTTACATTATGTTTAGTTTTGCCAATGTCAGGGAGAAAACACACGAAGAATGTGTGATCCCAGCACAGCAGAACTGAATATAGTGTGTACTATCCCATCTCCTGCCATCCAGCCCTGAGTGCCTGCCTGGTGAAAGCTTGTTGTGGTGTGCTATGAAGGCACCTGGGACACCTTTCTGCTCCAGGAAGTAATTCCAGGTCTGAGAGGCTTAAGCAGCTGAGGCATCTGTGCTGGAAGTGGGGATACTGTGGGGTACCATCTCCTGCCTTCCCAACCTTGCAGAAGCTGCTGGAGCAGAAACAGCTCATCCAGGCTCCTCCTGACCAGAGGCTGCCTGCATGCCACCAGGCCAACAGTTCCAGGACAATATGGCATCATGGACACCAGAAGTGGCCAGTGGCCCCCTGAGTACTTTCCTAGAGCCTCTGCTCTGGAGGGTGCTTGTGAGGTGGGGGAACCACCAAGCAGAGCAGCTGCGAGTTCTTTGCTGACACTTGGTGAGAGCGAACAGCCTGTTGCCCTATACTGTGTGTCTTAACCCTGGTGATGCTCCTTTCCCTGGTTTTGTGAAACCTCTTCAAAGTATTGCATGGAGTGACATCAGCTCCCCAAGTTGTTTCTATCCTTTGTGCACCTCTGTGTAAAAGGGTTATGATGGTGTGTGGAGATTGCTGTGTCATGTAACTGAGGTTCAGGATTTGCACCACGAGAGACAGGATTCATATATAGGAAACAAATCTCTGGCTTTGCTTCACTTCAGGTGAAGCCAATTCCTTAGCTGTTTCAGACCTGTGCAGTGGAATGTATAGTCAAAGATGTTACTTCAGTATCACCACTAGATAAACAAAGATCATTAGAATGGTCCTGCTGTAAGTCTAAGATCTCCTTCCTTCTGCCCAGATAACTTTCTTGCAGATGACTTTCAGGCTATTTCTGGGCTCCACAACGTGCAAATATATTAGTTGCCCGTATGTGTTTGAACTTTGGGATCCCATATGCTGTGGGTCTGTGTGTGGTCCTCCTTAAAGCCCTGAGTAGGCTTTTCAGGTGCTGAAAGTAGTTTGAGGGCCATTTCTGAAAGGCAATATGGATATCTGTAGCTGTTAACCTACCCAGAGTTGAATTTTCCCCCTGACCTTAGGCTGCAGAGCTGTACAGCAAAAGGATAACTGTTTATGCAGTTAACTTGAAGACTTGGTTTTTGGTATCAGGCCAGATATACAGATCCCATTGTCATGCCAATGACCAGACCCAGATGGCTTAGGTTACTGTGAATGAGGGAGAGCAATTTGTTTCTAGTTGGGGAGTTCAAATCCAGATTAAAGCTCTAGACCAAAATAAATTGTCAGTTCACTCCCAGCTGTAAGTGCTTCCATCTGAGATCCTGTGGCATCCTTGGCATTTTGTTATTAGCAGGCAAATGGTCCCAGGGACTGACTACACTGCTAGAGCTTGGCTTCTTCAGAAAAGGACAGAGGTGTTAGAATTTGTTATATTTTTGAAAATCCAACTGTTGTGTGGAAGTGGAAGATAGCCTTCTCACAAAATAGGACAAAATAGATGACAAGATGTAACACCCTACCCGCTCTCGGAAAACTTTTACTGCTGTAACTATATTGATGTAGTTAAAATGGGAAAACAAACCGAATTGCAGTGCCGTTACTATCAGTGTAGGAGTATTGACATGTTCAACTCATTCCAAGACAGAACAATATTAGCAGAAATTTACTTTCAACTAGATCTTTTAATAGTAAGACCTTGTTGATTTAAAAAAATCCCCCAAAACCAATTCAACAGCAGCAGCAGAAAAAAAGAGCATCAAACATCCTGGAATAGTTATACTGGTAGTACTTTACAGTGTAGCTAAGTAGAAGTTTGCATGTGATCCTTTCCCTCATCCATCTGTGGAATTATTCAATTAAAATTAATACATGGAGTTCAAGTTTCAAATGCTTGTAATAAAGTATTTGCAAAGTAGTTGCTGAAGCTATGTAGAATTTATTTGGTAGATAGTTTCAATTAGTAAGTTCTGAGAAATGTCCATGCTCATGGAAAATTCTGTGAGCTGGAAATCAAGCCAAAGTGCTAAAATGAATGATAAATTCTGCCATATAATATTAAAATATTATAGCCTGGAAACCCTCCTGTGTAGTTCCAGTCCATAGCATGGGTGGGTAGTTCTGCGAGAGCTGTAGTAACAAATTCAGGGCTGTTGTTAATGGATGTAAAATTTACCTTTGTCCTGCAATGCTATTCCAGGCGTCAGAAATGCTGTTCTTTTTTTTTTTTCTTTCAACTTTTTCAGATAATTAAATGGGTCAGGTCTCTGCAGGATGCTGGCTGCTTGGTGGCTATAAATATTGCAGTGAGCAGCCCAGAGCTTCCATCCATCCGTGGCCTCTGGTGGGAGGAAGCTGAACTGCTCAACTATTTGCCAAAGACAGTCTGGTGTGTTGCTCTTGTAAATCGAGGCAAACTCTACTTTTAACTCTCATAAGTTTATTGAAAAAGCAAACCGTGTGATACTGAAATGGAGATTTAATTTCAGTTCAACCTGTGCTGTGGGACAGAAAGCACTATCCCAGAGAGAGCTGAATTCAGTGTGTGCTGTGTGAAATCCTGCGTGGCCACGACACACAGTTTATCATACAGTGTGAAATCCAGTTTGGTCACGGATTTATGATAGGAGCTCAAAAGTGTAATTCAGCTGAACGCTGGCTGTGTTCAGCAAACAGGAGCTTGGACCTAAAAATGAAATTATGAGCTTGCCCAGTCTTACCATTTATACACCAGAATTGTAAACAAATTGGGTAGTGAAAGCTCCAGTTTACCCTCTCAAGGAGTGAACTGGGACATAATGTTCTTTGTCATGTATTACCTACCTTCTCAAACAAAACTTCTGTGTAAATGTTACATTCTTAACCACTTTGTCCACAGAAAGCAAATGGAAAGAGTGACCTCAGTGTTTACATCAAACCAGTCAGCGTGTCCCAGATACTCCTGACTGAACTACATTATTTGCTTACCTGATGAGTAAGATGGGAATATGTCGGAGCTGCTTTCTCCTGTAGAACCAAACTATGAAAACCTGAAACCCAACAAATAAATATTTAAATTTTATTTTTATAAGTAGAGAAACTGGTACTGTTTCAGATGGTTGTTGGATATCAAACTAGAGCCAAACAGGTGAATCTCTTCCTTGTGTGGGTAGTAAAAGAGGTGGGGTATAGCCTCCCCTTTCCCAATGACAGAGGATCCTTCTTTCTGTCTACTCATTCTTTATTAGATGCCAGTGAAATGAAGGAGTGTGACTCTGAAATCTGCTCTATGGGTGAGCACTGTCTTTGTCACCTACTGTGCAACACCAAGTGCAGCAGAAGCTTCTGTTTAAGGTTTTTCACTGCAGCCAAGATATGGTGATTTAGCTATAACCATGACTGGTGAATTCCCATCAGTCCCACAAGGACCTTATGCTTCCCTGTATCAATTAATTTTAGAACTGTTTCAACTGAATTTAGCTATTGAGAAGTTGTCTGAACCGGTTGTAAAGTAGAACTGTCTGTTCAGAATTTGGGTGAAGAAGTGTCAAAAATCAGGACTGGAACGCATTTGCAGGTTTGGAGGAATCGGTTAACATTGGTGGAATGATGGCTGTGCATCAGGATACCATCTGAAGTTTGCTCTTTGCAGCATTTCCACCCGTTAATTTTTACATTACCGTTTAAATCCCCAAACTTCACAGGCAAATGTACTTTTCATCTCTTAACTGTAAAACCATTCAATTTCTCCTACAATTTCTCCTATAGTTCAGAGTAAAACCTGGACAGAAGAGCAGGTGGTTTTTTATTTCTCTTTCTTTTGATGGGAATTAAAGCACTCAATGTCATTCTGTAAAATCCCTTTTTTCCCCTCCTTCTATCGGAATATATTTTATTCATGTTAAATATATTATATCCTAATAGAGAAACCAGTGTTCCAGGCTCTAAAGGCTGAAATGCTGAGTGATTAATTAAAACCCTACGTTTTCTTTGCTCGACTGATGTAATAAGAGCAAGATAACCTATAAGCGCATGCTGGATTGACCACAATTTCTGCCAGCAATAAACTTCTGTCACTTATTAATTGGTAGCAACAAACAGTAAAAAGACTTATTTCACAGCTGTCTGAAGGGCCAGTGAGGTAGGTCCTGGCAGGAAGGGCAGGAGGTGGTGTTGCTACTTGCTTTCCTTTCTCATCATTATTAGTAGTGTCAGGGCAGGTTTGGGTCATCTTTTTCTTCTGTCTAATACAGAGTTCTTGACCCCACTCAGAGCAGTTAGTCCTTGTTGAGAAGTGACCATCATGCTGTTGTGTCGTGGAGCTGAGAGAAGGTCTCTCCAGTTCATGATGGTGTAAGTAATGGCAGAATTTGCCTCTGACCTGGTATTGTAATAGTGGGGATTAATGTCTGTGACTTCCTCTTAGCAGAGTTAAGAAACTTCACAAAAATGAGGAAAACAGCATCATCCCAACATGTCCTCTTTTTCTTGGCTCTGCTGGAAGTGTTTTTCTTAAAGCTTCCTTCTCCTGCTCTTCTCAAGCCTGCTATTTTATGTTGTATAAAAAACCCCAGGAGAAACAGTGTGACCCTCCTGTCCTTTAATGTCACAGTTTCACTTCTAATTGTTACCCATCAGCTTCTTTCCCATAAAGCACATATTTTTCTCCAGGAACTAAATGCTTCTCTGATTACTGGAAGACTTGTTCAGTGTGGTGTAACGGCAGAAACTCCCTGTGAAGCACTTTCTGTCAATTGGCTACTGCTTGGCAGCCTAGCATTAAACAGACATGGACAGAAAAGGAAAGTATAAGGGTTTTGAATTGCAAGAGAGCTCAAATCTTCTCTAAGTCTTGGTAAGGGCTAGAAACTTTGTGTTAGAGTAATTCACCTTTTCTGTGCCTTCTTGAGTAGCTCTTGTCAGTGAACAACTAATTCTGGTCTGAGCTGCTCTTATAGCACTACTTCATTAGAGTTTGAGTTCCTGACTTTGCTTTTCGGGGCCACATGAGCTGGGTGCTTGCACACGTATTTATATTCTACACACTTTGTTATGTGGATGTAGATTTAAAAATAATGCTGATGTGCCTTGCAGAAATTCATGTCCTGTCCCTTCTCCAGATATGAGTAAGATATGAGTACCAGTAATTTGTTTCTGGGGCACACTGCATCTTAATGTTTGGTTTTTTTTAAAACAACAAACTTTATCCCATGGCTTTTATCTCAGTGTTTTTGGAACTCATGTGATACCAGCTTCCTGTGTGACAGTTGTGGTCAACCTGTTTGGTTACGTGTTTAAAAGGAGAGATGGGTTGTAAACCAGGAGTGAGGCAAAGAGGCCCTTGTTAGCAGTGCTAATTGCTGTCAGCAGTACTGATCCAGCTTGGTTAGAAGTATACCATGGTCATTCAAATTTGCAGACTCTAACTGAATCAAGCTGTTTCTTATAGTATGAGTTTTCCCTACAGCAGCTGTACTGATATGAAGAAGAGATTTCCGCCATATATTAATTAAATATATTAAAGTATTTACCAAATATTTGATGCTGAAGAAGTACCTAATTGCACACAGGTATATTATATGTGTAGATATACCCATTAATATATGTTTACAATGGCACTTGACGTTTTATAGTTATAGTTTTAGAGTACAGTCTACAGTGCTGTACAAACATAAATTAAATGAATCCTATTAATAAATAGAATAAATAAACAAGTACTTATTAGAGTGTGCCATTTTACATGGGATGGAACTGAAACAAGAATATTACAGCCCTAGTTGCCTGATATTCTCCTAATATTAGGAGGTACTGGAGCTACCCAGCATTTCTGAAGATACTGAAACTCATGTTGTGTGAGTTTTAGTCCTGACTCTGTCCTATAGCAGAGTGCTACCATATGAAGCAACAGCAAGAGGGAAATAGCAAAGAAAACAATCCTGGATTGAATGAACTTGGCAAGAAAGTTATTTGAGGCGTGAAAACTTTTACAGAATATTATCACTTGGAGAGATGCTTTGAAGACGCAGCAGAACATCAAGAGTGACAGGATACCCTGAGGAGCCCCATTGCACCAAACAGGAGACAGGCACTTACAGCAGAAGTTTTATTCACCTTTGGTAATAAAATGTAGAACTGGCAAAGCCGCTTTTGGGTAACCATCCTTTTTTCTCCCTTTATTCTTAAAGCATTAACTGCCACAGGCAGTTAATGAATTATGGTTAATTAACTGGATCAAGTACTGACCGACTTTCTGTGCCTCTGAAGAATGTCTGGAGTCTGATTTCTCTTTGTCTTTTTTTTTTTCCCCCTGTTCTTTGTTTGTTTGCTTTTTGGGTTTTTTTTTTGGAGGGAGGTGTGGTGGAGATGTTTTTGTTTCAACCGGATGGCAAAATTCTCCCAAATTGTGGAAAAAATTCATTTTCTGTTACACATACCTATCTTAAAGAAATTTAATTGATCCAACTTCTGACGGAATCATATTTACTTCATTATTCTAAGTGATGTGTATGTTTATCTGTGTGGTTGTGGTTTATCTATGTCTGTGGGGTTGATATGGAGCAATGTAGCTGAATGATTGAAGGATGCTGTCTCCTTTTCCCAGTGACTAAAAATGACAACGTAACTGATAGATGCTCACAGTGACTTTTCTGGCTGCTGGACTCTAGGATTTTTCCTGGTACCCAGGGCTTTAGTGAGGTGCTCTTCTTTCAGGATACTCAACATTTATATAAGAGGACATAATGATGATTGCTCAGCCTTCACTTCAGGCTGCCAGCCAAACAGTAATAATCACCTACTCCAGGTAAAGACAATCTGGATTAACCCAGGCAGCCCAGTGTAAGTGCTGGTGTATAAGCAACATCATTCTCCTTGAAATCTGGGGAGTACCCTGCTTTCAACAGTGCATGTGGTGGGATCGATAATAGGGCTTACAGTTACTGGGGAGTAACAAATAAAACTCTCTAAACTGCACAGATCCATTCACATAAACTAGAATAACTCTCTTAAAAGCCTCAAATGGCTTCTCCAGTTCACTGATAAAACTTATCAGCAAATCCACAGTCCTGTCACTGATGACTTGTATGACTGTTATGGGCTTGCAGGATGGAGCTCTTCAGTGGCAAACTTAAGTGATACAAATACAGTCAAATGTTACACCTGTGTGATTCATTCAATTGCAGATCAAATTCCAAATACCACTAACTTGTAATCAGACCAATGGAGCGGTGTTTTGTAACTGCATGGAAGCACTGGGTGTGATAATGTAACAACCAAACTGATGAGAAAATGAGAACTAACTATTTAACATCAGAATTGATCTACCTGGACGTGAACAGCTGTGTCTTTCTTACAGACTCTGGAGTGAAAGAGGTGCTCCTGAGGCTTAGCTCTGCTTGTATTTTAACATGGCCATCTAAAATAGGTCAAATGAATCATGCTTTGAATGTGCCACTTTTTTTTTGCCATGAATTCAGGGGGATTCCACATGGACAGACTGGATATGTAAGCACTGTATAGCAATCCACAACCGGTTCTGTTTCTTCCATTTACTACTGTGTATTTCCTAAACTCCTCATGTCCAGCTGTTGGGAAGACTGTTTAACCTTGTGGTTGCTGCATGCAAGAGGGACTAGACAAAAGGCTTTATTTTATCCTTTTGGATAAAATAAAATCCAAAGGCATACGTTCTGCAAAGTCTTTGGAAATCACCTTTGACTTTACTCTGTTTCTGGAGGAAAAGACATTTTGCTATGGGGGTGAGGGAACCTTTCAGAAACCATTGGAAACTACTTCTGTTTTTTTGAGAAAGACTTAAAAGAACTTTTTAAGCAAGATTACTGTTTTCTTATAGGATAACCAATACCCTAATTAACAGTAACAGGTGGCCTTGTTATCATGTGTGTTACCATATTTCTGGATTTTATGACTTCTGGATCTCTCTACTTGGTCATGGCCCTTCTTTGCTACTACCACCTCTTGCTGATTCCTTTATGAGGTGGTTGTATATTTATATGAAACAGAGCTGCAAACATATGTAAGTAAGTCAGGCACTTCTGAATTATTTTGTAGGAGAATGCTTCACTGTGTCTTAATCAGTTGATTTCACAAGGATCATCTGATTATATTTTAATATGAAATGTACATTTTGGGTAATAGCTAACACATCCACCTGCCAGATTTGCCAAGAGAAGCAGCTTAGGTTTTGGTGGAGGCAGCTGAATAAGACATGGGTACCACGAGAAATGAGCCAGGGAGACTGAGCCATGACACGTCGTGACGCTCAGACTGGGGCCTGACTATGCCAGCTGTTTAGAGCTTGTGCAGATCCCTGGCTCCACCTGAGATCTTTATGCTGAGCCTTCAGAGTAATTATAGGACACTAAAGAGAAAGTGTGAAATCCTTGCCTGGGGCCGTGGGGACATGGTGGACTGGATTTCATGTTGGGCGAGCTCTGGCACAGCTTTAGTCCTCTGTGCTATTTAACATTTCTCCACCAACGTTTGAATTAATCCTTTCTTGTTTGTGCTTTTTTCTGTGTTATTTCGGTGCCTGGGGCTGCCTGTGTTTCAGGCTGGCTCTTCTCTTACATGTCCTTCGTCACTATAGTGAGTGCTTTTGACTTCAGACTTGGCTCCCATCTGTGTATTTAAAAGTAAAACAATTTCTAATGCTAATTGGGGTGAGGGAAAATGAGAGAGAGTTTAAAAATTCATATTGAATATTTATAAGCATCCTCAGTGCATTTGGTAAAACTTGGATGAAGAGGTTTCTAAAAGGTTTCTAATTTCTGCTCCGAGGCACTTTGTTGTGCTACAATGGCAACTGAAGGAGTGAGACCTGTGGGGCCTGTGAAAGCTCGAAATAGATTTACTTGTACGAGATTTAGGTCATATTTTCCATTGGTGTAATTACTGAGCAGTAATGGGATGAAAGAGCTCGCCTATGCTGATTTTATGGCTCCTTTTAAAGTCAGGAGTGATGCTTGGGCAGTGCTTGGACTCTGTGGGGGAGAGATGTTTTGTGTTACACTTTTTAAAAAAAAAATTAAATTTTTATTTTAAATTGTTTTGGGGATGAGTATTGTGAGGTTTTTTTCCTCAGAGCAGACAAAGAGTTTCTGTAGCATCAGTGTTTGTTTGACCCATCGCATCCATGTCCACACATTCATACTAAGAAAGGCAAGGAGCCCTGAGGAGGGTCTTTGTCAGCCTGGCTGGATGAGGGCTTTCCATGAATCTTATTCACTGATAGATCCATTTATACTGATTTTGGTGACCAGAGAAGGTGACTCTGACGTAACTTGCTATAAATTGCCCTTTGCTTGTATTTATAAATGAGTTTATTCAAAAGAAAGTTGTTACAGACATTGGTAACTTGGAAGAGGAACCTTAACAAAAGGTTCAAGTAAGCTGGTTTTAGAATATTATGTTTTGGGGGAGAAATTATGCACAAAAACTGGCACTGTGCTGTAGAGATGTTACATTATGTGAAACAGGTCTGGGAAGACTAGGCAGAGATCATCCCCATTAAAATAGGAGGGGGCAATCCAAGCTGCTCTTAAGCTTTTTGTGGGCACTACAATTTGCTTGTGACATGTATGTACATAGAGCCCTGAAGTGAGTCAGTAAAATTTAATGTTAAAGATAAGCCTGGGAAGCAAGGTTCCGCTTTATTTTCATATTGTATTTGTCACTTCTTAAAACTAGTGACAGACTGTGAATGCTGGACCTCTTATTGAGAGCCAGGTAAAATACTGATGCCACTGACAACTTTATTCAACTTAGTTTTTCCTTTTAAGCATTTATTGCTGCTTCACAATACTTTTGCAATAGATGGGCTTTTCTGACCAGGTGATGCTGATTCTTTTATGGTTGTTTTCAATGTTAGGTCTGCCCAAGGTGGCCCTAATGCTGCAGTTTTAGAATAAAGAACAGTGTCTGAATTTAGTCTTTCTATGGCTTCTTTTCTTTAAATCCCTGCACCACTTTGCAGCCGATATTGTCCTTTGCTTTGTGACAGGCAAAACTATATCTGCTGCCACTGTGTATATTGTCCAAGGCAAAATGAAGAAAGAAGGGCAGTTTGATTTTCTCTGTCAAGTAGACAAGATGGGATGGGAGCCATGTGTGTGCTGCCCCATCCTAGATCGGGTGCCTGTGAGGAACGGGCTACCTTATACCTGATTTTTTCTTCATGGAGCAGATCAGTAATTGAGGGCTCAGCAGTGGACTGTAATTTTTGTTCCGCTTCCTTCTCCCTGTCAGTATTAGGGAATGGTCTCCCAGAAGCATTGCCTGAGCCTGGCAGGGGAGAATTGTAGCTGCCTGTTCACAGCCCTTCTTCCCAGGAGGGGCATCAAGGGGCATCAAGAGTACATTTCTCGCTCCTTTCCCTTACTGGGGAGAGACTGTTATAGGTAAGGAGAAGAGTGCAGAAAGGCTGGGAACTGTGAATTTAACTTACTTATTTTTATTTCAACAATAATTACACCTGGACTACTGTGGTGGAGCAGTAGTCTGAGAACAGCTAAGTAATACCTCAGTCAGAGGTATTGGTGCTAAGACTGTGCACAATATGAAGTGTTTCCTGCTTCTTTCTCTCATTTTAATAGAATCATAGAATCATTAAGATTGAAAAAGACCTTTGAGATCATCAAGTCCATTTTTCTTTCACATAAGCCTCTTCCATTGAAAGAGTTTTTCTTTCCTCCATTTAGTTGAACACTGAATTTTTAAAATGCGTTTTCTGGTCCATGTCCTTTCAGGAAGGAGGTTAAACAGATTTCATCTTTACTTCAGAAAATCTTATTAATAACCATAGGGAGGCTGCAGATCTGAAGAAAAGGAGGAATCAGGTGTATATATAAGGTTTGGCTCTACTGGCTGTGTTTGTGATTCTGGTTTAGCTTGTGTGTATTTTTCCCCAGTAATTCTATACAAATACTGAAAGTAACAAAGTGCCTGTATATGCTGAGAGTCTTGCTTTGTACTGGACTGTGTTTGTACATCAAGGCAATAGTAGGCCCTTTTCTAATTCTAAATAATCCTCCTAACTTGAATATTCAAGTGCTTTTCAGTAATTAGTTATCTTACTTAATTGCTAATTTTTCTCTGAAGGCAGGAATCGTTGTTTCTGTATCACAGAAAGAACCTGAGCCACCAGACTGAGTGCATTGTTGTTCCATGGTACATGCTGAGCCTGCTGCTGCCAGAATAGGAATTTTACTCAGATGCAATTCTAGCTTTACAACGAGAACATTACAGAGTAGCTACTGCTGGTGACACTTTGGAGACTTCATGTACAGGAGCCCTTCTGTTTTCATTTCACTTCATTACATGCACTGCTCATTTAGCTGTTTGCCCTTTTGCTGTAGCTCCAAATCAGAGGAGACCTCCCGGGAAGCTAATAGTGGGAATGTAAACCCTGCTGGGAGCTACCTGCGTCCTGCAGTTTGGTTGCTGCTGAGGAGTTTCTGCCCTGGTAGCAGGAGTTCAGCAGAACTGGAGGCTTCGGTCATTGCTTGTGGTATTCACAGAGCTCAGTGCAAAATCCCCATCAAAGCCTGTGACATTTTTAGGCTCTTTGCTGGCGTCTGACTTGCCCCGTGTGTACATTCATTAATTTTAAGGATTTACTGCAGTGTTGAGATTCTTCCTGCAAATTGCTTGGCTTCTCCTATTAATTATTCACAATCCATGGTGTTTGATCATGTCATCTTTCAGGTATTGCCTCACTGAGCTGCCGCCTTGTGTGTCCCCACCAGTTTCATTGATCCAGCATGAAAACCACGTGAACCGTAAAATATCTGAGTTCCTCAAAGATTACTGGGATAACTGTGGAAAGAGTGAAATACTCAAACTTATTCTTGACTTTGTCCATAAATCTGGTCATTGTTGTACTAACTGCAAGTCAGACTTGAATACATTAGCTTTTAAAGTTTGCTATATAATATATTGCTTCATTCTGAGAGGCACTGGAAACTAACCCTATACAGAAAATGAACAGCAGATACGTGTTATATATTTCCAAATTGCTGAGACCGTTGCTTAATGGAAGAACATCAAGATCAATATTTGGCTGGATTTCATTTGAATGGTTGATACTGAGATAAAAAGAAAGGAAATAGCCTGGTTTCACTGAGAGAATTAGAGGGGTAATTGGGCCACAGCTTGCAATGGATAGTAATGGTTTGCATGCCAAGATGGATTTCAAGCTGTAACTGATCTGACTATTTAGATGGTGGGTTTCTGGGGTGGTTTTGTTTTTGGGTTTTTTTTGTGGGTTTTTTTTTGTTGTTGTTGTTGTTTTTTTTTGGTTTTTTTTCCCCTTGCATGTTTTTGAGGCGTAATGTATCCAATGTGGGGGAAGGGCCAAACTCTGGATTATGAAAATACCTGATTACCCAGTTAGTAAAGATGTCAGATACAAGCTTAAATGTAAATCTGCTTTTTAAAACAATTACCTAAACCCAGAGAGAATTTGAGCATTCAGAGCTGTTACTCTGAGGGTATATATGAAGCGACCACTGCTGTAAGCTTTCATAGCCTTCTTTCTCCTTCTGCCTCAGCTTTTGTGTTCTTCTTTTGTGTTCTTGTGTATGCAGCTGATGCAAAATATTCTGATTATTTGCCCAGAAAAGGTCTCCATCTCCAGTTGACCGTGCAGATCAGCTCCAAGGAACCACAATGATTTTGATGAAATCTTCTTAACCTTTTACATACACTTAAAAAGGGATCTTTTTATCATAACATAATATGTTAATTTTATTTTTTTAAACTTACTTTGCACTGATGTGTTATGTAAAATGAAATGCTTTGATTTCAGTGATAGTAGATGTTTCCATTAACATAAACAAGGACTTTTTAGGAAAAAAACCCACAAAAACAAAAACCCTAACTCGCATACTCATGGTTGAAATGTGACCAGATTTTAAATTTTCAGAATTCACTATCATCCATTTTCACACTGCTTCACATGTTTGTGGAACTGCACCAGATATAATGATACATTGACTGAAACAGGAGATCATTTTGTAGAAGGAAATTTAGATTTGTGCACTGTATGCACCTGTATGCAGGAACAGAATCTGTTTTATGACAGCAGGATCCTGCTACCCTTATTCAGCCCAGGTTTTCACAATGATTATTCTGTCTAGACATCAGCCTCAGCATTTCAGTAAAGAACTTTGAACTCCTTCTAAGATGTTTATGTTATCATGAAGTATAGATAATAAAAAGGAGAGGAACAGGGCTATCACAGCTGTTCTGGAATATCTCTTTTAAGTAATTATTTTACATGCAGGGAGGTCAAACCTTTGAAGTTGAAATGTTCACAGCATTAACATATAATATACCTTCCCAACCATTTTTTTTCAACTTTTACAAGGAGAAGCTTAGCTTAAAAATACCCAGTTACTTGCTTCAATTTAAACATTCAACCAGAATGTCCCTACTGAGTTGGAATGGGGAAAGAGCTGTAGAATTTGAGATGCAAGTTGAGCTTCCTAATTGACTGCTGGAAGTGAGGTGCTGTTCTCCTAACACCATGTCTTTTAGCCTTCTCAAAGCTAAATGTCTACTACCCTTCCAGTCTTTCTCTGCCAATCCTGAGGAGAGAGGTGAATTTAATAATGGCCATACACCTTACTTCCTCAGCACCTGCCTTCAGTGGGTATGGGATGCCCTCAGGAGGTGTTTCCTTGCTGCCCAAAAGTCTCAGACATCAAAGCTGCACCAGACTGTTCCCACCTGGACACTGAGCTGTCTGTTTTCTTAGTATGCTTTGTATGTTCTATTTTGTGGCATTCAGAAGAAATTCCAAGTATCATATTTTTCTTTGCTTTCTGCCTTATTTGTTGCAGTGTCAGTTTGGGTGCATTATAACAGCTCAGCAAAGGATGCTCTGTGTAATTTCAAATCATTTGCAGTTCATTTTGTCCTTTTATTCTGGTTTTTTTTCAGGAAATAGGGAATACATCCTGCTGTGATTAGGGTTGCATGTCAGAAATATTGGCACTGTTGATCTTAAATATAAGGTGGAAATAATACTGAGTGTAGACAAGTGAAGTTACACATTGTAAACCTGTAGCAAACAACTTCAGTGCTGCTGGGCACACTTTTCAAAAGTAACTCAGGAGTGACATTCCTGGAAGGATTTGGGCTCTTTGGCATAGCTCTTTACGAGTCTTATTGTAGATTCCTGAGTCACTTCACAGGTAGTTTTTTTGTCATCCTTATTAACAGCCAGATAGCTCCATGATGGTTTTTTTGTTTTTTTCTCTCTCTTCCTCAGCTCCCTTTTTTAGAATCTGGATACTTCTTTTATCACAATGGCATTCCTAAAGCCAGGAGAAGACGCAGTCTTCAACACAAGCTTCGTCTGGAAAAGGACTCCAGGGTAAGTGTTTCCTCATTATATGCAGCTATCATGTTTTCTTTGTGACACAGACCATTTTTTATGAGATTGGGGTGATGATCAAATTTTTGTTTATGGCTACGTTTTTTTCTCCATGCTCATTTCAAGCTTGGTGGCTGCTGTATGCACACACCTCCCAGACAGCCTCAGCTTTTATTTTTATTTCACTGCTACAAATAGTCCTGTATTCTCTGAGTTGTATCCTCTCTCTAGTAAGACTCAGTGATCTCATAGTCCCCAGGACAACTCTGTGCACTCTGTACTGTAGGGAGAAGCCATCCAGGGTACATCTCCTGGTTGTCCCCTCCACACATCCTACTATCCATGGATTATCCACCCCAGAATACCTTGTGGAGTGAATGTTGGCACTTTGCAATGACACTGGAACTTTTTCTCAGGGAATGATGTGCACACCAGTTGCTAAAAGACTGTATGCTGTCAAACTTCAGTAGCTCTGAAAGAGACTCTTGATTGCAGTCTGCAGACAGTGTGCTCAGTTTTCAGAAGCATAAACCCCTCAGACAGGAGAAAGAGGCCCCTTTTGTGGAAGGCTATGAGCTGGCAAATTCTTTGTTCTTTTATGCAGAGTTTTTACACCAGTTTAATACTGGGCTGGAGTTGGGCCCGGTAGCACAAAAAGTGTGTTTACTGCCCAAAGAAGGTTGATAAGCCTGAGGAATGATATGATGACAACAAATAGATTATTTTTTAATCCTTCAATAGGATTTAAACTCTCTGCACTGTGAGCAAAAAAGAAGGGGGAACAATTTCATTCCAGACAGAATTTGATTGCCAGTTATTATGTGGTTTTGGAGCACCTGTGATAATGAAAAACTTGAGTAGGAAGAGAAGGAAAATAAGCTAAATAAGATCATGATTGTTGTTGTGACAGCAGAGCAAGCAAGGTCTGATGAATTCCCAGCTTCCTACTTCTGCAGAAATTTCAAGTGGTTCTGGGCCCAGGTCCAGCTGGGATGCCCATGTCTGGTCTCTCCTGAGGCTGAGGGCCATGTGAGTGAAGCACACAGGTTCCAGGTGCTGTCTGCCCCATCACTTTGTCCTGAGATGCTGATAGCTGAGTGCTGGCAGGTTCTTAGGGGGTGCTGCTGATCTTCCAGTTCTCTAGGGTACCTTTTCCTGGCCCTCTTCTCCAAAGCTGGTACCAGGTACAGATGAGGGGGTTTTGAGGACCCATTCAACCTGCCTTGAATAGAAATTCTCAGGCTTCCATCATTTTATTTACTAAGCAGAGATCAGAAAGCAAACCACTGAGGAAAATCTACAATTAGTAGATACCAAAGCAGATGTCCTGAGAGAGGTATTTCATTTCCTTGAACCACCCAATCTTGTAAAATCATTTCAGAAAAAGCACACAACTAAGTGAGTACATTGCAAACTAGTGGCTGAGTCATTGTGCAGGTGACTCTGTACTTGAAATAAATAGTTCTGTAAGCCTCTGAAAATTTTATAAACACCTGTGGTATTTGTATGAATCCACCAATTCTGTCTGCAGCCTACTATTACATGTCTGAGCACTCCTGTACTGATTCCAGACTGGCTCTTGCAATGATTACCTCTAGACTAAGAGTCTGTACTCCTATTAAGAACAGCTTAAATGAGTCTGCCTTCTTGTTCAGAGATGTTCTCTTTTGTAGTCATCTGATATTTGCAGTCTCTAGACTCCTGGTTGGCTTCTGTCACATGCAGTGAAATCTCGTTTTTGCTGTTAATCTCCACCTCATCCTGGTGCTGCATACCAATGGCTCAGCTCCCTTTGGCTTCTTCCTTTGATCTGAGGGAATAAAGCCCTCCGTTTAAATAACTGAGAATATCTCCTCTGTGAGAAAAAGGATGACCCTGGTGTGTTCTGACTTTGTGGGTTACTCTGGAGGATGTAAGGGGGATGAAACAACATTTCGTTTTCCACATGTAACATGACATTTTCTCATCTAGCCCTCCTGCTTACTCTGTCCTGTTGGATAGTCTTTGAGGTCTTACGATACCATATATGTCAGTTGCTTTATGTAATACAGTTTGAGAGCAATTAAAATCATTACTCTTATCTCCCTTCTTCTTTTATATCTGGAGTTTGGAGAAGTCATTAAAATTCCTGTCGTATCTGAGTATAAGTGGAAGCATGAGTTTTGTTGACAGCACTTAATTTCAAACTCCAGAAATAATTTCTAAATTTAATGGCAGCTTTCTAGACCATTTACAATCAATTTTACTTAGTAACAAATGTCAGCACTGTCATGGTTAATATGTTAACGCATGAAGCCAAGAATAAAATGTTCCTGTTGTCAGGCTATCCAGAAAGAAAATTTCCACCACAGGGTCGTACAAATCTATCAGGAACTGTTATGGTAAATGCTGTAGTTGCTTGGCCCTACCCAAATGTTGTGAGAAAGTGGGCTGCACCTATTCTGTATATTTTTCACTTTTAAGGAGATTACTATTCCTAGTTAATTTTAGTTATTAGCTGAAAAACAACACAGATGTTCACTCAATTAATTAATGTTCTTTAATCAAGTAAGTCCCTTGAGAAACCATGTCAGTTTTTCAAGAGTCTGGGGAGACAGATGACAGAGAACTGTGTAAACAGGTTACTGCATGATTTCCATGCTCTGCATGTCTTTTAAAATGCTCAAAAATGCTTTGTTGTGTAAAATTTGCTGTATGTTTTGACCAAAATAATTTGGAGACACACTAAACACATACAGAAGTTGTGTGATAAACATCATTGCTGTCAAGGGGATGGAAATGGAACATCACTAAGATTCCTTCCTAGAGATCCAGCAAGAGCTAATCTTTGTTCTGAAGAACAGCCTCAAGTACAATGGTTTTCACATTATTCAATACATTTGTGTTGCTGAAGCCTGAAGCAGTCCTGGCAGCAGGTGAAGGCACCTGTAATGGTGTCACATGGTGTATTGTGCTACTGAACTGTTCAAGAAAAAAGTGCAGGCATGTGAAGCACCTTGGCTTTTTCTGTCAGTACTGTCCTGTCAGGATGGCAAATGTCACAGTGAATTAAACTGCTTCAAATGGAGACTGTTTAGTTATTTGAATTACATTCTCTGACATACAGAGAACCTTCCAGGAGTTGCTCGTGAATGACTCTTTTGCATCAGTTGCAAAGTTTCATGATTTCCAGGTGCATTTCTATTTTACCATTTTAGCTTATGTACCTTTGGTGCCAAATAAATTGAGGGGAGGATTTCCTTTAAGATTTTTACATATTTAAGCTGGAGTTCTTAATAAGCTAACACATAACAACAAGATCTCCAACATCCTCCTTGTGAAATTGCATTTTTGTCTGCCTTTATCTGTTAATTGCTTCAGCAGAAAT
Organism: Neopelma chrysocephalum; assembly: GCF_003984885.1. NCBI lineage: Eukaryota > Metazoa > Chordata > Aves > Passeriformes > Pipridae > Neopelma > Neopelma chrysocephalum. The sequence continues at coordinate 247,663 of NW_020897753.1, read as the reverse complement.
GTCTCAGACCAAAAGGTCGGCCATTAGAGTTGTTTGGCCTTGGGAGACTTCACTTAAGGAGCTGCTGTACTTTGTCCTTGCCATGACCTATGGACACAGACAGCTGGGAGGAGGTGACAGCAGGGGCAGGGGCTTCGGGTGATGTAAAGCCCTGAGGAGCCAGAGTAGGATGGGACCAGACATCAGTGTGAAGGTGAAGGGGAGAGTAAGTGGGACAGGCTGAAACAAGAGCCCAGAGTCAGAGAGAAGGTTGACTTATTTGGGCATGGAGGAGCCCATGTAGTCAGTGGGACATGGGATGGGCTGGAGAGACTGGAAACAGGGCATCCAGACGTGCTGCCTCCTGAGTGCAGGTCACAACACAACCTGAGAGCAAAGTGATCTTTAGAGTCTACCCTGGGAGCAAGGGGAAATACAGCTTCTGCAAGAGCAAACTCAGTTTTTAATAATGAAAGACAGTGGTGTGTTTCATCATGTTTTCCATGATTGCCATGGAAAAGTAAATCAGAAATACAGAGACACTTCATATTGCCTTGTTTGTTCGTAGAGTAGAGGCAGGATGGGAAACAGAAATGCTTCCTGCTCCACTGTAGCTAAAAGAAAAGAAATCCACAGGATTTGCTACATTTTGATTTTCAAAACTGACTTACATTCTGGCCTTCTGTGTTATTAATACAGCTGTGGCCTCAGCTGTATTATTAATAAACATTTGGAAAACTGGCCACATAAGTAAAAGGAAAGAAAAAATGCACAGTGGTTATGTTACCTTTCAGAGTAATACTTTTTGTATTGCTGTTGGTGGGTATTTTCTGTTAGTAAATAGTCTTCCACTGAAAGAGCAGGAGTTGAAACATAGTTTGTTCTCTCGAAGATTATTTTGCTTTCTTTCAAGTTTTAGATAAAACCATTTTCCTCCCACACAGTCTCTCTTGTCAGACAGCTGCCAAGATTATCCTACTCAAGAAAGAGGCTTTAATATCCAGAGAAGAGCTGAGTCCCATTACTGATATCTATATGTGAGTGCATCTGTGTTGGTGTTGGGGGAATAAATATATATGTGTGGAGGGGGGAAGGTGAAATGAAAATCTTCCAGTGAGAGTGAGTGAGTTTGGCACTTAGATGATGACTTCTTTGGAAATAAACATCCCAGTGATGGCAGTTGTTACACTGCAGAAAGAGATCAGAAAGAGAGACTTGGCTGATATCCGTGCTGATACAGAAGTCTGGGGAGGTGGATGCAGACCTTCTTCAAGGGCTAGTTTGTAGGTGACCATGATTAACATACTTCCAAACTGCTTGTCTCATAGGACAAGGAAGAAAAGGGGACTGTAAATGCAGAGGATCTAAGCTTTTAATTGAATAAATCAAAATCTCCCATATCCTTCGTCACCTGAGATCCTTCACATGCCCACTTAACGTGGCTGGCTTGTTTGCGATGGGACCGTTGCAACCTGTGAAGGCAGAACTGTCCTCTGATGCCAGGCAAGGGGCAGCCAAGTGCTGCCAGAGCTTGATAGTTCATCCATGGTCACCTTTAACAGAGAGAAAGAGGAATGGATGGCAGCTTGAGAAGAAGGAGCACAGCTGCTTAACAAGCAGCAGCCCTTAGCAATGGCAGAACAACGTAAATCAACTTTTAGTGCCTTTTTCAGCAGCGTTAATGACAGACTTGAGCTGGATTAAAGGTGGAGACTTTTGTCTCACTCCCTTAGATGCCAGCACAGATCTTCCCCTTTGCCAAAGTGAAAAATCTTCCTGATAAGATCAGGAAAACTCAATTTTCCTCAGTTCTTCAGCCAGTGTAGAGTGTATCCTCCATCCCTGGGGATACAAGTTATAGGAGCTGTCAGAGCTTTTCTTGCAGCTTTGATCAGACCTCTGTAATTGCTCTGGATGTGTAACCTGTTTCTCTAGCCTTCTGTTGCTGGAGATGGGCAATATTCTGTCCCTGGACCATAGCAATAAGAGCAATTTACAGTTACTTTTATTAAAATGGCAATATTTGTCATTTTTACTCCTTCCCGTGCTTCACGTCTTGATTTCTCAACTTCCTGACCAGTGCTGGTGACTTTCATTCCCTGGTAAGTTTCTGATCAAAGCTTGGAAGGCATTTAGGATGCTTCCTCCCTCTGAGAAGAACACTGGTTTGCTCCTGAAAGCAAAGGTACAGCAGGAAAAAAAAGGGCCAGTGCCCTGTTGTAATCATGCTGTTGGCTCCCTTTGTGAGTAGAGGGCTTAGTTTCCATGCAGTTCACCACAGCAGTGACCCCAGAGTCATACAAATCTTCCAACCACCGTGGAGATAAACACAAATGAATGTAATGCCCAAGACTTGCCACTCTCAACTCTTCAGGGAGGCTTCAGTTCTCTGCCAAGCAGGTAGTTATGGATGTGTGCTTTAGGATAAAGAGACAGGGGAGAATGGCAGGACAAAAAGCCCTTCATGTTTTCAGCTCTTTTATGTAAATTGCAGATGGTAGAGGTGACTGACTTCCCAGTGAAGTCTATTTAGCATTTTGCTGTAATATCTGTAATATCTGCTGTCATGGGCTGGCATGCTGGTAGGATTATGCTCAGGAAAAGTTTGGAGCAGCCATCAATTTTATGAGACTATAGGGCAGCATTACCTGAGCATTGGTGTTATCCTTTTGGTAGGAATTGGAACATTAGGTGATAAAAGCTCTGCTTAAGTACCTGTAATAAGTATTGAACAGCCAAGGAAAACTCATTAGGGGAAATGTCTTCTTTGCAATGCTGAAAAAAAACTCAACCACCCTCAAACCTACACACTATTCATTGAAGCTGCATTGGCAACCTTTTTACCAAATAGGAACTGAAGAAATGTTTGTCATCAGTCATCCTGAAAAAATGAAGCATGTTGTGCAGAAAACAGACAGTGACTTCCACAAATGGATCCCTGGGTTATTGTTTCTGGTTTAAGTTGTCTTATGCTTTATCCAGTGTATTTGAGGAAGGGTTTCCAAGAGTCTCTTCCAGTTCACAGAGGGAGGCCTCTTCTTGTACTACTAACTTTTTCAGGTTGATACCATCTTGAACTATATTTATTTTGCTTTCCCATACAGCTTTGGACCCTTTTTGAAGATTTTGTGTTTCTAATTCATAATGGAGCCAGTTGGCAAGCATTGAAAGGAAAAAAAAGATGATTTTCTTGAGGAAACTCTAACAGCTGTATATCATCTGATAATTGATCTGGTGTATGTCTAATTGCTGAGAGAATTTAATGTTTAAATGTTTTTTTTTCTTAATGATATTTAGACCCTTTGCAGTTGTTGGTGGGTGGTTCTTGAAATGTGCAAGTTCATGAGCACTATTATCTCATAAGATAAAAAGAAAGAAGCAGCAGAGATTACAGGACAGTGTTAAATAAAAGGTCAGATGCACGTAGAGTTCAGTTTGTGGGATGGTGGAATTCAAGCTGCACTTCAGACCTGCAAAGAGGAAGGGTCCTACTGCCAGAAAGGCAGAGATAAGTAATTGTAGGAAACATGCTTCATAGTTGTATGAACTGTGTCATTCCAACTAGAAATCAACAGGGCTGCAAAGAGGAGATTTAAGTGTCTGGTAAGTGAGGAAAAACATTTTCGCACTACTTCACCCTTCTTGCACTGCAGACAGAAGTAAGGGGCTGTTGCTGTGCCTCCGGAGTGCAGAGGATAAACTAGTCCTTAGGTCATGAAATTGTTTGTTTCTGTGATAATGTCAAAAGAAATATGTCAGAAATTCGATGAGTTTGGTTCATGACTCCAGTATACACATAGCATGGCTGTTGTCACTGCAGATAGTGCTTGCTGAATTACCTGTGATTGCTTTTAGAAAACTGAATCTGAGGGAGTCCTATTTCTTGTTGTCCCTGGCCTTTGTAGACTCTGCACCTGCCCAGCAAAGGTTGATGGAGTCTAACTCCTCATGGAAAGCCCTGCCCAGCTGTGTTTTGTTTAATTGACCAACGGGGACTCTGGCTGTAAAGTACTTAGCTGCTCTTTAATTGAGATATCACAATTATTATATAACAGTCAGTTTATGTAATACGAATAAAAAGAACTCTCTCTTTATGATAATAAAAAAATAATGAGGCCTAGAGTTACTCAGATATTTAAGCTGTCACTTAGGTTGATGCAGTAGTCCGCTTCACTGCAGTGTGAGTGTGTTAAGCATGTGCTGAAGAATTTCACAGTTTCTGAGTTTAAATTCCTCATACTAAGTGTGGCATTGCTGGGTTGTATTTGAATTGCATAGGTATATTGTACTTGTGATGTACAATACAGTTCTGAAGTAAAATATCACAACACTATTGAGTATGGAATATTAAATATTTCAAATAATTTGCTCCTGGAGCAAATGCAAGTGTGTTCAGCACAATGTAAAAGCTAAGCTTAATTGATCTATTATTTCTATTTGTTACTAGAAAGATGGGAAGAAAAAACTCCAAGCCATCAACATCAACGTTAAAGAATGCTGGAAATCTTTTATAGCTGTATTATATCAAAAAGCACCATTAGCTGCACACAATAAAATAACAGACTATCAAAACAGCACCAAACTCCAACATACAATGCCTTTTATAAAAATACTGTATAACTGAAATTACAGTGTAAGATAAAACTGTTTCTATTAGAAAAAAATATAAATGAATGTACTGCTGGCTACTGATAAGCAAAGGCAGTGCTGTGCAGATTCTTGTAGAATTTTCCAAAACCAAAAGTAGTGATGGCACTGCAGTCTTGGTGCAGCTGGTGGCTGGGGTTCCACATGTTCAGTGGTTTTAAGACAAGGTTAGGCAGTGATCACGGCTGAGTTGGATGTGGCTGATTCCTCCCTGCAGCCTTGGGATGGTTCAGGTGACCTCGTGAAGTTGCTTCCTGTCACATACTGCATCATTTTCATACTGCTGAACGTGACACTTGGGGAAAGGTGGGGTAAGGCAGTAGAATGAGCTTTATGCCTCAAAACCACTTGTTACCATGTGGAAGTTCAATACTTTTACGAAACCCTGTTGTGACAGCTGACCACATTCAGCCTCTGCTCTGCTGCCTGCAAATTTGTGAATTGGCATTAGTTAAGTTTTCTGCTTTATTGTTGATGTCTGTTCTTTTGACTACAGCATCTCCTCAGTCTCCCTCTGCCTTTTCCTGTCTCCCTCTTGTTTCCTGCCTGATGAATAGAGTCTCTGTTTTGTGGAGCAGGCCTTGATTTTGTTATTTGTCTGTGCAATTTCCAGCCTTGGATCTTCAGAGGGGTCTGTTTAATATTATAATACAATCAGTGGCAGTGCAGAGAATACATGGTTTAGGGGTTTTTGTTAGTAGGACGTAGAGAAGAATGGACAGTGTGGGCCAGTGGCTTTGAATTAGCATGGAACCCAGTGTGATGCAGAAGTTTACTTTGGTTTGGGACTAATTTGGTTTGGTTTTGAAAAAGGAATTCAGTACTTTGATGAGCTGAGCTAACAGTCACTGGAGGTCATGAGTGTCTCAGCATTCACTGAATCCAGGAATCCACAGGAGCAGTGTTTATGATAATCATGCCTTTCTGCCTTGGGAAGCTTGAACCAGCTGCAGCCTGTGTTGGTGAAAAGAAGGGAAGCCCTCTCTGGGCTGTCACTGGATCCTTGGTGGCCCTTTCCCTTTCTTTTGCCAGGGCTTAGTTCAGGACAGCTGGGGTTGACTTGTAAGAGTCAGTTATGACTTGGGAGCACTTGTGCTTGATGAGGGCAAAATATGTGGGGGTTCAAAAGTGACCAAGTCAACAACATTAGAGCTATGACAGAATTCAGACTGCCAAGTGCAAGTTCATCTTCAAAGTTACCTTCACTTTCAGTTTAGAAAATGTGTGTCTTCAGATGTATTGTATTTTTTCCAGTACAAGTAAATTTTATGCTAGAAAAGCTTCCTCAGGAACAATGCAAGACATTTTGGAGTCTGTTTTCTTTTGGCAAATCTCAAAGCCTAGCAGAAAATATGGAGACTGGAAAACTGCTTTTGCATTAAACCCTTTTGAAAGACTGCAAATACATTGTTTGACATATAACAGAAGATTATAGAATTAGTTAATATATTGTACCTGATAGTATATGATGCCCATGTATTTTAGACTGTGAGATGGTAGTTCTAGAGTGAAACAAAATAAATTTATGACAGTTCATTTCTCTTCTTTCTTGTCTTCAGAAAATCAACTGTTAAAACAGTTGACTGGGTTTTTTGTGTGTACAGTGAGATGACCAGAACCCTTTATTGTATATGACATTGACAGTAAATAAATGGGGAGACAGTTAAATCAATAACAACATAAGACTGGAATATTTTTTAGTGTAGTTTTTAAGGGTATCTGAACATGCTGTACAAGGGCTTGTGTTACAGGGCTGTGACTTTAAAAGCCCCATCACCTTTTTGCTGGCAGACTTGAGCTAAAAGAATTTATGCAACAGCATATGCTACTATATCACACAATAAATATATTATGTATTGCATCCATTTAACATACTCTGCTGTTTAAAATTTGATGAGTGTTTTCTTTTCTGAACAGCATTTTGATCTATTGGTTTATTGCAACCTTTTCCAAAACACTGTTGCTACAAGCATTCTGTGTTTCCAGATCTTCAAAGTGTATATGCATTATCTTGAGTATAATATTAAGGGTTGGGTGTTTTTTTGCCACCAACTCAACAGCCCAGAAGTCAACAAGGAGTTTTAAATAAGAAATCATTGCTTGTATGCGTGATGTGTTCTGTGAATAGAAAAAAGCATTTACAAAGTTGTTTGCAGTATTTAGAGACACAATGGAAATAAATTAAAGGTTTAGATTGAAGTTATTTCTGAGGAGTTGGCTGCAGTAATTGTTTGACGCTGCATTGGAACATGGCTTTTTAGCCAAATGGATGCCTCTTAACATCTGAGAATAGCCAGTGGTAATTAAAATGCTAATACGTGTGTCATGGTTTCGTGAAGCTGAATAAATACTTCTTGGCCTTGTGAACTTCCATACTGAGGGAGAGAACAGAACTGGGTAGAACGAAGCACTGTGAAATACCTAAACATCTCCATAGTACATATTTTTCCTAATTAATTGTAGAGTGTAGGTCCCATACTATTATAAATGGACTGTGCTCAGTATTTCAATTTTGTTTATAAGAAGTGATAGCTGAATGGCCACATTTCTGTGAAGATACAGCTTTATGTTATATTTTGATAGCCATCCACTGTCTGAGTGCTGGTAAGAAATACACTGTTATTATGTGTAGGTTTAATATTTCTTAAATGTAAATAGTCTGTCTTCATCCTTTTTATCTTTCTTGATACAGAGGAGTACATGTAAGGGATTCATGAGCCTTGCAGATGTGAAGTCTTCACAGAAGAACCTTAGACCTGGCAGATCAAATTATTATTGTTATGCTCCTGATTTCACAGCAGTATCACTAAGTATGGGCTCTAGGTTACGTAACACTGCAGTGCTATGCTCCACATTAATACCTGGTTCTCTTCTTCCTTGCCAGCTCCTCACACTACTATCCCTTTTCTTTGGAGGAAGACCAGATGCATTGGATGTATCCTCATCAAGAACCTGAAAAATAGAATAAGCCACTGGGGCGTGGAGATGCCCTGTTTTTTGTCTTGGAGTCTGAGAGATCAATTACATTTGTTGCCATCTAGCTTGGCATTGTCATCCAGCAAATGTGATAAACTCAATGCTGAGCCCATCTTCTGTGTTAGGCTGCTGCTTTCCCTGACACTCAGCCAACCTTGCCCTGCAGAGCTTCTGCATCACTCTTGTCCTCCCTGCGGTTCCACCAAAGTCAGGGCTATTACGTCTGGAGGCATTTTTCTCCGGGCAAAACAAGGAGTTGGAGGAGCTGTCAGCTCCAGCTACTCTGGGCTTTGGAAAAAACACGGTCTAGTCAGTGACTACACAGTGACTTAAAAATGTGAGATTCCTCATAGGTACCATTATAGCTACTCTATTTCTAACTCCAGACAAGCTGAATCTTCATGCATCTACTAGGTCTGCTACCATGGGGCAACAAAGATCTCTGGCAGAGTTTGGGCAAAAATGCTGATTCTCTTAGGCCAGGATATAACTGACCTAATTGTACAGTGCTTGCTCTGTTTTTCTTTCTCAACTGTGATGCTCTCCTGGGAAAACATTCACTGGAATATATTTTATTTGTTTTGGAACATGAGGTTTTCTTGGAATAATTCCCTTGATTTCTATTAGACTGTTTATTTCCTGAAAAGAGGAAGGGAAACACCCATGTCAACCTTTAATTTCCTTATTTCCAATTCTAACCATATACATGTCCCATAAATCTCAAGGGTCCTTCCCCAAGTTGTGCAGGGCATGTTATAAGAAAAGCTTATGAAAATTTTTTCATTGGACAAACAACAAGTAACTAAAATTACTATTTTCCCAAAGAAAAATATTTTTAAGACTTCAACTCATTATATTTCTGATGATGAATCACAAAGAAATAGAATCCACATTTTCATATTTGAAATACTTAATCACAAAAAAATATTTTATAGTGTCAAATAATTTTATTTAGAAAAAAGTGTTTAGCGTTTTCAGTTGAAACCTTATAAATTTTGTTTCATGGTCATTTTTGACTGTTTTCTTCAGTATCATTGTTTCTTTCCAAGTGAACCTCCTATTTCCGGATCTCTGTAGGTCTGACTCCAGTTTCCACAATGTGAAAAATATGTTTCTTGCAAGGAAAAATAGCTAGTGGAAGACAACCTCTGAAACAAGGATCTGATGATCAGCCAGGACTCCAGCCTTCTCCTGCTCATAGAAATGGGTATCTAACTGCTCACTTCACTGCTCTTCTTAATTGACTCTAAATGGCTAAGAACAAACTTAAAAGGCAGCAGTGCCACTGTGGGGATTAGAGCTTCTCACAAACAAATCCAGGGGAGCTCCACTCACCCCGCCTTGTTTAAAAGCATTAAAGGAGGCTGAGATTTTCCTAAGAACAGACAACATCTTGAACTCTGTTCCGAGGAGGTGATGGGAGCTGAGTCCTCCAAAGGAGGAAGCAGTTTACCCATAGAATATAATTCACTGAAAACTGAAAAAAAACCCAGTAGTTCACTTGAGATATACAGAAGATATAAATAGTGGTTTTTTATTACTTCCTGTAAGCTAGCTGGAGAAAAACCTGGAAAAGGGGTTATAAAAATAGAAATTATTGGATTTGGGTAGTCGTCTTTAAGGATGAAAACTTTGTATGCAGTGAGCAACTTGCCATAGCAAGAAAATGCTTTTTGTTTCATTTCAGCGCTGCCATATGCAGTCTCAGTGGAATTTGGAGTCTAATGATGAACTGTTTTCACTTTCGTGTGTCAGTGAGGTTTTGAAGAAAGTTGGAATGTATGAAAGAAATGCAAATTCCAGATTGAGATGGACAGATATGAAAAAGGATATGGCTTTTAGGAGTATGAGTTAATCTGACATCTGCTGGTGTCCTGCCATTCACTGTGGAATACTGAACATTTTTGCATAAGGAGAGGATGTATTTCTGTAAGGACAGCTGTTTACATGAGGATGTTGTTTGTTGTTTGTCAGAAAAATCTACTCATCGTGGTTTCCTTACTAGCACTGCACTTGAGAAGTGTGTGCAAGGTGAATTACCTACCTGACTTGCAAACACTGAATAATTTAGTGTGAACCAGAAAGTCAAATAAATCTTCCCAAATACTTTCTGCCTGCCTACAAAATAGAAAACAGTGAGAAAGGGACTGCTTTGGTGACTTCATACTTGCAGATCTGCCACTGAAATGATCTGTCTGTTCATCTGAAATAATGTCTGGTCTTTTACAGTATTTAATAAATTAAATATTTAACTACAAGTTTCAAAGCATGTTTCAAATATGGATTATGTGTATTTCACAAGTGCTGGAAATGAAGGGAGGAAGAGGACTTTAAATTTTCCAAAAGGTCATCCAGCAAAGCAGAGCAAAAGTGGGAGTTGATCTGAGATGCCCAATTTACTGTCTGGATGAAAAAAAAAAAGAGGTTGGATTACAGCCATTTGTAGTCTTTATAACACCTGGGCAATAAGAAAACTGAGATGAGAACAGTGGGGAAAAAATAAAACTCCAGAGATTAGCACAGATCCTCTGAAGCCCATAAGACTTAGACAAAGGACAGTAACCTTAAACTGTAATTACTGTTGTCGTTTAGTGTTTCCTCATTCATGATCTGGAGGCTCAGGGGAAATTACTGTGCTAGAGGCTATCTAAGCATAAAATAATAACAGAATTGTATGGAGTCATTTGCCCCTGGGTATAATCCAGTACTAGTGGTCCTGCCTTTGCTCCTGTCCTTGCTTCCCCATGGCTCATTCCAGCTTTCCCCAGGTGCTTTTTCATCCTGGGTAAGATGGAGATGGAGAAGACTTCTGTGGCGTTAATAGAGATTTGAGGGAGAAGACTTTGTGCTCAGGAGACCGTAACCTAAGTAACATTTTTTATTTTACTGTTTCATTCTTTTCTGTCCAGTGAACAACTCACTTTTTGTATAAACTTTGCACAAGTTATTTGACTGAACATGTTTCAGTTTATATATCTAAAATACACAAATGCAGTGTTTCTCAGAAGGTAAAATCCAACAGCCCCTTGCCTTTGTATTTTCAGATGAAAAGAAGCAGGAGGTCGAGGAATTGTGTGTCTTTGTACTCCCTTAGACCTACTTTTTAGACTATACTTCTGACCCCAAACTTGTGTTGATCAGCTGAGGAAGGTACATCTCTTATTTGTCAGAGAGATGTATCAGTGATTTCTTAGCAAATAGGGTTGTGTAGGTGTTGCAGGTTCTTATTTTAATATTTGCTCGTGGAAATTGGAGCTCTCCTGACTGTCTGACATTTAACTCCTTGCAGTTCTCCTGCCCCAGCTGCCAGGAGCATCAAGTAGAACACCAGGACAAGGCATCTTAGCTCCGATCCCAAACTGCAGCAATGCCTCCAGGCCAGGGTTTTGTTAGCTTTGAGTGCATTACACTCAGATGGAGATGGAAAATAAAATGATAAACAGTTTTTATCCCTTTTGTGAGGTGATTTCAAACCTGTTTTAATATGTTTTGCCTGATTGAAACAGCAGCTGCCTACTCAGCCTGACTAGAGGAGCTAGTGATTTTAATGAAAAAGATGATGAATAATTTGCTTGAAATTTATGTGTGGTTTTTTTGTCAAGTCCTGGGTTAAATTGAGAGGGGACATATGAGGGGGGAATAGGAGAGAACTTTATTCAGCTCTGCCTTCGGTTTTTCTTGTGAAGATTAACAGGAAAAGTGTTTTTTCTTTTCAGCCCTATTTTCCGTAAGGACCTCAAATAAGTTTTTCTGAACAACACAGTACATTTCAAGGACTCTGTTTTCATAACAGATCTCAAGAAAGGCAAAATAAACATCTGCTTTCTTCATCTTTGACCAAACCATGACCTCAGTTACACACTCATGTAAGGTATGAGGAGCTTATGCTTTCATCCTCTCTGCACTAGGAGGTCTATAGGTAATGTCCATGTGCCCTTGCTGCTTGAAGTGCCTGAATGTACCAATTTGCAAAGCTCTGCATGCTGCTCTGTCTTCGTAGGATGAACCTCTTCTGGGCATCCCTGATTACTCCTTCCCCCTCAATATCTTAGTGTCTTTTCCTCACCTAATAGGTTGTATATTCTGATTTGCTTACTTCTTCAGAAACAGGTGTTCTCCCCTGAAGCAAAGAATAATAATTTGTCCTCACAAGTTCAGCAAGTTTGAACTGGAATTCAACTGGAGGGAGGCTTTTAGCAGTGTTTTTCTCACAGGGGTGGTAATAAACACAAGAGACAGATGTTTCTCCAATTTGCAGCAGTGAAAATCTGAAGTAATTTCACTGAAATGAATGCGGTGAGTCTGTATTTACCCTTGGGCCAGAGGAGGTGGAACCTGGGTCTTTGCATTTCTGGAGAATTGAATCTCAGCCAAGAAGCTTAATACCAACCGTACACTTGTTCCACTGTGGTGGTTCACCTGATTTTTTTCTCTGTGGTGTTCCTGAGTTAAGCATTTCTGCTTCTTCCATTCTTACTGTTTGTTCTTCTGACACCATTCACACTTTTTTTGTTGCAGGGATAGCTGGTGTTAGGATAGGGAATATGACTGCATTTTAAAAAAGTTCTTTCTAAGCTAGAACATTTCCCTGATTTCATTTGCAATTCAGTCCAGGGTGACGTGTGGCGACATGAAACAAGGGGGAATAACTTAAATTGGGTTGACCCTTCCTGGAAGAAAAGTGAGAAATGATGAGATGCCCTACACAATAAAGAGTCTTGCCCGAGACATGCAAGACTATCCCAATCCAGGCATCTGTTTGAACCGCCATAAAATCAATCCTTCTGCTGTAGTAGATTTTCCTAAATCTCCCTTTTTTTACTCTGGGAAGTTCTGGTAATCTCAAGGCACTTCTTCAGAGCTTGCTGTAACACAGGTTAACTCTGGCTTTTTGGAAATATGAAGAGCCCCTAAATGTGCATGCTGCAGGCACTGTTAGATTCAACCAGAGATTCATCACTTCTCACACCAAAGAAATACAGTTTCATGAGGAAAGCTCTTCTGTTACATTTTTGCTCCGTGGAAACCATAACATGAATTGGGTCTCAAAGTTTGGACACAAAGAGCAATTTTCATGTAATTTGTGCATAATTTTTGATTGCCTGCTGTGAGAATCCTGAGCAAATTATCTCCTTCCATGATTTGCTAAACATTTGTCTCAATGGAAATACACTTCTTTGCCTTCCTAGTTTATGATGAGGATAGCCGTTTACAGGAATCTATGGAAATCTTCAGTGATAGACTAAACCCTAAATATGCTTTTGCTTTTCTCAGTCCCTTTGGGTACAGGCTCCTTTCAATGAGTGTGAATAGAGAGGTCCCTATTAATATTAATGCAAGTTATGTATGTGCACTGGGAGCAAAATATACCCCAAAGTCTAATTATTTTATGCTAATAACTGAACTGAAAAGATAATTCCTCATTCTTGGCCAAAAAAAGCATCAATAGTTCAAAGAATTTGCTGCAGGATGATCATTTTATCACTGCATTTAAACCAGCCTGTGCTCTGATCCAGTGGGAACTAGGGAAAATTCTGGTACCAAAATCCCTGCCTAGTGCACATGCAGCTGCAATTAATAATGAGTTTTGTAGTCTTCAGGGCCCACTTTACATTGCTTTAGACAGTGGATAAATAGAGGGTCTTGTGACAAATCTGAACCACTCAGATGACTTGGTCCCTTGAAATCAAGGCAGAAATCCCTTTGTTTCTAAGACTTTTGAAAAGAATTTTAATTGTGCAGACATGCTTTGCAGAGAGGCTTGGCCAGCAACCAGTGGGACAGGCTGCTGGAGAACATGGGCAGGGATGTAAAAAGTCTCTGTACTAATGGAGGTGCAGAGAAAACCAACAGAGAATACTTAGACCACACTTCCATGCCTTAGAATCACAGAATGGTTTGGGTTGGAAGGGACCTCAAAGATCATCTAGTTCCAACCCCCACTAGGCCAGGTTGCTCAAAGTCCCATCCAGCCTGACCTTGAACACTTCCAGGGATGGGGGATGCCATGTTTCTGTGTTGTCACAGAGAACAGTGTCATCTAGGATAAACTGAGCATGTTAGTACTTGTCTCAGTTTCACAGGTTTTTCCTTCTTTGTGTGCTCTGTTTTGCTGGGACCAGCTCTATGCATCTCTCCCTGCATTGTTGACCCCACCACTGCTCTGTGTTAAGTCTCCTGCCTACAGTCTCATACCAGATGTGATTCCTTTGCCAAATTGCTCATGACTTGGTGCCCCTGTTGTCAAGAGAAGAGCTGCAGGCTTTGCCTGGGGGAATGTGTGTTCAGTATGCTGCCCAAGCCAAGCGCTGGGCAGCTCAGGAGTTCACGGGCAGAAGGATGCTTTTCTGCCACTTGAAAGCAGCCAGATTCTGGGATGAGGTGGGGAAACTGTCCTGATGTGGATATCTCTGCCCTGGCTGTGCTCTCTGCCATGGTGCTGGGCACCAGCGAGCTCTGCAACTGCACTCTGCAGGCACCAAGGCTGGAATTGGAAGATAACATTTGAAGATTAAAATTAAGGATTCTGATGTATAGCATTGTCTTGACAAGGATCAAGCTCAGTCCTTTGAAAGTATCAAATTAAAAAGTGATTTGGGCGAAGGCCAAAACAATAGGACATCAGTTATTTCTTTCCTTTTTGCAAACCAATCTCTTATTCCCCCTTTTTAATACAGAAATTGTTTCTAGAAATGGCTCTGTTTTGATGCTTCCTGTGTGGCAGATGGCCTGTCCCTGGCAACTCTGCTCTGGTAACCCAGTCCTGTACAGCAGTGACACATAACCCTCTGCTGATTTTATTAACGTATTTTGTCATGGGGATCCATAAACATCTGAATCTAAGAACTGAAAAAGCGTAATTGCAACCCACACAGCCTGGTCAATATAAATCATCAGTTGCTTCCAGCTGGGCTGAGAAAGGCAACGATGGGAGCAAGCTCCAGTGTCTTTTCTGTCCAGTGTATTTATGGTAATAGAATAAAGAAGTAGTTGGGCTATAAACAGGTACTCTGCTGTTGGGTGCATGAGCAAGTACGTGAATGTGAGCAGCAGCATAATTGCAGTTTTCCCTCTGTCATAAGATTGGCTTCTGTTTTGTGTCTGGCTTCTAGTTATGAAATTTCCTGAGAGAAGACATTGTACAGCCCATGTAATTCCCACTAGACAGCACTTTAGGAAGATCAGTGGCTTGCAATTCTATATCTCATCTCCACTTGATAGCAACAGAGCTCTGAAGGTGTTAAAAATGGACAAGAAAGGCTCGCTAATATATCACTACCACTCATGTGAACATTGAAATTTAAGTATTACAGATGTGAAATATTAGAATAAGCTTACACTCTTTTGACAGTTGTTGCTATATCACTCCAGGCAGGCAGCTTTGTAAAAGCAGGCTTTGTTTTTTATTAAAGCTAAATGGACCTTCTGCAGATGTCATTACCACCTGGCTGGGAGGTGTTGACAGCAGCGGGCAGTAATCCATGCTAGGAACCTATCAGCGTGGTGCAGTGGGGATCTGAGTCAGAGGCTGCAGGAGCTGCTGGAGGAAGAGTATGTGGCTGTTTGTGGTGTCCTCCTCTGCTTGTGCAGAGGTGCTCCCTTCCACGTTGGCCAAAGCAGATACTTTTTTGGGAGGGGTTCTCCCCAGTTTCAAACTGCACCATTTGCTTGCAGAGCAGAAGAAACAGGGAAAGGAAAAATTGTATTGAGCAATGACAGTGCAGAAGAGATTACAAAAGAGAAGCATTGTGTTCTGTAGGGCGCTCACAGGGTTGCAGCCCGGAAAAAGAGATCAAAAGGCACTTTTGACTTTCTTGAAACCAGTTTTGAGAAAGCCTAGATTCTGCCTGGTGGAGCTAACATTTTCTTCACTGTCACCCCATGACTCCAGGTTTTGAGGACCCACAGCCAGTTTTAAATAACTCTTTTTAATTCAGAATTTCTTAAATTAATTTATATTAGATTGATTTTCAGCTTGGTTCATGGACTGCATGTAGGACAGCAGCACTGACATTAGTCTGAGTGCCTTCCTTCCTAGACCTATGATACAATTTTTATTCTAAGAAACTGTTCTTTAGCTGAGATTCTGGCAACAATTTTGTGTGAAAATATTTCACTACCACTGGATCCAGTGGTGTCCATCTGCTCAGAAGGAGCAGAGGTAGCTGAAATAAACTTTTATTCTAAGCCCCACAGCATGAGGGGAGTCCCAAACAGCTCCTGCCATGGTTACCATTACTGAAAGCTGTCATTAGGCTTGGGGGGCAGCTCCATAAATATGTTTGGTTTCTTGACTCAGAAGGTATTTAGAAAAGGAGTACAAATAGAGAGCAAAATAAATTACATGAAGGACATGGCAGCTCTTCAATGAGTGTGACATTATGGCGTATTTACTGTAACACAGGAAGGGGATAATCCATGCCAGTAATTCCATGAGCGAAAATGCACGTTATGGTTTTCCAAGCAGATGTTTCAAGGTGAGTGATGAGCTATTAGGTGACATTTGAGTGGGAAGAAGGCTGTGGGGAGTGAAATGGAAGTATGATGAGTTACAACACAGGACAGAAGGCAGCTTTTTAGTGCAGAATCACTTTGGAGACCAGGGGGTCTATTTTCAGCACATGCTGCAGACTTAAAGTCTCATCCTCTCCTGACTCAGTTTCCTAAATGATGATGCAGACCTACATAGGTGTTTTGCGAAGCACTTCCAGTGTGTCCATACAGAGTACACTTAATGTCTGTAGAGCGAATTGGCATCTTGGGAAAGGAAATATATGAAGTTAGAGGTAAAGCTGCTACAAATGATGCTTTATGACTTCAAGTGTGTTTGGGCATTAGCACAAATTTCACAAATTTACAAGTCTCTTCCATGTCAGAGCGAGTCAAGGTACACTTCAATAAAAAGTTTAGTTGTCAGTTGAGTCTTCCCTTAGAAACCAAACCGCGCAGATTTTTCTCCAAGTGATATTTTCTCATGGTCCTCACTTATCTGGAGACTAGCTTCATGAAATAAATTAGCTTGAAATCAACAGAGTTAGAGGAATCTTAAGCCTGTGAGCACTCCTGTTCTCTTGGGATGTATCAGATATTCATCGCTTGTGTGGAAGCAGCAACTGTACTAATGGAATCTTAAGAGGAGGTTATATAAAGATGGACTCTGTAGTACATATCTCCTTGTAGGACCAGTGAGCTGTTGTGAAATAGGAGGGAAGTCCTTTGCTGGCCAATTGCCCAGGGGTATAAAAACAGTCACAAATGTTACAGAGAGAATAATCAAATTAGAAGATTCAGCATCATGTGAGCACCTTTCTTCTTTGTACTGCACAGATATAGCCAAAAGGTTTGCAATCTTAAAGATGAGCTGGGCCTGATTTTCATTTAAACTAAAACCCTTCTATACCACAGAGAGGCTATGAATGTAACTTAGACCTACTTTGGTTGTCACCTCAAAGGTTGATGATGGCTTTTGTTATAAGAGAAAATCGCTTCATGAGAAGACTTTTACTATTGATGAAGAAGAGGGCAAGGGTTTTTTTTCCAACCATGGTGATTTAGCAAAGGCATGTCTGCAGCATGTGGCAAAGGGATGTAAGACAAGGGAAAACTGACTTGCAGAAACAAATTTTGCAGCTAAGAAGGGAGGATCTGCAGTTGATAATGCCCTACATGCATGAGGCCCAATTTTCTGTCACCAGGCATGCTGTTGTTTATATCTGCAATGAGGGATGGTTATTCTGATTGATTTGGAGAGGCTGATTATTTCTGTGACCCATGTGACTGGTGAGACAGCAAAGTGCAAAATTTACCCACAGGCTGCTGATATAGTGTCCCTGTGGTTTGTAGGCTCCCCAGATCTACTGGAGAGACTAATGCATGTGGTTATAGCCCATTTCCAGGGAATTTAGTTCTTACAGAGATCGTTGATTTTGTAACTAACTGTTCTTTTTTTCTGCTGTCTTGCAATAAGATGTTGTTTGAAATATAAATTACTTTGTCTCTTCTGTCATTATATAGGATAAGAAGCAGGTTTTCATTCCTTTGGAAATATCTTAAGATTTCAGAAATGCTCCTCCTCTCATGTTGGCTCATCTAAGCAGTGAAAAAAATTGGAAACAGAGTTCCTAGAATAGCCAGCACCTGTGATAGTGTAGATCCTGATATGTCCCTCATGCCAAACTGAGGAGAGAACAGAAGTGTGAAGCTTGTTCTTGACAGTGCACTGCATATCAAGATATCCAGGGCTTTTTCTCTGTCTCAGTCTTTCCCCTTAATAAATTCTATCCTAAAGCAAAAAAATGTTGTCAAAGAGGGCATGATCCTGTGAAAATTTCTGGTTTTATCCAATTGGCATTTTCCACAGCAGCCCATCCATGCTCAGCATTCATTTTACGTTGCAGTCTGAACAGCTCACTTGCATTTCAAAGTAGAAGCTAGAGGAGCTATTGATTGCTTAGCTGAGCAGGTTGAAAATGATCTGCAGCCTCCTCTTACACATTGATTCCTTGTCTCTTTACTCACTGCTTCCTGAATGTCACTGAACTGTGAGAGGCCTGCTAAATGGACAAAAATATTGATTTCTTTTCCCCTTCTTTTATTTTTTGAAAGCTCCTTATTTACCAAGCACTGAAATAATATGAGGAAAACAAAAGGTCACAAAATAAGGCAGAAGCAAGTCAGTTCTTTTATATTCTTTTAAAAACATATCAACTTGGTTGAATCTGGAGTCCTTTAAATTGTGTTTCCATCAAGAAAGGTTAATGCTTGAGTGGAACCTTTGAGCTTAAGCTGTTCAGCTTCATATTTTACTATTGTCTGATTGATGATGAACTTCTGGGGCTGTTTCCTAAATGGCTATACCTCTGGTCTTATGATTTTCCACAAATTTTTGCAGAGAAGTTAATGAGCAGTCCCAGCTATGCCAGGATTTCCTGTGGAATGCAGTCAGTAAGGCTTTTGTTAGAGTTTATGATGCAGTGTTTGTCCCTGTTCTGTTCACCTGGGAGCGTGATATTTTGCAATACCAAGTCCAGAGAAATGGAGAAATAGTTCAAAGAACACAAGGTGGAGTCAAGTAAAAATGAGAAGACGTGTCAAGAGGGATGACTGGAGACAGCATAAGTGTCCAGAGACTTTAGGATCTGCTGCTGATCTGTGTAAGCTTATAAGTGTTTGGGCAGGCAAAATGGGCTGGTTAGAGAAAATGGAAAATTAGAAGTGGTCCAGAACATGCAAGTGTAATAAGCAAAAAACCCCAGAAGGTCCTTGATACCCAGTGACTCTGTTGCAACTAGTAACAAAACAAAAAAGTAACAGCACAGTAGAGGGATGGCTAAAAACAATGATAAAGGGATCTATTTTAAGGGGGCATTACTTTTCCTAGAAACGAAAGCAATTCTCATGCAGTCTCTGCTTGTCATTATGAAAATAGCCATTTAAAAGCATATAAACCAAGAGTTACGCAAGTATTTTGTGGAAAGAGATTTTTAAATTGAAAAAAAGAATTTCTTCCTCTGCGCTTTGATTAGAAGTGGTGGGGAAGGTTGTGTTGATAAACTTTGAAGTTTCTGAGGACTTGTGCTTTAACAACTGCTACGTCTCTGCTGTAGTGGCTCTAACTGCACCTGCCGAGGAGTGGCAAGATATCCTCGGGCAAGAGTCCCTGTGCAGAACACTCCCCAGGGATTAATGGGTACAGTAGAAGAGGCACTTGAAAGCTCTTATGAATAATCCTCCAGAAACACCTATGTTTAGCAAATCATTGCTAGGTATGGAGAGATTCATGAGAGCCTTTGAAAGTCATTAGCTTGCTTAAGAGGAGCAGTTGTCATTTGATTAGTAAGTATTGGATGGTCAGCGACACTCGCAAGGCCCCTGACATCCGTGCTCATTCTTTCTAGGCCATGAAACAGGCTCAGAAAGATTGAAATCAAGCAGATGGATCCAGCCACGTCACAACAAAAGGCATCAATTTTCTGTGTTGCATTGGCTGGATGGAGTTGAGCAGCTTCACCACCTCAGGTTATAGAAGAGAGCTGTCTCCTTTGCCATTTCAAAGTGCTTCAGTTTTGCTTGGTTCATCTGACTTTAGTTACAGTTCAAGTAGATCTGTACTTTCTTTTTGCTAGTGAGGAGCTTCAATGTTATTCCTTTCATTTTGTGGTGGAGACTCACAGAAAACTCAGTTACTTTGTGGCTTTAACAAAAATGTAGAATGTGAGATAGGTGCTACTCTCTGACGTTGTATTTCCCTAATATTTACATCTCCTATGAGGATGGAGTGGATAGTAAAATTAAATGCCTTTTTGTTTACTTAGGAAGAAATCAGAGATGAAAAAGACACATTCATTAACTCTTCATGAGGTTTAAGAGCAGGGGGATGTCAGTTTTGGATAATAGCTCAAAAAGCTGTTGTATGCACCTGCTATCCCATTCTCATTACTTTTTAAAGAGTTGGCTGTGCATATGACTGGCTCACTTAAACTTCTTTGCCTCTCTCTTTTGTTGCCACCATGTTTCTTTGGATATCAGAAATTAATGATACCAAAAGTCAGGACAGGTTTCTGCTACCTGAGGGTGGTTTCTTTGATGATGTCTTTGTGCATCTGGACACACTGTTCCAAACCACCTTCAAGGGTAGTTGGTCTTCAGTTCAATTTTTGGGGCCTAAGTCTAACCACCAGCCTGACTTCTTCAAAAATACAGGCTATGAGTTTCCAACTTCTTACTTCACTTTCAGGAACAGACCTGCGTTGATCCTGAGGCTTTAGAGAATAAAGAACTGTGACTTCCTTTGGTTGATCACCTCACTGCTATATGTTTGGGTTTTTTTTTTTAAGAAGACAAACATGCCTACTAGTTGTCATTAGTTGGGACTGCCTTCTTCCTCTGGAATTTGGCCCAAATTCTCCTGTTCTGAATTTCTGAAGTTGGGGTTGTGTGTACTGTTCCACTTTTGTACACCCACTGGTATAATTTAGTAAATCTGTCATTTATGCTCAATATAACAGAGTCATTTAACTGCAGGAGCTCACCAGTACAATTAACCCTGTTCCATCAAAATGAGGAGCTGATTATCTTGGCATTCATGGGAGCAGGGAGCACAGTTAGAGTGCTGTGGTTTCTGGCCCTCCCAGAGCAGTATTGCAGTCAATTGATTATTTTGCTAATTTGTTCTGCATCGGTATCCTGCTGGTTTATTATCCTCCAAGTGACTTCATCCACCATGCATAAGTACAAGTATATTAAAAATCAATACTTGAACCTTTTTTTTCTTGTAAAGATCTTATCCATGGGCTACCTTCTTTGATACATGACCTTCAGTCTACTTACAATACAGCTAGTAACTTTTTCATTATTTAGTCCTATGCTAATAAAGTAGATGCTCAGATTTTGATCTCTACTTCATCCTCTATCCTAATGAAAAAGGAATAAATTAATTAAGAATGAAATAAACAAAAGGCTGTTACTATAGATAAATAAGCCTAATTTAGAGATGGCAAAATTCATGGTATTTTAGTAAGAAAATCTTGTTGCTTCACTAGGCTCTAATAAGTATCATGCTTCACATGCTTGAATCATTTAGAGACTATTATCAGAAGCCTAAGTCTTATGAATGCTGTTTTTCCTGCTCCAGTTAGAGAAACAAGTATTTAAAAGATGTCATGAGGTTGTATGGTGCATGGGATTGAGGGCTGGATTCCAGGTCTGAACTCCATACAAGTAGGTGGGATTATGGCTGTTATAAGTGAATCTTTTCCAATACTTTTCTAGTGTTTGACATGCAGAGGTGTTTTCTCTTGTATGTGTTGCTGAAGCATTTTACCTGTGATGTGGTGCTTAATGCATTTTTGTTACTGATGTCATGGGGAGGCCTACTTTTCTTTAAGAAGAAAAACAAGAAATAGAAGCAGAATCAGATGCATCCCTCTCCTGATCTAGACTAGATATGAAAGCACAAGTTCCCAGCTCTGGAAGAAATACTGCTTTTCTAATATAGATACCCAGTTGGTGAGAAGACTGGGATTTTACTGAGTCAGCTGTCTGCAGCAGTAAATGGGCAGTTTTCCACTCAGATCACTGGATTTGCATTATCATTTTCCAAGTTTGTTCTTTGGGGATTTTTTTTACTGGAATGTATGGATGTTACATACTCTTGGGATTATTGCTTTCTGTACACGTCTTCATGAGGAAAAAGGTAAGTTCTTACCTCGTGCTGGTCAAGATCTTCCTACAAGGCAACTGAATGAGGCAATTTGATGTGAGAAGCTACCAGGACCTTACCCAAACCTTTCAACTTATTTCATGACAAAAATGCTTAATCTTTTCTGGATTTGATTGTATGATTTGGATTTGATTTGTCATTTACAAATGTGATGAAAACCCCCTTGTTTCTGTAGTGGAAAAAGAGGGCCCGTAATTTTTGAGGCTGTTGTATCTGTGGATGGTAACATCCCATATGCCCTTTCTCTGAGTGAAACATTCAGAAAACAGCCTGCTGAGTTGTTTCAGTTCAGAGAAGGTTATATCTCTTTGAGGGGTATATTTCCTTGTCTGAGGAACTTATAGTATAATGTAATATAATACAAAAGTAAATTATATTTTATTGTGAAGATGGAACAAGTCAGACAAATGAGATGATCCTGAACAGGGAAACCAGCCCATGCTATTTCTGCAAATTGCTCCCCCTCTTTCCTCCAGGTTGTCTTAAAGACAAGACAGGGTTCTGCAACGCTGCTTTTTAATTAGTAGAAATCCTTTTGTACTAAACCCTAATTCAGTGCCTTAATGCAGCAGGTCCTGCAGAGCCAGCAAGCTTGCGTGGGAGCATGAATACATGAAATCTTTTCCCTGGCATCCCTCTGAGTGAAGGTTGGCTTCTGTTCCTAGTTATCTTCTGTGGTGACAGCTCGGAGTTTGCAGTGGCAAGCAGGGAGGCAGGGGTGGGAAGGGAGGGAGGGAGGGAGGCATAATAACAGGTGATTGCTCTGTTATCTCCGTGGCATCACTGAGCCTTATCTTAGGGGTATCAAGCACTGTGGTTATACCTTTCTTTGCTCTGTACAGCTACCTGGCACCACTAAGTACACCAAGTGTGGCTCCTGCTTAGTCAGTCACTCTTCCCAACTTATGTTAGGTTTTTTCTTTACTTTCAATCTGCTACACTTTAAATGAACTTTTATATGTGAACACACATATAAAAGAAAGCACTTACCAATTCAATATTTTACCATTTGCTATCTTTAGTTAAGGAGTTAAAATTCATACAAGTAGATCATTAGAAACTTTTGACTTTTCAGGGCATGCTGTGCCCCTTCCTGCTCTCTATGAATTGGTATTAGGTTTTTGGGGTTATAATGAAGCAATACAACTCTGAGGAAAATAGCTTTTAGCCCCCATCAGTTAGATCCCAGTTTAATCTCTGACTTAGACACCTCACTGAGCACTGTCTTTTGAGGCTCTTGCTTTAATTAATGGAGACAGAAGGACACATCCAAGAATGACTCAACTGACCTAAGATCTGATTTAGCCTTTGGATGAATTTCTCCTCTGTTGATTTTCACTGACACTGTATATATGAGTTGCTGTGACACAGCGGTGTAACTCCTGTATACGCATTTTTAATCTGAAATGCCAAAGCCACAAAGGTAGAAAAGGTTCTCCGAGTTATTAGATTTATTTAATAACCACGCATTCTTTTCAAGAATATGCCTAAGGAAATGTTAGGGGTCTTACTGCCTTCTTGCTGCACCTCAGGGTGTACTCAGTTTATGGTTTTAAGCACTCCTCTTTGATCAAGAAGGCTAGATTTTTTTGCTTTTTGTTTTTTAAATTAAATGCTGGGACTCTTCATGCTACCTTGTTTTCAGGTGTTAGGCTAAAGAGTACAAAATGAGTATGCCAAACTTGACAGCACTTTTGCAAGGTCTGTATGTTAGTACATGTTACAACTCCAATTACAACCATTCAGTAGTCTCCTCTAGAAATGCTCTTTTACATGAGTACAAGTAAGGTGATTATGGCATTTGAAGCTCCTGTCTCCAAAGATATTTGTGTGTCTGACTTCTTTTGTTTTCTACAGTGCTTACTTAAATGTTTTGTGGATTTGCTGTGCATAAAGCAAATGATTTCTAAAAAAACTATGGCTACTTGTGTTTCATAATCTGTATTTTTGTATCTTACAAAAGAGCCAGTTTGATCAGTTTAGTGGCTTTTTTGCCGTGTAGTTTTTCTTGCCAGTGTATTTATTTATCACTTTTATATTGCAAGGATAATATCTGAAAGAAGATCACTTTCAAGGTACATTTTTGAGAGCCTTAGGAGTATGATGAAAGTGCACACCACCATATTTTTTTCTTCTAGCAAACCTCTTTGGCAGGAAAGGCTATCTAATGCTTTGATAATGCCCTGGAGAAAAATTTTTAAAAAGTAAAAGTGCGGTTGAGACCTGCATCCTCATTTTACCAAATGTCTGCAGCTTGGAACTGTGGCATATTTGGAATTAGTTAAATAATTTTAGCTTCTATTTCGGTGGCAATGAAAAATAAAAGTATGGCAAGAAAATTGATGATGATAATGATGCCTGGATAGGGGCTTGCTCTTACACTGATTGTTTGATGTCTATAACATGCTCATGTTGTGGCTTTCCTTCAGATAAGACACTCTGAGTGTCCCTTTCCCTCATAGCCGGCAGTAGCCCTGGAGTTCTCTACTTCTTTGTGAATTTTGACTGAAATCAGTCTCCAGTTTAGAAGTTGCAAAGGAATGACACACACACAAATAGTGTGATTTCATAACCCTTATCTCTCATGAAAGAAAGATTAAAAAGCTTCATGGTCAAGAATGTTGAGCTAAAGATGTAAAAATTAACTCTTCCAGGTGAGGAAAGCTGTGCAACAGGAGGGCTTCAGCAGAAGGAAGAGAGGTTATAGAGACATCAATGACATTGACATCAACATGAACGACCCTTTATTTACAAAGCAATGGTACCTGGTAAGTTTTGAAAGAAAATCACAGTGATCATACCTAAATAATTGTCATTCAAGCCATTCTGTGCTGCTGCAATGTTTTACAAGAGTTCTTTCCACCTACACCACGAGAATTTGGGAATGGATCCAAGCATCTGTTGTGTCGTTTTTAATTGTACCCCTTTTATACTGGGAAGACCCAGCACGTTCCGAGAGCTAAATTTCATTTCAGTCAATGGAAAGATCCTTAGAAGGCTTAAAAGAGAACTGTACTGATGTCCTGTGGGCATTCCTGGTGTGCTGATGTGATCCCTAAAACTGCATATGAATCATATCTTTGAGCTGATGCCAGGTAAAATATTGTTATAGACTTAGAACAAAAAGTTCTGGTGTCTTGGCTAGCAAAAGTTGAGGGGTTTATTTCCTTATGGAAATTTGAATATTAATTGATTTCCTTCTGTCAGACTCAGAACAGCAGAAAAATAATGAATTTTGGCTTAAGCTAATGTCAAAAGAAATTGATATTCTTCTAAATTGTTTCATTTTTAATGTGTCATATTTTATAGGGAGAAGTCTTTAGTCTTAAAGGATAAATCATATTTTTATGTGAAAGTAAATAAATTTCTATCAGTATTAAAATGATTTTTCTTTTTAAAAAGTTGATGAAGTAATTCTGGTCAGTTTTAACATTGCAATCTATTTATGATACTTAGTAAATGCAGTACTGCCTCGTTAACTTTAGAAAGGTCTTTTTGCTTAAGAGCAATGTTTCTTATTCTCTTTCCTCTTAATCCATTTCTTACGTTTTATGAATGCATCCCGTATGGCTGTGGGTTTTTTTCATAAGGCAAGAGTTTTCAGATGAATGGGGGCACATTAGCATGGATGGGATTTCATCCTTCATGAGTTGATAAAATAAAGTGTGGATTTTTTTTCTGGTACTTCATCAAAATATTGCAGTGATAAAAAATAACAAAAATTTAGGAAGCTATGTAGTAGATCCTTGCTTTCAAGAGAAAAGGGTTTCCTGCTCATAAGTAAGTACTCTGTAAAATCCATTGGTGTAACTTTTTTCTGGATTGACCCACTGGCTTGACATGCTTAAGCAGAAAAGTCTTTTTTGGAGTCCAAAAGATTCAGTGTTTAACCAAATCTTATAAACTACAAAGAATTGAATTTACCCAGTATTGGTTTTTTTAGGGTTTTTTACAGTTGCATTGTTGCAGTAGATATGATTATGTACAGATGTGCACCCCAAAACAAACGGGATATATTTTCCATACCAAAGGTACATGCAAAGACATAAAGAAAAATTCAGTTACTGTGGGAATATGTCAGTCAAGTAAAAAAAACTATTTTTCTTTTTCACTGATGTTATTAGATTAACACTGGTCAAGCAGATGGGACTCCTGGACTTGACCTTAATGTAGCCGAAGCATGGGAGCTGGGATACACAGGGAAGGGAGTAACCATAGGAATTATGGATGATGGTAAGTGAAGACTGAGTGCTAATTTAATATTTTTAAGTAGCTTTTTTTCATGTAGTCAAAGTCAAAAAAAAGATTAAAAAGTAATAATAGATTGCTTATAGTGGTGAGACTATTAGCCTCCATAAAGACCTTGAGATCTTCAGGGAAAATATTATATACAAAGACTTCACTAGGGATACTGAGGCATGGTTATCCAAATATTAAAAGTAGTTTGCAATTATCACTCAGATATCTTCCAGGGCAAACTATAATGGCCATTGAACCAAAGTAAAAACTCCCCTTGACTTCTGTAGGCACTGACTGGGGGATGTAATTGCTCTGCAAAAAATACTTAAGAAAATGTTTTCTGGGTTACATTATTCTTAGTCATACTTGACAGCTGAAATAATTAACACTTTTATGCTGAATGTCAATAAAGATCTGCATACTAAATATATTACTAATTTGAGGCTAAGTTCAGGAAAGATGAACATAAAAGTTACAGTTGAAGTTATAGTTTTTCTACTTATGGGTTCCTTGCTGAAGTACAGGAATTCTGTGCAATGTCTCAACACTTTTCTTTGCAATAAATTTTGAATATTTTCCTTTTATGGAGAATGAATTATATTAAAAATAAATAACTAAAATATTTGAATCCACATATGTTTTCTAGGGTCAACTGAGATCTGTCCTCACTTACTTCTGTTCCTCATTTGCTTACTCCTAAGACAAGGTTTTTGTGGAAATAAGAAAGTAAACTGGATAGTAGGAAGAAATTCTTTATTGTATGGGTGGCAAGATAACAGAACAGGTTGCCCAGGGAGGTTGTGGGTGCCCCAACCCTGGAAGTGTTCAAGGCCAGGTTGGATAAGGCCTTGAATAACCTGGTCTGTATATTGATGAAAGATCAATCTCATGGGAGAGATGATCTCTAATGTGTCACAATTTCATTGATCCCAGAGAGGCAGGACTTGGCTTTCAGATTATGACTGTGATGGGAATGATGGCAAACTATTTGAGCTTCAGGTCAAATTAAGCTGATTGCCCATCAGATACAGCTTTTAGAGAAAGCTTTGCCTTATAATTTGTTTCCAGTAACTTCAGAAAAGAGGGCCCGAATAACAGGATTCTTCACTGAGGCTTTTGTTGGCCATTTACCATTTGGATCAGTAAGGTACAAGGGTCTCTTCATAGAAATCTAGTGCTAAGACACTACAAAATTGGAGATAATCTTCTCATCAGAATAACCATGATGATATGGCATTCTCATTGCAAATAAAATAGAGCTTATAATGGTGTTGTGGTTGGAGAGACATGAGAGAGTAATGATGAAAATGTAATATGGGATTGCTGGCCATTTCTTTGTATGTTTTAACTGGATATGTGGCCAGTCTTCGCGAACGAAGATTTGGGGAAAGGTCTTTTTACCTTTCCAGCCTGCGCAATGGATTTTTTAGGTGAGACACAGCCTGTGCTGAACTGAGCCCACCCTTTAATCCTAAGGTTCATCTGCCGGGGCCAAGCAAGCTTGGACAATGGCAGTGAGGTCCTCAGGACGTAGGTTTGTTTAGAGTGACCTTCTCATAGACGGATGGCCTCACAGGGCTAACGGGCTCCATCTGCCCGGGGTACTGGCTGGGATTCGAACCTGGGTCGCAGCGGTGAGAGTCCTGCATGCTAACCACTAGGCCACCAGGGGACCCCAACTGGATATGTAATAGCTCAGGTTATCCCATTTGAATTTAGATCTACTGCTTCTGTTACACCTTCCACTAGGATTTGTACATTTGCCATATGTAGAAAGAAGCCATGCATTAGAATGAGTATATTCCACACCAGTGCCCTGTTACAGTCTTTGCCATGATCATTTTCCTATGGTTGCAAGGTAATCTTGTCCTGTGATCATTTGAAAATTTTTTTTGAAAGTTGTAACCTTTGGTTTCTGTTCTGTCATTGTGTTACTGCAGGAATTGATTATCTGCATCCAGATCTTGCATCAAATTACGTAAGTACACGCTGACCTTTTCTGTAAAATGTGGATTTTCTTATTATAGTCCTTCTGCTACAAAATTTTAAATAGTGAGTAGACCAGCAGTGTACAGCTGAACTTCTGATCTTACGATGATGAATTTCCCATTGAAAGAAGCAGACTGAAAATGGGACTACCTATGCAAGGAATGGCAAGGTGACAAGGCTCTTTGTGAGGAATGACAGTGCTGCATCACATTGCATAAGCTGCAGCTTGCAATATTGGATTTGGGACAGAATGAGTAACCTGTGAATTGGCTCTAAATCCTACTATTAAGATGCAGAATGCTGATGTCACGTGGAGGGCCATGGAACTGTGGGCTGTGGCAAGGCTTTTAAAGCCTCCAGGAACAGTTTAATTCCTTACTAACAGGTGTTTTGATCCAGTGCTTCAAAGCACATGCAGGGCAGATTGTGTGTTCTCGGCACATACTGTGCCAGTTGATTGTTCCTCAAGCCTCAGGTTTCATACCTTTGGACTAGAGATTTTCATATTTCTTAACTCTTCCAGGCTCTCTCCAACCCCCCGGTGGCGCTGGCACTCCTATCTCCAGGTGCCTACAAGGGCTCCCAGCACCCATGGGCTGCTCTGGCACTGTGCTTGTGCCAATTCCTTGGGCCATGGGCAACAAGAGGCTCCTTGCCAGGGGAGTCGGAGTGTCCCTGCTTTAGGTCTTGCTTTTCTCCTACAGTCAGTGTCTTCCTGAGGGAAGCCCAGGCTGCTTCAGCTGAGCAATGCAGTTTAGTTTGCAATTGCAACTAAATGAAAAAAAGAACAAAGACAGCTGGAGATTTTGATACAAATATGAGCCATTCAGATAGAACAGCTCCAAAATGAGAAAGGCAGTTATTTTTACATACTTGCAGATTGGAAACTAATAATACACAGAATGAAAACCTATTCGTTGTTGCAAGCAGCAAAGCACATTTGGTAGATAATAAATGGCTATAGAAAGTGTTGCACAAGGAATCTGAAAAACAGCTGACCACAGAGTGCAGATTAGCCAGTTTCACTCCTTATGAACTGGCTTAATAACTTGATAGCAGCTGATTAAACCCTATGCCCTGACTGCAAAATTCTCTCCCAAGAGAAATAATTCAGTAGGATGTTCCCAGTAGGATGTTCCCATAAAGTGATGGAAATAAAGAAGATTGTAAAAGACAGCCTTTTTCTTTGCAAGAATTGTGCTCTGTATATGTTCTAGAATGGGATGTGGGCACAGCACATGCTCTACACTCACTTTTCAGCAGCAGGCATAGACAGAGAATGTGGGAATATTATTTTCCAAAAATCATATTTCAAACAAGCAAAAAGTCTGTACAATGTATGTAATGTAACAGTTCTGTTGTTAACAGTGAATTTAGGATTATGACCAGAAACCAAGAACAGATTTCACTGTAATACAGTGTTTTCTCTTTAAATTCCAAAAATATTTTCTGTTTGATGGATTCAATTTGTCAGGCTTGGCAGAAATGTATTGTTTTTAGAGTGGCATTAGTGAGTGTTCTGGAAATGAATGGAAAATGACACAGAGAATGACTGTGCACAGACATGATGGTAGAAATCATGAAATAATGGAGCTGGAGAGAAATCTGCAAATTGAGAAAAGAGATATTGGGGTGTAAATTGAAGAAGTAAAGCTGTCTGGGCATGGGGACAGCAAACCTTTAATGGCAGTCATGAAAGACTTGTGAGGAGACTGACCTTGAGATGAGAATCTGAAAAGGTTTGTGTAGGATTGACTTTGTCCAAGCAAGGAGAGGTTCTGTAATGGAGCAGTGATCAGGCTGTGGAAGAATACAAGAAGATTATCTGGCCAATACAAATTGCAGAATTAGGCAACAAGGGTAAGACAGTCATTAAAGGAGCAGCAGAAACCCCACATGAAAGATCACAGTCTTAAGGGAGATAACACCCCAATGCTTTTAATACAGAAATACAAAAATACGAGCTGAATACATGAAATCTCTGGTTCCAGGCTGTCACAGCACGGTGTCTGAGAGGTGGCTGAAAGTTGACTCCTTCTCCTGCTGCTAAAACCTGCCAGCCCCTCCCTCACCCAAGCACAGCACAGCAGTTGTGGGGTTTGGTTCATCTGTGCTTTGCCTCTCACCAAGAGGCTGCACAGGCCTCCTTGAATCTCAGGAGATCCTGCTCTGGCAGCATCTGCTGTCTCTCAGAGGCCACAGGGCCCTTTTTTCCCAGTAGGTAGTAATTTGGGCATGAACTGAAGACAAGGACTTCAATTCAGCTGAAGGAAGCATCAGTTTAGATGTAAAAATGGAATGAAACCAGTCTCTTAAGGAATGAGCTGTTAACTTGCTTCGGGCTGGCACAGCAATTGCAATCACTTTTGTACGACTCCTGTACCACTTTTGCTGTTTCACAACATCTGCACTTTGGGGCAGCCTTCTCTGAAGTTATATTGTTTATTTTTTAGGAAATTAAAAGCTTGTAACTTATGTTTCTCAAGTGTGTAAGTGCCTGCGTACCCTGGCAATGTCTGTACATCTTGCTTGGAAAATTGGGAGCAATTAGAGAGTCTCTCAAAAGTGGTGGGTTTGGCAGTTGAGCATTTTCAAGTATAAAAACTTGGCATTGGTTAGTCAGTTTAATTTGGTTTTTATGATTTTGACTTTCTGGATTTCTTCTGTGAATGGTTTAATGGGGGTTAGCACTTAGATGAAATGGAGTGTTGGGGAAGGAAAAGGTCTTTCTGAAGAAAAAAACAATTTGTATTTTTTCCTAAAACTGCTGAACTTCGACCTGTCATATGGAGTGCACTTCTATCCATATTTTTCTTTGCAGTTTTTGAGCTTTACTGCTTGAATCATCCATTTCTGGTTTTAATGCACTTTATATACATGGAAAGGAGTGTGCCTGCTCACAGTCAGGATGCACTGCTCTTCCAGCACCGCCTCCCAGCTTGCTGCAGTATATCTACTTGCTTTTCTGGGATACGGGGGCTATGGCTAAGCTGGAATTTTCCATTCTGCACTGTGAATGCAGAGAGACTCGATGTCAAACAATCTATAGTTTCTTCCAAGACTCGGAAACCCTGCAGAGGTTCAACCTTCAGGAAATTATTTTTTTCCCCACAAAGAGAGTCCTTCATTATGAACTGATAATTAGAAAGCTGGAGCCTAATGTACTCTGTGGTTTTCTTTCAACTCAGAATGTACATATAAAGCCAGCAATTTTCAGGACTGACTTCTTCAAGTGAGAAAGAAAGTTACAAGGGCTGCATATGAGATATGTCTAATAAAAGAAGAAAACAGCAGCCTTGGGGGATGAACATTACAAATTTCAGTACATTGTTTTAAAGAAAAACCTAAGAGAGCAAATGGAGATTTTTTCATGTTTACAGAAACATAAGCTGAGCTCTCTCTCATATCAGTTTGTATTGTGGTATTTTATACTTAGCCACTGTCTGCTGGTGAAGGTCAGTGTAGCAGCATTATCCCACTTAGAGCAGCAGGGAGCTGATCATCTCCTGTAAGTGGGTTTGTCCCTGATTAGCAGTAGTGAGGAAAATCAGGATCCCACCAAGAGGCTCGGGCCAGGAGTAGAAAATTGCTAGTTTCAGTGTCTGAACTCTGCCTGAAGATGAAAGCCTGTTTCAAAAAACCTAGGGAGGGAAAGAGAACAAACACTGTAGGAAAACCAGAGGCAACTGTGTGAGTAGTTAACTTTTTCACAAAGTATCAGTAAATGTAGGATGAGAATCATGCAGCAATTCTTAGTAATAGACAGTAATTGAAGATATTCAAATAAGAAAGAAGATTTTGAAATCTGTGAAATTACACAGATGTGACATGCACAAACTAGTGTGCAGTCATCTGAGCAGCTCTTCATTGCTGGCCTTACCCAAACTTCCTGTCTTTTCTTCTCTGTAGCATGGATCCTTATGGTGCAACCTTATCTTCCAAGGTCCTTGCCAGCTGTCATTCAAGCTGTACATGGGAAAGACCCTATGAGGGAAGACTTTTTGGATTTACCCCAGGGTTAATTGTTGTTTTCTGTAATCTACCATTTCTTGTTCAGATGTGAGCAGCAGATGGTCTTACCTGTCTTGTCTTTACATTTTGTTGACATGTCCAAACACTCCATACACTTTGTTGAGCCTCTCTCTCACAACTTTTGGTAACTTGTCACCAGCTAATATAATAACAGCTCCCCCTAGCTTGCTGAGAGGCAAGTGGGAGCATATTTTTGGAATAATTATCTTATCACATAAGCAGTGAAGCAGGGAAATGTTCTACTTCTGTTATGAGCTACATTTGCCATTGTTTGCTAGAGGAACAAAAACATCGTTGAATAATCTTTTCAGCCACAAAAGAAATAAGAAATAGTACAGGCAATAAATTATATGCTGCAATATGTGCAGCAAAGCGTAGTGACAGCATAAAGGATCTTCTTTCTTTTAGAAAATCTGTTTTTCCTTCATTAGCATGAATTTCTGAGTATGCTTTGGACTCCCTGCTTGCCACCAAAAGGACCAGAAAACTGTTCATTGCCTGATCACAGTGATTCACCAGTACAAACCATCAATATCTCTACTAAAATCACTGGGACCTAGTTGTGGGGTTTTGTGAGTTGACAGCTCCACTGACATCTATTGAACCATGTGCTACTTTGACCCTGATGATCACCCCAAAATCCCAGCTGATGTAATTGCCTGAGTCAAACAGAGTTCACGCGTAACTGGTGGGGAGAAAAATGTTACCCTTCCAAATCTGATATTTGTTGGAAACACTCTGAAGACCTTGAAAAGCTCCCAGTGTCTCTGCACAGTCATTAATGTCAACCCGGGGATCCACAGGGATCATAAAGCCAAACTATAGCAGAGTCAGGGAATGATTCCATTTGTCTTCATGAGACCCGATTCCTACAATAGGATTTTCAAAGGACCCTGAGACACTTACACTGCCATTTCCTACTGCATTTCAAAGGCTTATTGAGCACATGCACTAGACACTAAATTTCAATAAACCCTTACTGCTAATACATCAAATGGGCAAACTGTGTGCTGCCCATCGTTGCTAGTGCCTAGTTTTAATTGTAATGTTGAAATACCATTTATTATCAAAAAATAAAGAACAGAATCAACTTGTTTCAGGTGTTTCAGCACATCACTAATTAGATTTTGGGTTGGTTGGTTTCATTTGTGTTTTCTGGTGTTGCTTTGGAGTTGGGTTTTTGCTAACAGGTCTTCTAAAATAAAAACACTTTATAACAATTAAAAATTATCAACCAAAACCTGGGATAAATTCACAATACATCCTTCTGCTAGCACTAAAAATACAGTAAGAACACTGATGGTTGGATGCTGTTGCAAGCAGATTGTGGCAGAAATTTCATGAAGAAATTGCTGAGACAGAACGAAGGAGAGATGATTTGTGTCACAGAGCTGTGTTTGCAGCTGAAAACTGGATTTCTCTCACTGAAAGATATTATGCAGTGGCTCTGCTAGAGCCCATTTTGAGAGATCTGGACTCTGAATACTTGGCAAGTTCTGGGGCTTGGTGCTTACCGCCATCCATGCTGGAACAGGCACGGCTCCACTGATGTGGGCCTCTCCAGAAGGATGATCTGATTTACAGTGGCTGTAAAATATCCTCAAAACACAGCTCCTTTGGATTCAGAAGATACTAACACACTGTAAGTGTATTTGCCTGAGATTATTTTCAGAGCACTGAATGCTGGCAAAAGGTTTCCAGCTTTATTGTATATTAGAACCACCTGAAAGGGATAATCTTCAAGTTAAATGCGCTCCTGATGTGCAAGCAACATGAGATGGTTCCAAAGACACTCCTTTTGCAAACTAACAACCACTCATTGTCCACAGCGTTTATTTTTCTCTATAATCAATGTACTTAATTAATCAGCTGCACACTGAGAAAGTGCAAGGTGGCTAATTGCTTTAATCATTAAGCACTGCTATTAATTTTCACTTAAGGCATCATCTGTGGAAAGTAAATTAAGATTGTTGAAATGAGAAGTGCACAGGGATGGAAGAGAGCAGTGGATATTTCTACATCAGTTCTGGCTGGTGCTTTTGCAATTGGCTCCAGGGTCTCTCCAAGTAAGTCTTTTGGAAATATTTTCTTCTTTTATTAGGTAAGAAAAGTAGAGGAAAGATGTTGGTCTTCACTGTTTGCCGTGGAGGGAGCTGGCGTTGCTTCGGTGTGCTGGGGTTTTTTTCTAATTGTCTGCCTTTCTGCAGACCAATTAGCTTTTGGAACTGGCCAGAAATCTTCCATTAGAACAGCATTTTTGCTAGGAAAGATGAGTGGTTTATAAAATTAAAGTGTCCACTGGAAAATTGAAGTGAAATATTTTTGTTTTGGATCAGTTCAACCTAATTTTAGATGTTTGACTTCTAGAACATGCTGAAATAAAACAGCAGAAACAAAATCCACTCTGATGCATGGTCCACTTGGGAGAACAGGGTCAGACACACTGGAGGCAATGCACACCATGGAATTTTAAAACCAAGTTCAACAAATTGAAGGAAAGAGCTTTTATTTCCCCAAAGTGAAAATAACACATTTTGGGTTGAAAATGCTAAAAAAATTGGAAGATTTTTCCATTTGAAAGCTTTTATTTTCTGTTTTTCTAAGAACAGTTATTTTAACTTCTCATAGTATGTGGAAATCTATGGATGTCCATCAGTATTCAAATGGAACTTAATTAAAATTCATGCTGTAGTTACATTTTGGCTACCAAGATATCACCAGGGAAATCTAAATTGGTGCATGTGGGGAACTGTAGTCCCTCACAAAGCTTCATCAAAATCTGATGGGTGTTAGAGATTTTTGGGCCCAGTGATGATTTAGGCAAGGAGAGTTGCAAACCCACTGTTAACTAGTGGGCATGCAACTGGTTTTAAAAGGAGAGTTTTGGCCCAGCCCTCTGGATAAACCAAACTTGCAAAGCAAAAGAGGAGAGGAGAGCAGGGATGCTCAAGGAGTCCCCTTTCTCCTGCAAAACCATAATGGCTTAAATACAGTAGATAAAGATGCAGATGATCTCCAATTCTTTAAACATCTCTCTTTCACTGAACTTGTAAATTAATGAGGCTAATTTGAAATTAATATAATCTTTTCTATCCTGGCACTGCATCTTGGCATGGTTGTTTGCTTTGCATTGTTTGATTTTAGTTGTAATTATTTTCTCTATATTAATATTTTACTTCTTGGTAGCTATGTAGGCAGTTAAGATATTTTTAAACACCTGCCCTATTTCAGATTGCTCTGATTTAAATATAATTTTCTTCGTTTCTGTTGCATTCCCAACAGAAGCAATAAGCATGAGAAACATCTCTTACCAGGGAACAAAATGGCAGTGCACAATGTCTAATAAAATTTTGGCCACATTGAAGTCGCTGGTAGTTTTTCTGTACAGTTCAGAGAAATCCGAAATTTGGCAGGTCATACAAATAAGAGGTTTGTAATATTTCTTCTACTGTGTATGCCTTTTTTTTTTTTAAATCATCACAGTAAGAGGCATCAGCTTCAATAGAGCAAATAATGATACCAAGAAACATGACTGCCTGGGATAACATGTTTTGCTGTAGAACAGGAGCTTGTATGTGATGAAATTTTGGCTACTTCCAGTGCTGTGTAGCCGCTGTTTGGTGAAATTTAAATGGATATGGTAGCGCAGACCTCAGTCACATGTCCCCTCTGTTTTCCTTACTTGTAAGCATTGATGTAGATTGGGGATTGTTGGAAATGTTTTGCAAATTAATTTTATTAAATGAGGTGAATCTCTCTTTGAATATGTACCAAGGAGAACACAGAGACTGTGCTGTGTTCAAAGACTTCATAATTTCAATGCTGGCACGTGTTTTTTAGAATTGCTTCTTATGAGAAACTAAATCACTTTAATTCAGTGGCACTTAATTTGGTAGCAGAATTAGTCAACCATGATACCCTGTCTGACTGATGTAATTATGAATCTTTCTGTCAGTCAGCGAATGATACCTAGGATATTTCTTGAATTTACACATTGAGTAAATTATTGTAAAAACATTAGCGGTGATCAAATATACTAATCTTTGGGAGAAGAATCTGGAATGATCATGTACTATTTAAAAGCATAAATACCTGCAGAATGTACTATGTGTGGATTTCCATAAGAACATTCTGAAGATCCCACCTTCTCTCCCTGTAATTTCGGATTTAGCTGTCCATTGGTTTGGCTGATTCCACATGGAATAACCAATGCAAACTTTTTAATTAATGCAAAGGCATATAAATTGGTGCATTAAAATCCCTGAGAGCCCAGCATGTCTTAACAGATATTATTCACATAATTAATACTCCCCTGGCATGCTCACAAACCATGCTAATGAGGTGAGCGTGCATCTGGAATAAAGCAGAATAGATCCTCAAGACCTTTTAACTCTGAGGCTTATAAATCAACCTGTGTTTGCTTTCTGTGACAGAAGAAATGTAGATAAGTTTGCATTATGTTTTTGAGTCTCTTCTCTGAAATTTTCACCTCCTTTTGATTCACCTACAATGTCACTTTTGTGTCCATTCATCTTCTTCCATATTTATGCAATTTAGGTGGAACATGAGCTGTGCAATTATTAAGTTTCTTCTCTTGTTAGTTGAGAAATGTTTCACAAGAAGGAAAACATCCAACCACTTTTCTGTCTCATCTGTTCTCACTTCTAGTTCCTCTGCATCATCAGATTAGTTCTCCCTGTCCTCCCCTCTCCATAACCACTGCAAACTAGGTCTCTCTGTTGTAGCTAAACCCCCAAACCACCTAAGCCAGGTATTTGCAAAGCCACAGTTTGCCAGTTCCATAACAAAGACTGGTGTTACCTCTGAAGGTGGTCACCCTTAACAACCTGCCAGGTTTGTTTTGTGAGTGCCATTACAACCACATGCCCAGCATTCCTGCCCTTTGCTGTGAGCATTGCTGACAATTGATCAGTTTTAACGACTCTGTGATGCCAATGCCTGCTAACCACAAACCACTGCAGAGTGTTGGCTCTTCCAGCCCAAGTGACTACTCTTTGCCCAGACCATGTCATGCTAAATGACTGGGCTTGAATGACTGCTGAGTTTGTATTGCAGGCTCTGAGCTATTGATTTTCTTACAATAATGGAAAAGAATTCTCCCATATCCCCAGCGTGCCACTTAAGAGACCTTTATGCTGTGATCTGAATCTTGCTGTGCTTGGTGGGAGAGCCCATGGCAGATATTGGTAGATGTTAGATTGGGCTCATTGACAGGAGCAGGAGTCTTTAGCTCCCCTTCTTTTCCCACTCATCGCCCCAAGAAGCTGTAACACTGCAAAGACAACCTTTACTGCAGCTCAGCACCTAGCACATATTTGATGTACTGACAGACTTGTCAGCTATTTCTTATAGGGATATAACTAAGAATAATGGACCTTAACCTTATTTCTCTCCTGCCAGCTTTATAACTCTATTACTCTCTCAACTTCAGTAGGTCACACCAATACATAATCAAAGTATCTGAAGGGGGGAAAAAAATCCATGTATTGGAAAGGGAAGGTGGGCCAGGTTTTTAATAAAACAGAACACTAAAGCTAGGTGAAATTAGTGTTCACGGTATTTTTCAGTGAAAGTCATTGCACAATTTGTATTTCCTATTATGGTAAAATAATCCAATGGCTCATAAATCTCTAGCAACTCATATGCCAGTTTCCCCTCCCCCCTTAATTAAAGAAATCAAGGAGTTCATTCCATAATCTGAAGCTTTAAGGCTTTAAGCTTGCTGCTTGCCTTGAAAATATTTTAACAATTACTACTTGCTTAATTTATTTGTGTTTTACTAATTTTATTGTTTTAGCCAAATGACTCCCTGTAAACGTATCTCCTTGTATTTTGCGGTTACAGCCTAAGGATTCTTCTGCATCTTCTCTGAAAATTAAGGAATGTTTGGCTGAGCAGAAATAGGTTTCAGTGTTCTGTAGGTTAACTTGCCTTCAGAGCTTTGGCTCTGAGTAATTAACAACCGGTGATGTGCTTCAGGTTTTCTCCACATCAACCTGAAAACTGTGGAGCGGGCTAAGAATGCCAAGAGGTGAATCATGAAGCAGTGTCTCTGTTATAAACACAAGTTCATTTGGCTGCTTGCTTTTTAATAAAGTGTCATGCCGCCCTCAGTTTCTTACCTGTTTCCCTACGTCAGATAAAGATGCAGGGGAGAGGAAATGAAAGGTTTTTCAATAAGCTAGTTTTGTTTGTAAAAATTGATTAGAAAAAAAATTCTCCACCTCTTAAAAATTCTGCCCAACCTAAATTTTCTCTGAGTCTTTGTGATTCCTTTGTATTTTTGGTCCTGTTTAACCTCTGAGCCAAGTGTTAGCAAACAGCCACAGGGTTAGATGGCATTTAGCTGGATGCATTTGGACTCTCATTTTGTTCACTGGAAAAACATCCAACAATCCTGGTACCTAAGAATGGAATTGCTAATTTCTTCTGTTCTTTGGAGCTGGAAAATGTTTGTGCTTAGTGTGCTATACAGCACTGCTGTACTGCCCCTCTGCTTTATCCCCATGTGAAATAAAAAGTATGTTTAGCTGCAGCCTTTCTTTTTGAAGATGCTTATATGCTGAAGAGCACCAGCCAGCAGTGTAGCTCGTGTTGGTTTTCTGAATTTGTCTGCAGGGGAAGTAGGAAGGAAATTAGTGGGGAAAAGGTGAAATAAGTGGTTGTGTGACATTGTAGTATGAAGTGATGTTGTAGAAGGATCATCAGTTACCTGACAAAAAAATCTGTTTAATGAAGAAAAAGAAAACAATTCGAGATTATCTCAGTGAAACTATTTTTCTTCATAACTGTAACTTTAAATGCTACCTTAATGAAGATAAATGTTAATGTGAGACTCCATGTTTTTTTCAACTGCCTTTTTTTGTTTGTTTGTTTTTAAAACTAAGCAGTGAAAAACTTTGAGCTTTGCAAAATAAGTTAGATCAGAGATGGGACAGCCAACATGTCTTCCTATAAATTCAGAAGCTGGATTATTAGAATTCTTACTGCTTGTTATCTCAACTATTTTTACTGGTCTAAATTAAGCAGTAATCCCCTCTTTGTTGTTTGCAGTCAGTTTATCCTCTTTTGTCTGTAATTCTACTAGTTTTGGCCTAATCCCAGATGCTTGGTGAGTGTTGAAGAAATTGAAGGAAGAACCTTTTCAGTGATAACTACAAAATGAAATCACCATTGTGGTGTGCTCTGTACTTGCTCGTTCTGTGGCCAAGCAGAGCCTCTGGTGAATACCTGAAACTGGAATACCAGAAGGGCTTATGGGCACCTCAGGTATTATTTTGGGCCCAGCACACTATTCTATCCATTTCAAGTGATGCTCTGATGTATTATTCGATGGCTGTTTTGAAAAGGAGAATAGCAGACAAGTGTGCTGCTGTCTTATTCATTATTCAAGATCTGGCTGATGTTGTCTGGCTCAGTATTTTTACTTATATGATGTACCTGTAAGAACTGTAATTTTTGTTTCTGGAGAGAGATGGCAAACTCACCAACTGTGAATTTGTTCTTGAAGGTTAATATTTTCGAACACAACTTTGTATATATTCTCTGTGTTGACAAGGTCTTGAATACAGTTCTGAATTTGCTGAATAGTAATATAGGACATGTCCATTAGTTCATGTAGAGGCACAGTTTACGAAATTGCAGATTTTTTTTTCATTTTCATTTAAAACCCCCCACAAACCAAACCAAAATAGAGCAGTGTGCTTCCCATGGCAGAGAGGAGAGGGCTTACTGTATGACAGCTGACTGAGCAGCAGTGCCTCTGTTTTTCATTAATGACCTTTAAGGCTTATAGCACCTCTCCTAGGCTAAATATGTTGACTCCTTTTTCGCCTCCTGGTGAGCGTATTCCATTTTCTTAAGCTTGTGTGTACAAAACTGAATTTCATTTTTCCACCACATGACATTGGGAGTTATTTTAGTACGGTTTCTCTGAGATGTTCTATGTTGTAATTTGAGCCCAGGGGTTTGCTTGCTCTTTGGATCAGTACAGAAATCAAACAAGCAAAAGATATCTTCTGCCTGAGATCTCTAAGGATTTGCAGTTGCCTAAGAGGGTAAGACCAGATGCCATCTCTGTTAAAAATGTTTCTCTTCTTCGAAAAGATACAAATCTCTGGGCTAAATTCACCAGTGCTTTAACGTCATGAGTAGAATCAGACTGTGACCAGTGGGATGTGTGTCTTTAA
The DNA here is from genome assembly GCF_003984885.1 of Neopelma chrysocephalum. Classification (NCBI taxonomy): domain Eukaryota; kingdom Metazoa; phylum Chordata; class Aves; order Passeriformes; family Pipridae; genus Neopelma; species Neopelma chrysocephalum. The sequence continues at coordinate 207,370 of NW_020897753.1, read as the reverse complement.
TTGAGTCCTGGATTAGCATGTGGGCATAGATATATTCCTTGAGTTACAGAGAAAAAGAGAAGTATATGTGAATTACACTACAGAGGCCTGTAAAGTCATATAAAAATTTATGGGCTTGCTGCATTATTCAAGGTATATAATTTTATTACAGAGCTGAGCAACACATGGGACAACTGATTTACTGTTATAGTCATATTTTACATAATGAATGTTTTCCACAGAAGATTTTACTGCATATATTTTAAAAAGTACAGGCAATTCTTTGGAAAATTCTGGTCTAAGCTTATTTTTAGGGAAAGCAGAATTTTATACACAGGCAAAAGTTTAATCATTTGTGCCATGGTATACAAGCTGTTACTTAATAAATGACTGAAAGGGTCTCATCATGTGATCCAATACTGTTCTGTTAACATTTTATTTGGCATAGAGGCTAGAAAGCAGAAATAGAGAAATGCCTTAAGAAGCAATACCATTCCTCTCTGTAATAGCTTTTTTATTATGTAATAGGTGTTTTTCATAAGTAATTGTGTATATATGGTGACTGATAAACATGAGATTCAAATCACTTTGCAACAATGAGCTGGTTTTAATTGAACACCCGGGATAGGACTCATCTTGTTCTAACACTGAGTCCTTAATGACTAATCTAAGGCTAGACCCCAGTCTGTGATCGATGTCCAAGATTGGTGGCTTGAGTTCTCCCTGGAGGAAAAGATCTGGCAACTACCTTAGATATTGAAAACCAAGTGAAAGACACTTCAAGTCCAAGAGAAGGAACTGCCAGTAGATTAGTTTGGCATTAAAACTGGACACTGAATCACCTGAGTGGAAAAGCAAAGTGTTTTCATTTCAGTGTGTTGTTGCAGATTCTCATCTGCACTGCTTTTGATTGTAACCTCCCAGGTTCCTGCCCTGATTAATTCTCTATGTTAGCGATAAATTCTCTCTTGCTGCCTGCTGGGGACTCCAGCCTGTGGAGGAGAATGGCAGACCACAGATTTTAATAATTCACTTCCCAAAACACAAGATGAAATATTTTAGCTATCCACCAAAGCAGTTTCCTTTTTGGTGCAGTGTTTAAACTGATTTAATTTCTCACTTATGGTTAAAAAAAAAAAAATTAACAAAGGCTGAGACATATATTTGTGGATTTGATCTTTAAATTAGGAACTTAAAGCAGCCCATTTGTACTTGTCTCTGCTGTTTCATTACCCATTTCACTGCTTCCATAGTGTGGGCGGAATATTCCTCACTGTCTTTTCTCAAAGACCATAATGAAGATAAATTGTGCAGTCAGTAGTTGTTTTCTTTCCAAGAATTCTTCTTAACTTTGCCCTTTGTGGATGGTTCCTGCAACATTAGGTATCTTTTTCCTTTGAGTGCAGTAATCCAAAATGGAGTGTATGAGAGGATGTGGGAGATACTGCACAACTTTGTTTATAGCCTGCCTGAAACCACCTTTCCATAAGTTGGCATTGGGTTACATGGGATATACAACAGGGCTGCAATCTGCTGTAGGGTGCCTGAATCATTCAGACTGGAATCCCTTTGTCTGTCACTACTATGGCACAGCTAAAAGGGCTTTCCATCCATAATTTTTGCACAAGGGAATTCTAGAGTCGAGAGGGGTTGGATAGCAAGTACAAGGTGCTCACATGTCTGGTGGTGTCCTGAAAACTCAGCCTCATCAGACCCCCTTTGATCTTAGGCTATGTAAGTAAGACTGCATTTTTTCCAGATGGGAAAATAAAATACAGCTGACCTGTGACTGAGTTTAAATTTTCATTTGTACAATATTTTTAGAATGATAGCGGTTCTGAGTGAATATGAAGCTGGCAATATATTGAAATAATTACATTTAGTACTGAGTTAGGTCATACCTAAAAGATATGATCAGAAATCACTGAAACTAAGCTTTGTTATTTGCAGTCTGAATAGTTTCCAGGCCTTGTCTATTCCAAGGCAGTAGTGCAAGAAAATTTCTTTAATTTGTGATTGAAATGCATTTCTCTCCAAAGGTTGCCAGGGTAGGCTCTATGACAGAGTAGGATTTATCTGCTAATTAAATTAGTCAGAGAGAGTCACCATTTCTATTTTGACTTTACCATAGGATGTGGTTCTCCAGTTTGTCCTACTGGAGTAGATACTGCATTAGTAATAAAGACTAAGACTGGATCTTCTGTTGACAAGCTCATTTCTCTTAAATACCATGGTGTTATTGTTTACTTTGGCTGAACCCCCAGTGTCCACCAAGACTCTGCCCAACGCCCTCCCCCAGAGGGAGAAGGAGGAGGGAAGGGGGGAAAGGAAAAAAAAGCTCGCAAAACTGAGGCTGCTGAGAAAGGCAGTTTTATATTTACACAGAGAAGAAAAAGAGAACTATAAGCACTATACACACAGGGAAAACTAACAATAAAGACTAATTCTCCATGAAAGGTGTTTTCCTCCTCTGAAAACAGCCAGCTATCCCATGCACCTGTCCCAGAAAAGAAGAAGGAAGTTGTTTCCTTCTCGTCTCTTTATATCTGAGCTGACGTAACTTAGTACGGAATAGCTTATTGGTAAAATATAGGTGACCTATCCTAGTTCCATTTCCCTCCCAGGGAGGGTTACAAACCCACTACAATCTCCACCCCTTATTCCATACCATTTTATGTCACACTACGTCCCATATTCTCCTATATCCCGTGCTTATACAGGTCTCGTCTTCTACGGTTGTCTTATCGTTGAGCACCAGCATCTGCTTAGTTTGGGTCTTTCTTGTCTGGTGACTTATTTCCTGCAGCATACAACTCAGAATATGAATTAGTTTTTTCCCAAGGTTAAATCTCTTTGAGACATACACTGAGTTTTCTGTCTTCTCTCATTATCCACCAAGTATATCCTGGTCCTTGAGCAAAAACAATCCCACAAATGGGTTTGCCTTTGCTCAAGGGAAGGTTAACCCAAACTGCTTTACCTAACATACCTCTCAAGTGAATTACTGGGACTTTGTCTCCATCCACAGTGTGAAGGGACTCTGATTGGGCGGGGCCAGCTCGATTGATGGAGCCTCTAGTGTTGACTTTGCTACATGCTGATCCCAATTCTTGAAAGTCCCCCCACCCAATGCCTTCAGAGTAGTTTTCAACAGTCCATTACACCACTCAACTTTTCCAGCTGCTGGTGCATGATATGGGATGTGATATACACATTCAATGCCATGTTCCCTTGCCCAAGTAGTAACTAAACTGTTTTTGAAATAAGTCCCGTTGTCTGACTCAATGCGTTCTGGGGTGCCGTATCGCCACAGGACTTGCTTTTCAAGACCCAGAGTGGTATTTTGGGCAGTTGCGTGAGGCACTGGATAAGTCTCTAACCATGCTTCTACCATGGTGAGCACATAGTGTTTACCTTGGCGAGTCTGTGGCACTGTGATATAATCAACCTACCAGGCCTCCCCATATCTATACTTATCCCAATGTACATGGGCATCTACATGGCGGACTCTCACAGTCAGCTTCTCAACTCGAGTGGCAGTGTCTTGCCACAAATCAGCAGCCCAGATGGGTTTTACTCTACGCATCCAATTAGTCTTTTTCCATCAATCCAGCCACCTCCACAGAGCATTGGCTATTATCCACGAGTCAGTGTAGAGGTAAAGCCTTGGCCATTTCTCTTGTTCAGCAATGTCCAGGGCCAATTGAACGGCTTTGAGTTCCGTGAATTGACTCGATTCACCTTCTCCTTCAGTAGCTTCTGCCACTTGTCGGGTGGGACTCCAGACAGCTGCTTTCCACTTCCAGTTCTTCCCTACAATACGGCAAGAACCATCAGTGAAGAGGGCATAATGTGTTTCTCTTTCGGGTAACTGATTGTATGGTGGAGCTTCCTCAGCCCAATCCACTTGTTCTTCTTCCTCCTCATCTGCTAGACTGAAGTTTCCACCTTCAGGGCAATTTGTTATGATCTCTAGAATTCCAGGGCAATCCACTTACTCCATGTAGCATCAGTGGCATGATGTATAGAGGGTACTTTTCCCTTGAACATCTAGCTCAGCACCGGTAGTCGGGGTGCCAGGAGAAGCTGTGCTTCTGTGCCAATCACCTCTGAGGCTGCTTGTATTCCTTCATAAGCCGTTAGGATTTCCTTCTTCATGGTAGTGTAGTTGACTTCAGATCCTCTGTAGCTTCAGCTCCAGAAACCAAGTGGTCAGCCTCCGGTCTCACTGGGCACCTTTTGCCAGAGGCTCCAGGAGGGACCATTATCCCTGGCTGCAGAATAAAGTACATTTTTCACGTTTCATTCTGTCCTGACTGGTCCAAGGGCCATGGCATGTGCAATCTCCTGCTTAATGTTTAAAGGCTTGCTGTTGTTCAGGACCCCATTGGAAATCATTCTTCTTACAGGTCACTGAATAAAGAGGGCTCACAATTTGGCTGTACTCAGGAATATGCATCCTCCAAAAACCTATGGCCCCTAGGAAAACTTGTGTTTCCTTCTTGTTAGTCGGTGGAGCCATCGCTATGACCTTATTGATGACTTCTGTTGGAATCCAACAATGTCCATCTTGCCATTTCATCCCTAGGAATTGAGTCTCTTGGGCAGGGCCCTTGACCTTACTCTTTTTGATGGCAAAACCAGCTTTGAGAAGAATCTGGATGATTTCCTTTCCTTTTTCAAAAACTTCCTCTGCTGTGTCCCCCCATACAATAATGTCATCAATATATTGTATGTGTTCTGGAGCCTCATCCTTCTCTAGTGTAGCTTGAATCAGTCCATGGCAGATGGTGGGACTGCGTTTCCATCCCTGGGGCAGTTGGTTTCAAATGTACTGCACACCCCTTCACGTAAAAGCAAACTGTAGCCTGCACTCTGCTGCTAAGGGGATGGAGAAGAATGCATTTGCAATATCAATGGTGGTGTACCACTTCGCTGTCTTGGACTCCAGTTCGTACTGGAGCTCCAACATGTCTGGCACAGCGGCACTCAGTGGCGGGGTAACTTCATTCAAGCCACGATAGTCCACAGTTAGTCTCCATCCTCCATCAAATTTATGTATGGGCCAGATGGGGCTATTGAAGGGTGAGTGGGTCTTGCTGACCACCCCTTGGCTCTCCAGCTCTCGAATCATCTTATGGATGGGAATCGCAGAATCTCAGTCCGTTCGGTATTGTCATCTATGTACTGTTGTAGTGGCCGTTGGCACTTGTTGATCTCTGATGTGCAACAATCCACAATGGAAGGATCTTCTGGGAGGCCAGGCAGGATAGATAATTGTTTAAATTTCTCTGTAGCCACTGTGGCTACACCAAAAGCCCACCAATACCCCTTTGGATCTTTGAAGTATCCTCTTCTGAGGTAATCAATGCCAAGGATGTAAGGGGCCTCTGGACCAGTCGCAATGGGGTGCTTTTCACATTTGTCCCCCATTAAACTCACTTCAACCTCTAGCACTGATAATTCTTGACATCCTTCTGTCACTCCAGAAATCCAGATGGGATCTGTGCTTTTATGCCTTGATGGCATCAAGGTGCAGTGTGCACCAGTGTCTACTAAAGCTCGATTATCTCTGCAGATCCGATGTGCCAGGCCATCAAATCCCCACAGTCCAGTAAACCCTATCGTCCCTTTCCTTCTCCTGGTTGAAGGCAGGGCCCCTCTATTGTTCCTGATCAGAGTATTCACTATCTGACCTTTGCATTGCCCAATCAGAGGTCCCCTCATCAGGATCACAGGAGTTGATCTCAGTCTTTTTGTGTCTCAAAGGTCACTGATTTCTTTCCGGGCTCTCTGCATCAACTACATGGACAACCTTCTTACTGGCTTTCTTCCTTCTTAATTCTTGTACCTGGGCTTCTCGTCTCTTTATATCTGAGCTGACGTTAACTTAGTATGGAATAGCTTATTGGTAAAATATACATCAGGTGACCTATCCTAGTTCCATTTCCCTCCCAGGGAGGGTTACAAACCCTCTACACATGGATGAAGCCTGACCCCTTGCACAAGTCTTTTTCACTGCCTGGATGCTGTAGAATCCAGACTTCCTCTGTTGCATTAAGATGGGATGCCTGTGCGACCCAGGCACACTGGTGAGGCCCAAAGTCTTCTAGCTCTGGATCCTGCCTCCAGCAGCAGCCAGTGGTGGATGCTTGGGGAGCAGCATGATCACCCAGTCAGAGGCTGTGCCTCCCTAGCTTTTGGCATTCTGGTTTGTGGACTCCTGGAGAAGGAGAAATTGCAGCCTAATACTCCATCCAGATTTACCTTTCACTAGTTTATCTAACTGAATTTTATTTCATTCAGGCTTTTAACCTCTGTGTTGCTGGGCAGCAGTGAATTTTGTAACTCATTACATGTTCTGTAGAAAACTACTTTTTTTTTTCTGCTGCTTCTAAGTCTCCCCTCTGGTAATTTCTATAGATTCCTATTAGCCTTAGTATTATGAGGAGTAGTAAATAATAACTCCTGCCCACCTTCTCTGTACTCTAATGATTTATAGACAACTGTCAAATTCCCCTTTTTTCCCTGGCTGAAAAGTTGTGTTCTGTTTACTCTTAGCTCATGCAAACCTATGCCATTCAAAGTGCTGTATAAGCAGTTGTGATAATTAAAAGAGGTAAATTAATCAGACACCTGGACACATAGAAGCACTGAAGATTTGTGGCTCTGGCTGATAAGATTGGAAGGCATCTTCAGGCTGAAAATCAAGGTCTTAGTGAAAGATATGGAGGGATCAAGAAGGATCTCAAAAAGGGATTCAGCTCTGAGCTAGAGGAGAGCATCAAGCCATGTGAGAGCCATTCTGTTCCATCAAATTGCTAAAAAATATTTGTTGTCTGTGCTGAATATAAGCAACCAGGCTTTCTGAAATGAGCATCCAAAAAACCCAGCTGTACAGTAACGTGAAAGATACTTAGTTTTATCCTACAAGTATCAAGGACAATGCTGTCCCTTGTTCATTCTTTTTGGGAGTTAGGGATTCTGAATCTAAACCCCAAACACTTGGGTGCTACCAATGGACTGTCTATTCCTGTACTACAGGAACTGAGAATCAGCTGAAGGGGAATGTTTTTAGGAGCAAAGCTATTCATACACGAGTCTCAAATTATCTTCAATAGCATGCTCAGCCGAATCTTAAAAGGAATACAAGTACACATTAATTAAGAATTAACATAATTCTGTTCCTTGAGTATGGTGATTATTAAAATGTAAACTCAGTGAACATACACTTGAGAGGAAGCTGCCAAATATTTTTAAAGCCTAATTTTCAGTCACCCTTTATTTATTTTTTGATTAAGAGAGAAGAAAGAAGATGGCACTTGACTTTCTGAAACTTTCCATTAACTTCTCAGATATAGCATCAAAAAGTTGCTGAGTGTCCGTAGCTGCTGATAGGGCGAATCAGGAATGATTTAGATTTACATGGAAAGCACAGACATGGGATGACATTTTGAAAAGCACCCGAAAGGCACATTTGTGAAGCTGTTCACAAGCTAAAGGACTGAGAAAATATGCAAAGGGATTTTCAGGCATATGTGCTGACCATTAATGCAGCTTTCACAGTTGAATTTTGAGAAATTTACATTCTTAGGCATTGAAATGCTTTTAGAAATCTGACTGTTGTAGTACCACAAATGAGTTTTTAAAAAATAATTCTGTTTCAGAAGACCTATGTGTCTGGTCACTTCCAACACTGTCTGGAAAATAGGATTAAAGCTTTACTTTGCCACACCAAGGTTAACACCTGAATACTCTTGTAAGTGTTGATGAAAAGGACCTCAGCAGTGACCTGAGCTCTCACACCACCCTACAATTAGCCACACTGTTTTGAAATACCAGTGGTCTGCAGGAGGCTTGGCTCTCCAGAAAGCATCTTTTCCCAGGCTTGCTGGTGTGGGAAATGGGAAATGGCACAACAGGGACTGGCTTCTGTCCAGATGCATCTTGCAGAATGAAGAGAATGAACTTTGCTGATGATTGTCAGCTTCCCCTTCAGTTTGTGTTTCACTTTGCCCTGTGTGTCTGGTTTTCAGCTGACTTTCTGAACTTCTTTGTGTTTTGCAGAATGCCAAAGCCAGCTACGACTTCAGCAGTAATGACCCCTACCCCTACCCCCGCTACACAGATGACTGGTTTAACAGGTAAGTGGATTTTAGGCAGGCTTGCCCTTCACTTTGGTTTGCTTAAGAAATTCTGAGTATTTGATGACATTTGTGAAATGGCTGTTTTCTGCTAAATTCAATGGTCACCAGAACAGACACTGCAGTCTCACTATTGCTTGAAAATTAGAGGTTACTTATGACTTCATTTTTTTAGGTGACCTCTAAATAGCACTGAACAACCATTTTACAGTTTATAAATGAAGTTGTTGCTTCAGAAGAGTGTATTTTTAGATTGTTTGAATAGGTGAAAGCTACATACCTTTTTGTCAGCAGTCCTAGGACATTCCAGTAAACCAAACCTGTATAAACTGGTTTCCCATCAACTGTGTCTGAGGAAGTATTACTACCAGCTAATTTTAAAGGCAAGTAAGCTGAAGAGACTAAAGATTTTTTTTGGGGGAAAAAGTCTTTTCATCTCATTGTAGGCTAAGAAGGTAGAAAAGCAGCATGGTGCAGAATGACCAGTTTAAAAGCAATTAGATGTTAAGTTCTGAATCGTGTATTTTCACCTTGATTTAAGGGCAGTGTACCAGAGTAACATTTTTCTAGCTACTGGAGAAGTTCAAGTCCACATACAGTGACTGGGAAGCTGTTCTATTTTGTTTATAAACTTGGAATCAACAGTGCAGCTGTGCTTGTTGTGTTAATTCTCCTGAATACATAGCAAATGCCCAAGATCCATTCCTTCTTCAATATGTTCTGAACTTGGCTCTGAACTTAGCCAGTTTTCAGCAGGAGAAGGACTGGTCCTCAAGGTATGGTATAAATGAGAATGGCCCAAAAGAAAAGACTTCAGATTTTAGAAAGTGTGACTTTTTTGGTTTCCCTAAACTTTTTTTTTTCCCCACATGGCATAGAAACATGTGACAGATTTTACAAAAAATGTGTATCCCAAGTTCTGCATTTGTCCCATGGAACAGCCCTTTCTGACAGCTCCTAGCAAGACATTAGTGTAGTCAAGGGTGCAGAGTCCAAGGTACTCCCACAAGGTGTGATTATAACCTGGTGATCTCAGAATACAGCACCTCTGGATCTGCCCTGAGGTCTCAGCAGGTTCCAGCTTGGATTTTCAAAAAATTGTTTCAGGACTTTTTCAATGAAATTTCCAAATGTCTTCTAGGCAGATGTTGCCAGTATTTGTGTAACAGCGGTGCCGAGGATTTGAAAACTTTTAAAGGTTTCAGGGCTCAGTCTTAGTGCTTATCAAAAGAAATTTCAGGCCTATTTGATGTGGTTGGGATGACAACTGGTCTTTGAGTTTTGGATGGGGATTTTTGTTTTTATTTCTAAAGAAATCAATTGTAGTTCTGTCAGAGTGCCACAACAAAGAAGCAGCTGTGCTTCCACCTCAAACAGAGGCCTCCTGGAACGGATCAAACAGATTTAGCAGCTGTGATGTCCTTCTTTGTAGTCCTGCCATTTTTCAGCTAAAACAAGATCCCAAAGAGATTTCTCCTTCATTTTGGGGAAGGACATCTAACATTTTTAAAGTAGTATGAATCCAATTAGTGAAAGGAAAGTCAGAGAAGAATTAGGGCTCTAATTTGTGAAGGTCTGCTGCCTTTCTGGCTTTATTTATGCAGAGGATCATTATAGGAGAAAGATATCACTTAGCTCTAGAGAGGAGGAAAATTAAATTTAGTTTTAGTGGGTAATGGTGGCTTCTGTCGTTTTCAGTGTGGAACTGCATAAAACTGTGTTCTGCCAAGCCCCATTAACACTGATTGTGCTGCTGTCAAGTATTTTATAGTGGGGTCCAGTTTGCAGTCCTCACCTGTTCTGCAAAGTGGCCCTGGAGGGAGAGTTACCTCCTAAAGCCTCTTCAAACAGACCCCAAGCATCCTGGATGCAGAGGTCATCTCTGGTCCCAGGTGCCTCTGGCTAATTTCAGACACTTAAGTGAAAAATCAAATGGTCACTTTTGACCCAATCTGTGGTGATTAAGAACATGATTCTGGTTTTCATAGAACTGCAACACTTTCTTCTGTTTCTGGAGGGAAAGGGGAGCTCAAGTCAGCAAGTCAGGAGGAGGAGAGCAATGGAGAAATTGCTCTGCAGATTTACTTCACTATTCTTTGGAGAAAAAAAAAAAAGGTACCTAGAGTGTATTGTATTCTTTGCCAATGAACCTCTGTGATGATGGGACTCCCTACCCCTGGAAGTGTTCGAGACCAGGTTGAATGGGACCCTGAGGAGCCTGATCTAGTGGGTGGCATCTCTGCTTATGGCAGGGAAATTGGAACTAGATGATCTTTAAGGTCACTTCACACCCAAACCATTCTGTGATTCTGTGAACCTTGAGATTACTTTCATGAGACGGGAAATTTTCTGCCTTGCAAGGTAAATCGTGGGAGCAACACATGCAGTAAAGCATTCCTTTCCTCTTTAACAATATAAAAAAGCTTTGAGATGAAAGATTTCTTGTTTTCTCCAGATTAAGATGCAAAGCAACACACTGTATTCAGCTGTTCAGGAGTAGTTGTGACTGTTTTTCTCTGCATATTTCTTTGCTATACAGTTAATTGAGTTGATGTATTCCTATATAAGCTATTACCATGACTTCTGACTTCTGCATTATTGTTACTGGTAGGTTACAACTGTCTGCTCTGACAGTCTGTCCATATGTGTAGCTGTACAGGTGCATCTGGATTGGGAGTGATTACACAGAAAAGCTGTTCAGAGAAACCTGCAATAAAGGCTCCATTTTGCTCTGTTTGCAGTCAGTGATGCACCTCCCATTGAATTTTATGCACGCAGGAGAATCAGACTCAGAATAGGATAACATGATATCCCTTTTTCCTTGAAGAATATGTTTCTCTGTGAGCAATTCCAGTGATTTGTGGAACAAGAAGCAGAGAACTGATCACCAAGGGGCTTTTGTGAGGTGCCAGTTGCATGTGCAAAGTGTCATTAGACTTTAGGAAAAAATGGGAGTTTTTGCAGGGAATATTTCATTAATCACAGCTGCTCTGCTTGTAAGCACAGATTCCCCTTCCACTTGGTGCTTTTTAAGGCTGCTGGAAGCACTTCGGCCTTTCCATCTAACAACCAGTGGCCTATGAAACCAAGCTGGGTGGATTTTACAAGGGCAGAGTGTGGTGCCTCAGACAGGGAATTGCAGTCAGGCAGTTCAGCTGCTGCTACAGGCAGAGGCATATGGGTGGCTGGGCAGCCAAGGGATTTATTCCTGTGCTTACTGTACTCACTGCTTGGCTGTGTTCAGACCCACAGCTTGGGGATCAAGCCAGGACAGGGGACACTGGGACAGAGCTGTGTTTGAGCCCGAGGAGCAGTGAAAAAACCTGAATCAAGCCCTGTTCCCAAAAACAGAGGCAGCCCCACAACACTCAAAGTGGTTTTTAGGAACCACTTTGGGAACTACCTGTGATTTTGAACACCCTCTCCTCCTGAACCACATTCAGTACCTTGGCATGTTCCGCATTGTACAGTGTGGAGGTACCAACAGGGATCAGTGATAGCTTGGCCTTTCTGTACAGCCCTCTGATTTCTTGTTGTGAGCATGCAGAAGGCATGGCTTGGGCTCCCCATCTCAGAGCACTGAGATTACAAATAACTGATCCAAATAACCAATAATTATTTCCACTCCTGTGGCCTTTGTATTCTGTATATTCTCTCACTCAGCTAAGAGTTAGCAGGGCTAAATATATTCACTATCTTGGAGACCCCATATTCTTCAGAGGTAAAAATGTTGTTTACTTGTTAAGGATCCAAAGCAAAGTAGAGGAACACTTTCCTTTCTGCAAACACTCAAATGCTCAGAAGCTGATAATGTCATGTGAAAAAAAGGGGATGGCCTTTGCTTCACAGAAGTGTCCCTGTGAGCTCTGCATATTTAACTGCTGCCCAATGCAAGCAGCTAAAATGATCAAGATACTCAGATGGTCCCAGCTCTTGAGACTGCAGCTCTGCAGCTGAAGTTAGGATGGATGGGTCCTGTCCTTTGCTGTGTGCAGAAGCATTTCAGAGCAGATAAAAAGGGACCTCAATGAAAATCTGTGCCACCTCTGACACTTTCAAAAAACACATTGATAGAAGGCAGTATAGATAGCATTGGCAGTAGGTTTTAGAAACAGAAGTAGTTTTTAAAGACAAAACAGAGTGAAATTTTCATAACTTGTACAGGTACCTTACTTAAATGCAGAAGGCAAAACTGTTTTTCAGTTGAATCCCCTTCTCCCATCTTATTTTTTCATGAATGTTCATGTAAAATGTTTTCATTTATATAACATTTATGGAAAACTTGCTCCACTTGCTAACATATGACTTCCTTGACTTGCTAATATGTGGTTTACTTTTGAAGTAACTTGTTCAAAAGTGAAAATATTCTTCATTGTCTTCTATCCCCTTGTTTCAACCATGGGAGTAATAGGAAAGAAGCGAACACTGTAGAGAAAGGGTGTGATTTGTGCTCATGACATGGATCACTTCATAGAAACCACAATGGGTTTATCAATGATACATGAACAGCAAATAGTGCTAAGTTGGAAAAGTCTGCTATTTGCCATTAATAATTCAACCAAATGCATTTCCACTCACTCATATGTGGTTATTTTTTTTCTCTAGTCAGCAGCATGACATTGAAACCCCAAGCTGCTGGAACAGACCTGCTTGCAGTCTTCTCCATAAGGGCCACAGTGATAGGGAGGCCTGGTGGGGGAGAGGACCTTTTTGTAAAACCTTTTCACAAGGGAAGTCCTAATACAATTTTTCTATCTGTGAGAGAAAGAGCTCACCTGCCAGTGTCACTGATTTTTTGCACCCCAGCATCAGTCAAGCCAATTTTTAACAAAGCCATTTATTCTACTCTGTGGCTTATAGCTACCCCACAGGTGACTAGATAATGAATGCCTAGCACAGTGTGTTTTTTTCACACTTCCTTGAACACGGGCATGAGGAAAAACCTGCTTGATTGCTGAAAGAAATTTGTGCAGCAGCTGAATAACAAATGTATGTCACTGTTCTCACTCCTCCCTTTGAAAAAGCAACATACATGAGATCTTCAGTCTTTTGTGATCATTCACTGTGTAGGTTCAAGACCAGTCATTTGCTTTCATGGAAGTGCCTTTAAAAATATATTCTTCCAAGTACAGCAGGAAATGTTGTTGCTTCTCACCCCTTTACTAATGTTACTTTCACCTTTGCTAGAGGTGCTTAAAGGGAAAGAGAGAGAAAAAAGATGATTAAAACTTAATTCTGCTGCCTCCCAGGGTGGTCCATCTGATAATCAGCATAGCCTTTACAATACAGCACTGTTAATTGCATGAATCCTTAACTTGCCATAGGAGCAATGCCAATTTTAATGGACAGAGTAGAATGCATGAGCAGTAGGATGGATTCATATTGATTCAACATCTTAAACTTAAAAAAAAGCCTGGCAGCAGCATGGGTTTCAATAGTTTCCCTGCTGTGCTATTTTTTTAAAACTAGGTTGTGTTGTCCATGTTTATCTTGTCTGCAGTTTAATTTCTGTGATGAATTAGGAGAAAGGAAAATGCAGTTTGCCTTCCTGCGGGACTGTCTGAGAGTCACTGCCTGTTAAAGGGTCTCTGTTAAGAGCTGCAAAGCACTTCAGAGACACCAGGTGTTTTTGAAATGCTATATGTCAGCCCATACCTGGACCTCTGTGTCAGAGCAGAGACATTTCCCACTTGAGCAGAAAGAAGTAGCACCATGAGCTGACAGCTGGAGCACCTTGGCAGCTCCTCTGGGAATTAGGCACTGGGGGAAAGGCATGCACATGCTCTCAGGTCTGACAGCTTTGGGCCTGGTCAGCCAGGCCACAGCTCTGCTGTTGAGAAGTGCAGTGACCATTTTGGCTCCCTTCTGCTATTCCAGCTTGGTATTGCACCCGCCTGTTCCCTTAGCATTTCTTTTGTGGGCAGGGATATGCTCCTTGCACATGTTCAAACAGCAAAAAGTCAATCAGCCTTTGTTCTGCAGGGTTCAAAGTAATGAGTGTCGTGCTGTCAAGCCACAAAAATAAAGGAATTAATATTGATCTTATGTTTACACTGTTCTGTCAGGGGCCTGTTTCCTAACGACTAATATTTGGTAATGAGGCAGAATCTCTCTGACAGAGTTAAAAAGAAAAGGTCTGAATAACTTTGCAACAAAATGCAGTGTTAGTATGCAGAGGGGAAGTTGTATACCTCCTGCTTCAGGAAGGAATGAGCTCATCCAGGTATCCAAGTACAGCGCTCAACAGTTTGCCATGGAATGGTTTTCCTCTGCAGCACTGAGAGCTGACTGAGGCAAAACAAGCTCTTGGTGATCCAGCTCAATTCAGCACATGCATTAGCTGGGATTCATGTGGGTCTCTCTGTCTTCCCTTTCGCAGCCATGGGACAAGGTGTGCAGGAGAGGTGTCTGCTGCTGCCAACAACAACATCTGTGGTGTGGGAGTCGCCTACAACTCCAAGGTTGCAGGTATGGTAGCAATTTGAGGGATAAATGATCCCCGTGCCTCAGGCAGAACTTCTCCTGCAGAGCCAGGGAGTGTTGCCCAGGACAGGACTGCAGGTTGGCACCGGGCCTTGTGTTTATTACTTTTCACAGAAGCTGGGGAGAGGAATTTCTCCATGGCTTTGCCTCTTCAGTCAAGGGCCTCTTTAATAGCCTCTTTAATAACTTTGCGAAGGAGCAGCTCTGCTCCTTTATATGCCAGTTCCTGTTCATAACGTTGATTTTCAGTCCTTCTTCCCTGCGTAGCTGCAGAATCATTTCTGGCAAATCTCTGTATAAATTCCTGCTACACTCAGAAACTATTTGAAAAGGCAAATCTCATGCTGCTCTTACTCTTTAGGCTCTCACAGGGCAGGGCCTGCAGTGCTGTAAATCTCTTTGGTCGTTGGTTTCCTCTGTTTTAACAGTGATGCAAAATGGTAGGAGCTGATGCAGAGGATGAAATGAGTAGTACCCAGCATTCACACTTTGTGTGTCTTGGGTATTTTTACTTCTAACAGGCTTTTTTCTGTGCAGATAGACTGAACACAGTGCTTGGAGTGAGTTAGGCTCTTGGACACCATGTGTTAGTTTAGTTTAAACTGAAGAAATCCAGTTTTCCTACCGTTCCAAGTTGAGAAACGAGCCACAGCAAGCAGAAATAGATGCTTATGGATTTCACTTAAATTCCCCTGATCCACACCAGGACACCAGTGTGGATGCAGCTGTTGCTTCCTGGGGATGGTTCACAACATGTGTGCATGGACAGCTCTGCTCTGCTTGGCCAGTCCCTGTTTCAGAAGAATCTGGGGAAGGCTATATTTCGTCTGTCACCTAGACAATCATAAGCTGAATCTCCACTGTAGAAGGGCACCAAGCAATGTTTGCTGAGCTGTTACCCAAGAAGTATCACTGAGAGTTAGCAACTGGCCAGATCTGTCTCGTGCTGTCTCCTTTCTTCAGTAATGGTAACATCCCCTTTAGGGGACATTCCACAAAATTTGCATTCTGGCAATAGCTACTGTTAGAGGAATGTGAATTGGTGCATGGGATTTTGGCTGGACCTTGTCTGTATTATTCATCTAACTCTACAACTTCAAGGTGGATGCTTAAAAATAAAGAAGTGAAGACTTTTTCTGGTGACCAACAGCCTACAAATAATCTTCTGTACTTCCCCACTTCGTAGCAAAATCTTCACAGGATTTTGGAAGTGCCAGCCAACCTTCCCTGCCTGAGAACAGTGTGCACCTGCAGCACCACCGTGTGGTCCATGGGGATGTGGAAGTCCATGCAAGTTGAGAGTCTGCTGCTGTCATGGTTCAGAGTCCATGTTTGCAAGTGGAACTGGAAGTTGGTAGCTAAGGATCTGGAGTGTCACTTGTTTTTCTTCTTGTACCTCTTTTTTGCTCTGAAGATGGCTTGGCTTTTCCTGTTGTTTCCTCATCTCCCCAGGGTCAATAATTAATTCTGTGGTTTCAGTGCAGATCTGCATTTTACAAGTACATGAAGGGATTTCTCAATCGTTGAATTTGACTTCATCATTTCTAGCTTGAAATAGTAGATCAGGAATATGCAGCTTTGGTCTGGTTTCTATTTGAATATTGTACCACTTTTTTCCAGCCTCATATTTGGCACACGGGGTTTATATTGAATGTAGTAAAACCACTGGTTTCTAAATCAGGGTCCTCACCACCATTCACTCTGTTTGGCTCTGTGCTACTGATTTCTGTCCCATCTGTGTTCTAAACCATTGGGAAAAACTGAACTTCCCTCAGGGCTACAAATGAAAGTTGAAATGAATCCCTGGTTACTCAGGTCTCACCCAGAGGCCACCGACAGGTTGGCTCTCAGTGAATCTGTCCTATGTGTGGGGCATGATGGATGTGAGGTCTTGCACTGCTGTCTGTCACACTCTGGCTTGCTTAGAGCCAACACTTTGAGGTTTTATGAAGTTGACATGTCCTAAGATTGTATCATTTAAACTTTTAACTCCTACTGCAGTGTGGGTTAAAGGAAGCAAGTTTTAGTTTGCTTTTTTCCTTCAAATACTGGCCATATTTTGCTATTGCATCTGCATGTTGACACAATGATATTTTTCCAGGAAATTGCTGTGTAGTGTGTTTCTCTCCTCTGATGAAATTCTGGAGAGCCACCAAAATAAATAGAAAAATTACTTGAAAAACTAATGACCTGTCAACACAAAACTGAGTATTAATTCGATGAGGGTGGCCTTAGTCTTTTTCCCTAGTTGTTACAAAATACTACTTTACATACCATTAATGTTATTTAAATGCTACAAATTTCTGAGACTGCTGAATACAAGTATTTTTAAAGTGTTCTTCAATAGTAGACAGAAAATACTGTGTAATGAGAAAGCTAACAGTAAAGTGCTTTCTCTTTCTGGGCCACGCTGCCTTGCTGTGGCTGGGTGTTTAATGCTGGCATCCTGCTGGGTAAGCACACCCTGGTGAAATGGGAATGGCGAGTGTGGAATTACTGAGTGATTGAAACTGCCAGTGAATTAAAATACCTGTATAACCAGGGACCTTCTGCAGGTGCTGAGATTTCATCCTGTGCTGGGTAATGCATAATTCATGTTTATGTTGATTAAATCTACAGGTATTCGAATGCTTGACCAGCCATTTATGACAGACATTATTGAGGCTTCCTCCATCAGTCATATGCCTCAAGTCATAGATATATATAGTGCCAGCTGGGGGCCAACTGATAATGGGAAGACTGTGGATGGACCTAGAGAGCTAACACTGCAAGCCATGGCAGATGGTGTGAACAAGGTAACAGTCTTATTAATAATCTGGGTACTGGGGCAGAATGGTGTGTATGGGCTCACAGTGAAACCAGTGACTTGGGAACACAGTGCAGTTGTGTAAATTATTCCAACCTTCAGCATATTCCAGTGTTAATTGGTGTTCTCTCTGCAATATTTTGGCAATATTTTGGCATTGCTTTTATTGTATAGTCTCAGCATACTGTGTTTATCTCTAGTCTGCTTACATATGCTTTTTATATGCCAACACAGTCAACAAGGAAGAACTTGATCCTGTAAATATTCCCCATGTTGAAACATGCCAGCTGTGCTGCTGATACCATATTGTCTGTTTTGGTGTGTTACCAATTTAATTATTGTTTTGGATTTAGAATGTCTTTCAGGTCACTCATATAAGGTCATTATTATAGCTTGATTCAGCTACAGTTGTTTAGATGTTCATGGAGTAGTGTCATTTCCCCATAGCAGGAGCCTCCTTGTTTATTCCCACCTTTCCACCTCCTTCTAGGAGCAGTCTGTGGTCTTTGTAAAAGGCATTCAATATTGTCCTGTAATCTCTTTAACCTGTACACTATTAGAAAGTTGGGGAACATGGGTGCCAGGACTCAAAAAGAAAGCAAATCAGCCCAAAACCAACCAACCAACCTTGCATGGCTTTGTCTGCATCTCGTCAGCGTCATGCAGCCAGATCAACCACAGCTGCTCTGGTGAGGTAGGGAATGAGCCTTCTCCCCTTGGTTGATTATAGATGGCTTTCCATATTGACAAGGCCTGAAATTCCCCAGAACATTCTGGGGTGGTTTTGTATGGGAGCTCCACAATTACTCAGTTTTCCATCCAAATTATTTTGTCCTCTTACTCATGCCAGTTTCTCCCACTCTTCATCACCACCTCATTATGAGCAGCATATTCAGTTTACCCTGTTTTGTGACATGATAATTAAATCTACTGCTGTGGTAAGTAGTGAAACTTCTAAAGCTTTCTCAAATCCTGAACCCCAAATGTTTTGCCTATAACAGATTGATTATAGTCATCCTCATGCTCCTGCCCATAAAATTGGCAATATACTGCAATAACACAGGAAGACTTGTCACAAATTTCTCTTGAGTCTGCTCAGTTTTATAGTATAAACTCTACAAACCTCTGATGAGCTCAGAGTCCCTCTGAAGTCATCTTACCCAAGCTGTGTTTCTTCTTGTAACTGTCTTTCATTTATCTAGTGTTTCTATAAAGATGCCCTTAAATACTTTGGTCTTGAGGAGGATCTTTCTTAGGTATGTGGCAGTTTTAGCAACATCTTGATGTCTTAGTTACTTGATCTTTCTTCCAGTAATATTGGTTGGAGCAGACATAAATTCTGAAAATAGAAAAATTCCCATATAATTTTTGTGTTGGTCTCCTCCCATGCAGAACTTGTCTAAAAGTAGCAGAAAAGGCACAAATAATCCTGGCAGAGGAATGCAAACTGAACTGAATAGAGTTATTTTACCCTCCAAGAGAAGCAGATTTTAAATTGTAGTCATGGGGTTTTTTTATAGTTTGGTGTGTAAAAGATCTTTCAATTAACTTGCTGTCGTGTCACCTTATGCTTTATTTTGTGGAGTTACACTGGAATTAACTTCTTGGAATGTTAAGTATTGGAGAAGGGATTTTTCTTTTCTGTTTTATTGCCTGGTTGTAGTCCCATACCTGGAGTGCTGGGCATATTACTTTTTTAATTGCCTTGCCCTCAGGAGTATCTGTGATTCCCTTCAAGAAATAATTTGCAATATTAAGATCAGAAGGGGCCCTGAGGTCACTTGGGTTGAAGGCTTGGGAAGGAGAGGGAACAGTGACAGTGAGCTGTGCTCTGGCATGACTTGCTCTCATACCTTATCAGAAGACATAAAATCAACAGGAGAGCCTGCATTAGGAAACCAGTTCTGTCAGCCATTGCAGAATTAGGAGGAATGGTACTGGATTCTACCCAAGGAAAATGCTGTTTTCCAGGGAAAATTACACTTCATCTTGTAGTGGCAGTAACCCAGCTATCTCCTGGCAATACCTGCACAAAAGAAGAGACAGCCCCACCCCAAATAACTCACTTTGCATTGTGATCATAGCTTTATCTACCCTTATTTTGTTCATTACATTTCCTGAGTGTTTTTTTGGGAATGGTTTGTTCTGATCTCCTTTTTGTGGAGTGCCAGATTTTGTAGAGATACCTCAAGCTGTCAGTGGATGCTGGGTAATCTCCCTGGTGCTTTGAAAAACACGCTACAGACTTCCCTGCATGCAAACAAAGACTAACAAGCCTTTGATATAATATCCTTTTACCTAGTTTAGGTCTATAATACATGCATCAAATTCTCTATTGACTGTACAAATGTAAATCTAATTTATGATCGTTTTTCAAAGTAACCCTCCTGTTTATTAAAAAGGATCTTTTATAAACAGAGACAAATAAATGTAGGAATTCTTATCAGCCTAGAGCTGATTCTCACCGGAGTGATGGTTCACAAATTAATGATGAAGCTGAAATATTGGCAGGGAGGAAGCAACATGCTGAGAATAAAAATGTGTTCTTAAACTAAAAGCAGTGCTTCCAAACGTCCTAGAAGGCAATGTAAGATCTCTTTCATGGAGCAAGTTTAATATCCTTGCTGCTAATGGAAAACTAAAAATCAGTAAATAGGAATGATACAAAATTCTCACAGGGAAGATACAGTTAACTGAGCTGACCAACACAGATAACATTTACCTTGTTGCCACCACGCTTGGGAGAAACTCACTGACAAGAGTTTAATCTTTCCCCCAAACTCCATTTCACTGTCGTGTCTTTTAGAAGTCCTCCTTCCGGAGCTGCTGAGATATGGGGGTAACTAGTCAACTGATAACAACAAGATGATGAAAACTGCAGAAACTGTGAAACTTCTTGTTAATTAGTCTGTTTTTGTGGCTTGAAGCCAGGCAGCCATAACTATGTGGACTAAGGCTGACATATCTTCTATATCTGATTTATCTTCCTCTAGTTGAAGATGTCCCTGCTTATTGCAAGGCAGGTTAGACTGGTTGACCTTTAAGGTCTCTACCAATCCAAACTATTATCTGATTCTATTTTCTTACCTTTCCACTTCCATTACCCATTCTTGGCATGTGTTAAGCTCATCCTTGCCTTCTGTCTTAATCATGCCTTCACTTCGGTGCTCTGTTTGCTTGGAAGGTGAATAGCATGAATAGAGGCAGCACTAAAATGGAATAATTAAGGAGAGCAAAATCTGTCCATCACACTGGCAACTCCTTTATGGGCTCTTTTAATAACTGCATTTCTAAGGCTGAACAAAAAAGGGATGGTGTGTGCATGAACTTGGTGTCAGCATAACACATGTATCAGAAGGTCTTGGGAAAGGGACTCGAGCTGCTTTTTGTTAATAAGACACAATCCTACTTATTTTTTGAGTGCAGTCTGGCTTCACTGTGCTATCTCATGGTTTTAGTTCAGGGGCAAGAGTCAGCAGCTTGACTGGATCCCTGAGTAGTGGTAGTTGCACTGCAAAGATAAATGAGCTCACAGCTGAATTAGCAGGTGCTTGAGAATAGGGATTAAAAGAGTTTCTTACACACAAACGTCCACAAGAGTTTGACAATTAATGGCACTGGTCTGATACAGATGAACACCCTTACCTAATGCACATTTCTGCTGCTAGAAAAGATGTATTTGAGATGTAATCAGAAAGGACCTAATACCTAATAGAACGTGTTTAAAGTTGTAGTTTTTAAAGACTAGGTTGAAACTTGTGAGTACCCAGTACCTGCCTAATGAGGGGGCCTTGCACTCATTGTATGTATAGTATGACTGGACAAAGCAATACTGTGTAGTTTACATATCCCTTGTCTGAGCTGTGCTTACCCACTTTGGGGCAGGACAGCTTTGAGAGGGAGGTAGGGATGGTAGATGGAGATCCTGTGATAGCACATCTCTCTTAAATAGAGAGTTTTTGATTGTTGGTACTTTGCATCTAGAATTGTATCAGCAGTCATCTTAAACAGGAAAAGGCTACTTAGGTCAAGAACTAATTCCACTCATGTTTTATGGTACATCCTGTCTTTAATGCAGTGTCCAGTAAACATTTCTTCCTTGCCATTTTGTGAGTCCAGCTCTTTCCATCTTCAGTTATTGGAATTTAAGGCAATAAAAAGAAGTAATCAGCTTAGCTGGTTTCTATCTATTGAATTTTTATGATGTAGGCTTTTATATTAGTAGGTTGTGAGGGATTGCTCACAGACAGAATTAATTCCTTGAGACTTCACTGGCTCAGCCAGAATATGTAAGACATGATCCATTTGTGCTTGTGCTGGTGAAAACATTATTGCTTCCATAATATGATCCTACCTAAGAAAATGCTGCCCAAGTACAAATTGCCAGGGAAACACTATTTAGAATTTATAGTCTCATCATGGCTTTGTAATTGGGCTCACCAATGAAAGAAGAAAGGACATTGTTAAAAGTAAAGGGAAATATTTCTCATTTGCCTCTCTCCAAGGGCACAGACATTGTGTTATTGTACTTTAAAATATGCTGAAGATGGCACGTTAATGAAGTACATGCAGTTAGATATCTCTAACATCGTTTTATTTGCTCAACAGCCAAATGAGGACATGGAAATTAGTTTATGATCTGGCAACCATCTGATTACTGCATTTCTGAGTGAGCCCAACAAGCTTCTTTATAACTTGGGAGCCCTTTACCATTATATCGCCATTGTGTCTGAAATATGCATTATAATTCCTTGCTTTGTCTTATTTATGTAACATAAAATCAAACCTTATTAAAACCCCACATGAGTATGTTGTGCCTTCTTTGAATTCTGAACCCAGTTCATCTGACAAGGATGTTTTCAGGCTTTTGTAAAACAGCATGACCAGCTTTTCCAGCCTGGTGACAGGATATGTGACTTCTGACTGAATACATGACCCAGGTTTGGAGATCAGTCTGCAGCAGTTTGCTCTCCTGCCACAGCTCAAGGAATGGATATGTGCCTTTTAGGACAGGTTGGAGGCAAATCTCAACCCCCACTGACATCTGTTGTGATACTGGCCTCCTCAGGGATGCCTTGATCAGCTGAGAACCTTGGCTGTTGTGGGTTTGGGCTTTGTATGGGCCTGTGACAGGGTTAAATATTGCCCTTCACAAAAACTCAAATGACTGTCACATAAACAGCAGAAGGCTGCTGCATCAATAGGTTGGGCCAATGTGGCAGTATTTGTAAGCTCCAAATATAAATATTTTCTTCATTGACATGTAAATTACTGTTTTCTAAGGTGGCAAGACAATAATGTAGCCTCTACAAAAATGTAGATTTTGTTGTCTCACTCTGACTCCAGGAGTGGTTTTTTTGCCTAATCTCTGTGCCACAACTCAGCAGACATGCTTTAGTCTCTCAGCAAGGCTGATTCTATAATTTGGGAACCTTTCTACAGTGCTGGCAGAGACACAGGTGAAGCTGGGAGGACAGAGTTCACCACACCACTTGGGAGCTCTGGGTGGGGGAACCAGCTTTGTCACTGGTACAAAGTAAATTGGGTGTTTAGTCTTCTTCTCAATGACCGTTTAGCTCAGAAATACTAAGAGTATGAGGTGGATTTTTTTCAAATATTGTTGATACCAGAATTAGGCATCCAACAAAAAAAGAATGGCTAATTAAAAGGCTTTGCCTCAGCATTTTCAAAGTTCCTCCCCGTTTCCCTGCTAGACTGAAACCCAATTGAAACCTAATGCTTCCCCTCTTGACCAAAAGTGTAATTTTCCATTCATTTCTCTTGGCCAAGAGAAGTCCATCCAATTTCAACAACAATTTAGATGCCTATAGGAAATGGCTCAAGCATTATTTTTAGCCAAAGGAGGTATTGACAACTACACAATTAATTGTGGGTTGGTGGATATGAGTTCAGTACTCTTCTGTGATGAAGTCTAAAATAAGTTACATAAAGCCTTTTGTTAGGGTTTACGAATTATAGGGCTTAGGTTTTTTGAGAATCTCATTTGCAGCAGTCATTTGGACTTGGGTGATTATTACTTGACCCAGCTAGTTTCAGAAATCTGTTAGGAGGAACTGCAACCAGTTATTGAAGACAGCAAAATGTGAAAGGGACAAAAACAGGAGAAGCATGACTGAAACATGGTTTTAAGTGACAGTTATCCTCTGCATAGCAGCCAAGTGTTGAGCTGAGTTCTTGCTCCTGCCAAAACAACCTCTCCTCCTCCACTGAATGCCAGAAGGTTAGACAGGACAGCCCAGAAGGGACACAGCCTTCAGCAGTGGTGAATTTGAGGAGGATAACCCAGCTGCTATTTCTTCTGAGCTGAACTCTATGACTTGTGGCTGTGCTAGGCAGACCAGGCATCCTGGGCTTTTCTGGGGACACAGTTCAGCAGCTCCAGGTTTCAGAAGGGGTTGGATATGGAAGAAGTGCTAAGGCATTCAGCTCAGCTGTCCCCCTGGACCTGCGTGGTGGCAAACTTTGGCTATCCAGATATGTTTCCTGCTTAAAACTCTGGTAGACAGAGGTGAAATTGAGATTGCTTGGCTGGTCTCAGGCAGATTTTGCTTTAGGTTTTGACAGTGCCCAAGAAATCAGTATAGGAAAGCAGCAAAGGGATCCAGGAAGTCACAGGCTACCAAATTGCTCTGGGCAAATCAGCCTGGCAGCTGGAGGAGCCAGGAGAGTGAGGGCTCATGTCAGAGATGCAGGAACATGCAGGCTCCAGAAAAAACTGCGAGTGTAAAAAATGAGCAGCAGTTCAGGGGTGCCAAGGACTCGCTGACTCCAGCTGGCTCCAGTAGTCAGACTGATGGTGCACACGAGGTGTGGGGAGACCAAGGCAGAGCAAGATCTCTGTGTAGTCTCCTGAAACTCTTGGGACCCCCATACAATGCTCCCCATCAGGTCATGACAGCGGGAAAATGGTCCCACAGCTCTTCCAGTCTGTCCTTGTCTTGGTGTGTCCCAGCCTGGGGACAGGATGGCAATTTGTGTTGCCTGCCTGGGCTGCAAACTACACTTTCTGCAATAATGAGCAATCTATTCTAAAGGATGCAGTTTTTAATTGCAAAACATGTAAGGATTTTCGAAAGGAATGCTCTTTTCAGAGGAAAATACAGTCAAAATTAACAGGGGATGGAAACTAACTGAGTCCTATTCCTAAGTCAGTAGGACTTATGACAAATATATGAAGAAGCTGTAGAATTTCTTGCTTTTCCTAGAAAACCAGCCTATCTCTTACCAAAGCAGGCAAAATGGTAATAAATTGCTATTAAATTATATAGAAGGTGCTGAAACACTACTGTTTTTTTAGGAGGAAGAATCACAAAATAGCTATCGTATGTCATACAAAAACAAAGATGCTTATAAAATAATATGTGCTTTGAATTTGTCACAGAAAGCAGTTTTCAGTTTTTTAATTTTTCATGTTTTTTTCAAATGTGCTCCATCTGCATTTGCTTCTATAGAAGTAGTCCATAAACATCAGCAAACCATTTGAACATCCTCATCCTGAAATGTCACTGCACCTAAAAAAATACTTCCTCACAGTCAGGTGCTGCTTTTTTTCCTTCTTATCCTGCTCCCACCTGCCTGCTGGTGTCCTGATTCTGTCTTTTCTGGCTTTTCAGGGCAGGAGTCTGTTCTTTGTTTTATTGGTTGAAAACTGTTAATCATGATCTGTGATTGAAGGATTAGGCCAAAGCCAAAGGGCATAAGAAACATGCTGTAGGAGCCATTGCAGAGGCCATGTCATGTTAGAGGCCTGGCTGTTATTCACGTGGGAGCTTGCCAGCCTTGTTGGGAAAGTTCAGGGAAGCTGGAGGAGATTTATTTGTCAAATACCACCCATTTTTCTCTGGAAAGTGTGATCCAGCAGTTAAAACTTTGGGAAACACTGCCTGAGGCACTAGCCCAGCAAGCATGATGAATGAACACCAGTAATAAGGGGAAAAAAATAGTTCAAGATATGCCTCAAGTTACATAAAGTGAAATAGACTGTAGTCCCCTGCCAGCTCACTTTTGCAAGGTAGTTCAGTAAAGCAGTCTTTCTGGGATTATGCACTTGCGGAAGATAAGAAAAGGGGTAAGAAAATGTCTCAGGGATATTTTTTGCTGGTAGCGCAACAACCCACAAGGGACACTGGAAATAGAAAACCTGCTGTTTTCTCGAAGAGAGCTTCTCAGGAGCTGTCTATGAGTTACTGAGCATGCAACCTTGCCCAAGATTTAATTCTGGTTTAGCCTGAATTGAGAGGTGGGCCTCTCTGGGGCTAAATGCACCGAGATTCATTTTCAGCTCTGAGTGAGATACACCTTCAGGTGTCTCAGAACAGCGAGTACCAGGCTGTGCATCACTTTGGAGGGAAATGAGCAGATTTCCACAGGATTCTGAAGGAAAGATACTCTAAAATGTACCTTACTCTCTTGTTGGTGTTCTCTCTCCTTCATGACTGTTACTTCAGGATCCCCCTGGTGTTTATAGTCTATGTTACTACTGCCTTCTCCAGTCCTATTTTTGGTACAGCAGCCTGAGTGACACGTCTGAAGTTTTTTAGGTTCACATAAGGTTGAGATGCAAATAGAAGCTTTCAGTTTGCTTTAAATATGACAGTTGACCCAAATGGGTTTCATTTATTTAGCATAGAATGATTTGGGTTGGAAGGGACCATGAAGGCCATCTAGTTCCAACCCCTTGCCCTGTCTGGGAGCAGGGATGCCACCCTCTAGATCAGGACTAGATCAGTTTAGACTACTACCATCCAGAGAACTGAAAATTCACTTCCCCTGAAGCCATATATTTCTACCTGAGGACACTGTGCAAACTGTCTCACTACTGCAGGTCTGGTTGTGATACATATAAGCAGCATCATTGCAAATAAGGCACTTGGGCTGCTAACAGTTTATTCTAGTAGTGTTTGCTCCACTTTCCAGTCCTGGCTAGGAAGGAAAGGCGATTGAAATTAGAGTATTAAGAAGTGTATTATGGGGTTTAACACTAAGCTGCACTTGTGGATGTGTCTCTCATGAAAGTGATGTCTTGAGGCCATTCTCAAGTTACAGTAATTTTGTGCATAAAACCTGCCCCAGAGTTTCAGTTCCTCTGTGACTTCTCCCTGTTCCACACTGGCAATCTGCTACACCCTTTTGCTGCCATTTTACCACAAGTCCCATCCATGGGGTAAAATACTTGGCAGCACAGAACAATCCTGCTGAGCAGAGCTAAGTCTGTTTCTCTGTGCTGGACGCTGCAGAGGTTAACTTTTTGTTAGCAACTTGGATGAATTTCTCACATGAAACTGAAGTGGTTTGCTCCATAGAAAAGCACTGGAAGGAAAAGGTTGTTTAAGAATGGATCTATACGTACCAAATTCTTACTCCTGCCACCAGCAGCTACCTGCCTTCTGCACTGGACTGCTGCTTGGTTTTTTGGGACAGAGGCTGTCCAAAGCAGGCAGATGATGGCAAAGTGGTGTGGTGGTGTACATGGGCATGGTGGTGGCAAGCTTGGGGTGTAGCCTCTGAAGACAGTTCAAAGGCTGGGTTTGGGCCCTGTAGGTTAATGCCAGTAAGAGCACAAGGTGGGATATGGAAAAAGTCAAAGGGAAAAACAAGGCATAACTGGTCTTATTATGCTGATTTTTTTTCTTTTTTAATAAATTGCTGGAAGGATTTTGTTCCTAAAAGATATATTTTTGCAACAGTATCATCCTCCCTTGAAGCTCAAATGACTGATCTCAGGTCTTTGTGGGAGTTCTTAGATGGATTTCAGTGAGCTTTTTCGTAGTCATTATCTTTATTATGAAAATCTATGTCCTGAGATGTTATATACCCCAGTGGCAGCAAACCTGCTGTGCAATTCAGCGGATTATAATGCAGCTCACTAACGTGCTTGAAATAATGAGGTTGCTCTGTTCAGTGGGGCACGATGAAAAATAGAAGCTACTGCTGGGAGCTCAGATTTGATTTAAAATTCTGAGAGAAAAGGTTCCCTATTAAAATACTGTTGCAGGTTACTAAGCTTATATATTCTCTAGCTTCCATTCCATGCTGGGCAATCAGGAGGCCAGAAGAAATTTTTTAATCTTCTGCCCAATGCATATAAACAGCATGTTAAATTCAGGCCTTGCACCCTTCTGGTGCTCTTGGAAGTAAATGTTGGATTATATTGGACTAAACACAGAGAGAAATGATAGCTGTGCTGGAATCAGTGGGAGATCTGAGCTTTGGGTTCAATAGCCCTGATCTTTCCCCAAGTGTCGGGGTTCTCAGGTGTGACTCTCTTCCAGACAGCTCCTACCTCCTTCTGAGAATGAGATTAGAGGCAGCTGAGTTGATCCCTTCCCACCTGCTGCCTATCTGGAAGTTCTGGAGAGGATACAGATTTCTTTCCTTTAACTAATGGGAAGCCTTTAGAGCTGCCCTTCAGCTTCAGTCTCTCCCGTCCATCTCAGTGTAATTGCTGGACCATTTATCTTTAGATTATTTATATGGTCTCATAACTTTATTTGCTCCTTAAAAGTAGAAGCTGGTTTGTCAGAAAAAACAGCTTTGGGTGGGGGGGAAAATCTATTGAGAGAAAAAGGTGCCAGTAGAGCTTTTTAGCCATTGCCTGAACCTAATTGGATCTTACAAACCCAGCCTGTGAGATGACCTATATCCCTTTTAAAGGAACACTTTCCTCATAGCACTTAGATCTTGACATAAATGCTAATGAATCCATAAAATGTCTTAGTGCCTGGCACAGAAGCCTTCAGGGCATGAAGCAAACCAGGAGATAAATGGAAGTACTCTGTGTACACAAGGCTGCAGAACTGGCTGTGTCCAGTTACCTGGACTTAATAACCTGCGTAAATCCATGTATTTTCAGCTTAAGGTTGATGTATCTTTTGATTGGGCCAGTTTTCTCCCTTACAGACACACAGCTTTACAATTACATGTGCAGTTTAATGTAGCTTGGCAGTTTCACTCAAGAGGGTCGATTTTTGCCTTTCACAGGGCCGGGGTGGCAAAGGCAGCATCTATGTCTGGGCCTCTGGAGATGGGGGCAGCTATGACGACTGTAACTGCGATGGTTATGCCTCAAGCATGTGGACAATCTCCATCAATTCTGCCATAAATGATGGAAGGACAGCTCTGTACGATGAAAGCTGCTCTTCAACCTTGGCCTCCACCTTTAGTAATGGCAGGAAGAGAAATCCAGAGGCTGGTGTGGTGAGTCCCAATACTGTTGCTGCTGTCTCTGTGCACTCCTGTGACCTATTACAACTCTGTGTGCTTTGGAGCAGCAGATGGTTCTTTGTTGAGATGCATGTTTTCTCATCTGCATTATATGATGGTGCCAAAACTGTCAGCTGAAGAGAGGTGGGATTAATTCTGAGAACAGCAGTGATCTTCCATCTCTTAGACCTTCAAAGGAAAGTCAGTGCTTTCCTTTGTTCGAAACCAGATTTAGAAGTTCAATTCTCCTCTTCCCAGAGGACAGTGTGACAAAAGGTCTCTGTAAAAATCTAAATTGAAAGTGTTAACATCTGAGATCATGTTTACTTGTACTGGCAGACTTCTGCTGTACGATCAGCATGGACCAGAAAGACATTTAGTCACTCACAGAGGACATATGGGGGTTCAGATCACCCAGAGCCTCCTGTTGAGCAGTGCTGAGCATCATAATGAAGTCCCCTGCAGGGCCATACCTACAGCTGGAAGATAGGCAGTTTCTGTTCCAGTGTATTTGGGATTCTCTTCCACCATAGTGATCAGTGCTCTTCAGCGCCTTCAGACTAGCCAAGACATAGACCAATTCACAGGGTGGAAAATTCAGGTGGTGTAACTTAAGGTTAGTTTTTGCCAAAAGCTGTTATACATTTTCCATGGCCCTGTCTCAAACCCCAAAGACATATTATACAATCCTAAATGCCCATATGCAGTAGCAGACAGAAAATTATTGGTTTCTGCCTTGATATCAGCTCTGTGTCACCTTTCTAATTATTGCCATAAAATGTATTTCTAAGGTTTTCTTCTGGTCTCTTCTAGTGGCTAATCTGCATAGAAGACAGCAGCCTGGTACTACTGTTGGTTCTGGAGTTGCACAAGTGTTAGAAAGCTCGATACTGTTAGCAATTCTAGTTTCAAATCCTTCTGATCAACACAAAGGAATTTAAGGCCTTTGGTTAAAATCTGTTTTGTAAGAAATAAATGCCATCTATATGAATTCATGAGTGATAATGAACATTGGTTTACTACCTCATGACTTGCTCTTGCATTCACACCCTCTGTAACCATGTCTCACCGTGGTTTGAAATTGATACACTGTTCTAAAGAAAAAAACGGATGGTGGGCTCAAAACACACAATTAGTCTAAACAGCAAGGGCACAAACACCGCTTCCTGCATTTTTCTGAGTCTATAGCTGCAAGGAATGTGGAATAGCTGGTTTCATTAATTACATCTAATGTCGTTGCAGGCCACGACGGATTTGTATGGCAACTGCACCCTGCGCCACTCGGGCACATCTGCAGCTGCCCCCGAAGCAGCCGGAGTGTTCGCCCTGGCCCTGGAGGCAAAGTACGCTGTTGGGAAATTCCTTGGGAGCTCTAGGGAGGAGAGGACCTGTGGTTTGTTTAATGGTGTTCATCATTTCACTTGGCTGGCTGTGGCGTGGGGCTGGAATGAGCAGCTCAAGAGCTGCCTGTTGCAGTAGTGATGTGTGTGGTGACTTACAGATGGAGCAACAGTCTTGCCAAAGCTGTATGGCAGATGCATTTTGGCTGGCTGACTCTCTCTCTGTGTCCTCGTCATCCACTGCTTCCAGGGACTTGTCTTCTCTTGCACTGTTTGGAGATTATTTCATTTCTCCACATGTCCTGTGTGAAGTGCCCAGCCCACAAAACATAAGAACGAGCCTATAGTATCAGACAAGAGTTCATCTGGTACTGTCTGCAATTAGAGATTCTTAGGGAGGGGACAACCAGCAGGGATTAAGAGTGATCTTTCAACAAGAGCTTTGGTGGTTTGGAGAGAAAGCAGTCAGACTATCTTGTTTAATAGCCACAGGCAGATTGGTCTTCTGTAAATTTGCCTAACTCTTTTCCAAGTTGTCTGTATTTGGCACCTGTGTCATCAAGTGACAATCAGTTCCACAATAGTTTTTGGCAGTAGTGATGGTGAATGTTTTCTTTGTTTTCTCAACCCATCGCTGGTAATTTGCTTCTGTGTTACCTAATTGCTCTATTATGTGAAGGAATAAATATCCATTGTCAATTTACCATCTCCATGCTATTCACAAAACTGGAGCCCTCTCGTATATTTCAGAATAATTATCTTCTCCATTGATTA
Source organism: Neopelma chrysocephalum (assembly GCF_003984885.1). Classification (NCBI taxonomy): domain Eukaryota; kingdom Metazoa; phylum Chordata; class Aves; order Passeriformes; family Pipridae; genus Neopelma; species Neopelma chrysocephalum. The sequence goes on along the minus strand of NW_020897753.1, from coordinate 176,621 downwards.
AGAAAAGTGTTCCTTAAAATAACTTATGCTATCCTTTTACTTTGTGTTAAATTATTTCATGAAGTGAGGCAACATTTGCTCAGTTTTGCAGCTTCAGTTGCTGTAACCATGGCATGTAGTGAGCACTGTGTACGTGGTTTCCTTCAACAGAGCAAAATAATGAAGATTTGGCAGAGGATGCCAAGTTTACACCATTAACAGAGCAATGATTGTTGTGCTTAGAGCATGACTTGGGCCAAATCTCATTTTTCAATTTTATACATGTAAAACACATGCCAAGTGTTTAACTTTGGATGATCATTCCTCCTATTATCAAACTCATTCAATGGGACAGCCACTATGTAATAAATTAATATGGCCATAAAAATATAAAGGTTTAATGAATTTTCTGACCACTGCATGTTTAAACTGGACTGGAACCTAAATATCCCAGTAATGATTATTATTCCTTTTCACATGAGTTATCCCTAAAGACTGGAATTACTCTGCCAAATTATCATGAATAGGAATTAGACTAATACCCTTGGCTGGCACTAGAGTTTGCTGAGAAGGCAGCAGGGGAGAGAAGGAGCTGTCATTGTCTCCTATCTCCTTCCAGTCTGGCTCTATTAAATTGTACAGTGCAGAACTACCTGGGATGAGCTGCACTAGCCTTCCTGGGAATGGCTGACAATCTTCCATGCAGACTGTTCTTGCCTGCAATATGTCTGTCAGCTCATATATGACGCATGTCTGACATGTCTCTCAAACCAGACCAATCTGTGAAATAGAAAGTACAGCTTTAAGATATGTAGCAAGCTCTTAAAAGATTTCAGTAAGAATGATGCAAGTGATATCTGCTTTTCAGCTCTCTTGTGTCTCCTTGGGGAAATGACAGTAATTGGCTATTCTGGTGTGCATTCAGCACGCACACATGCTTAATACTTGGGGCACAGAAAGCTGCAAAGCAGATCCTTTTAGGTTGATGGTTTGAATCAGACATATTGTGATGTTGAAAGAGTTCATCATAAACCACCTGGAATAGCTTTAGTTATGTAGAATTAGAATGTCAGTTCTAAAGCTTCCAGAATAATAACTTATAAGTGCCCTTCCTGTCATCATAATCACTGAACATCCAGGAAGACAAGAGCTGCTGATGAAAAATGACCATTGATTGTAGGCAAATGTTACTTGACTGCATCCATCCATGCTAATATATCATGGGTAACAAACCTCTGCCATCCCTTATAATGCAAACCTTCAGCCACTCACAGCCTACATACCTATATTCACAGAATCCTGATACTACTAGCACCTGGATCATTAGAGCTTATCAGCTTCATCAGACTGGGTCTCCTCAGGGTGAATCTTGGAAGCTCCATGAGAAAAGCAGGAGTAGCAAGCAAGACAAAGAGGGCAAGATTTAAGAGGAAGGTTAGGTGAAATTTTGTCATCATCTTTTTATATTTCTGTCAGAATCTGGTATAAAATCCTACTCATTTTATTAGCTTAAAAATTGAATGGTGGATCTATAATGTATAGTTAAAACCAGTTATTTTTAAGAAGTGAGACAATCAGGAATGACTTTGCAACTTTGGAAAACATATTTTGGAGAAGTACTATACAATTAAAACCTATTCTTGTTCCCACTGAAATCAACAGCAGCTTTGTTATTGATATGTGTATAGATACCATTTCAATGTTACTCATAGAAGCAAATTTTACAAAGAGGCTTACTCAAACACACAGTCTTTCCCTGATATCTGCTTGGAAATACTGTACTGTATGTTTTCCATGTTGCTCTTCCACAGCTTGGATCTGACATGGAGGGACATGCAGCATCTGACAGTGCTCACCTCCAAGAGGAACCAGCTCCACGACGAGGTTCATCGGTGGCGGAGGAACGGCGTTGGGCTGGAGTTCAACCATTTGTTTGGTTATGGTGTCCTGGATGCAGGAGCAATGGTCAAGATGGCAAAAGACTGGAAGACTGTCCCAGAGAGATTCCATTGTGTCGGGGGGTCAATACAGGAACCTGAGTAAGTGAATAGTCTGGTGTACGTGTTTGGCTTCTTCCAGGCATTTAGGAGACCACACATATGCAGTTACGTTGGCAAAGACATAGCCTGAGGAAGCCTAATGTTACCAGTAATAAATTGAGAAAACATTTTTTATCAACAGTAGTTGATAAAACTACATGATCTTTCAGTTCCTGGTTTGCTTTAGGAGTACATTCTACAGCACATCTGTATCCTTGTTGCTAGTGCCAGTAGTGTTAATAGCAACATCCATTTCTCCTGAGAACTCACAGGTATGTTTGTGCTAAAATTTCTGTGAATAAAGAGCTTGTCCCCAAGTGAAAATGTGGAAGGTTGCCACTGTAAATTACATAAACTGCTGCCACATGAAATATCTGTCAGCTAGGTCATATCTCATTGTGACATTTCCCAGCAGACAATTTTATCTCCAGAAGACTGAAACAATCATCTACAGGTATCAGTGATTCAGTTTGAACACTACAGTATTTAATTGTGCCTAGTTTATGCTCTCCAAGTCTCTAATTGCAGGCTAGATAGTCAGATTATTTTCTGATTTACCTTCATGTGCTAAAGTGACTGATTCAAGAAGTGAATGAATTAATACTAATTGACTACAACAGCTGTAGTTTAAGTAATTGAAATACAAACCTAATAATGGCCAGTTTATGTCTATACCATTTGAAATTGGACTTTTCAGTGACATTTTTGAAGGCATCATTATTCTACTGGGAAAAAGAAAACAAACCAGTATGCCACCTTGGCGCATAGCTCAGCCAGGCAAATAGTGAGTTTGTCCCCAGATGGGTTTATATTTGTATGATCCAAGATTCTGCAGCTGAGGTCTGAGTTTTAATTTATCTGGCCTATGCATGCTCACAGGTTAAAAAAAAAAAAAAAGAAAGAGAGCTAATTTTGAGCTATCTCTAGTTTATTAATAATTAAATGCAGACAAATAGTCTCATTTATCTTAGTGCAGCTCCATTTATTGAAATGGGGATCATCCTAGAGGAGGAGAGAACATTTCTTTCTGTGGGCTGTCTGGGTGCCCCCTCCCTCCCACTACTTGCCTGAGAAATCTATATGTTAATAGCCCTGCAGTAATATTTATGTCCCCCAGTGAAAATGTCACTGACAGGAGATAATAAGCATCACAAAGTGCAACGTGTACATTTTTAGGATTTCACTGTGAAAAAAGCTAGTAAATCTCAGCATCTCCAGAAATTCCTTCGAAATGAAAACTACACTGCACCTCTGCCTTGGATAATTGGGGTTTTTTTTAGTTTGGTCTTGCTGGATTAATATTTTCTATATATGCTCTCTATATGTTTATTTACAAAATACGTGTTCAATGTAGATGTATGTAGGTGAGTAGTTGATACAGAGGTGTTTTAGAGCAGCAATGTCAATTAGACAAAAGGCCAGGAAATAATTGATGGCCTAGAATAACACAGTGTGATGAAAGCAATCAGTATGTAAAGTAGAAACACTTGTTAGCAATAGGAACTTTTCCTAATGAGGGATCTGGCTGGTTTAGGGAAACACAAAGATGATTTAGGACATCATAGTCCATTAGCTGAGGAACAGGAGCACATGGGAGTGTGGTTCTGGGAGGAGGTTAGCTCCCCTATACATCTCTAACTGGGTACTACACCATGTAAAAGTGAATATATTATATATATATATATTTATAAGTTGGGCAGTGGCACACTGTGAGGCTGTGGAAAATCCACCTCCTCTTCCGCTCCTTTGTGTCGGGCTTTTTCCACCACCCCTGGTTCTTTTTGTTTCTTTGGGAAAATTCACCTGGACTACAATAATTAGTCTAGTGAAGCAGAGAGTGTTGGATCCTAATTAATAGGAAAGGAGGAAACAGAGCGAGCTTTTTCTCCTGTGTTTCAGAGAACTGGTATAACTTTTGCACTGCAGCACTTGAGAAGGTGCAGAGAAAAGCTGTCTGCAGCTGTCAGGCTGATTGCAGAGAGATGGAGTGGGACCACACTGCTCTTCTTTTTTTGGGTTTTGTTGTTGATGGGTAGAAAAGACTCACACTGTGGTGTCCCTCCTCATTTACTGGAGGAGATAAAACTTATCACAACAACTCTGGGAACGAAGCAGTGTTTCACAGAGCTTTGTCCACTGTGTGAGAAGGCTGTGAGACAACATGAATTTAGATGGAGTTGAGATTGATGCTTCCCAGGCAGAGAAACTTGAAGCACATGGCAACTGTGAAATTATGATCCTTCACCTCTGGCTGCATATAGTGCATTTTTCTTGTGCTTTGGCACACACAAAGTAAATACCTCAAGGGTGTTATAATTAGATGCTCAAATATTTTTGCTGTACAATATTTATGTTATACCAGCTTCTGCTCCAGGCCATCCATAATAGTCAGAACAACACAGATTTTTCAATTTTAGGTAAGTGTTTAAATGCCTTGAGGACCTGAATCTGAATGACTTTTTTACTCTGCAAGTACTCCCAATAAGGCTCTCTATGAAAGGGGGACAGAGACTGGCCTGAGCCAATTAGTGTACTAAGCCATAATACCTGGAGCTCATCTCAAGAAGGAAAGAATTCCTGGAAGCAAGGCTTGAATGAAATGCTTTCACTAGTCTCTAAAGAATGCAGTATTTTATTAGCAGAGGGAAAAAGCTGGTGCTCATTTCTTTTGAAAAGAAGGTGTTCGTTACCACAGTGTGGTCAATGCCCTTCCAAAAGGCTCTCAATTTAACTGCAGAACTGAGGTCAGGGAGAAGCCACTGGAAGACAATGGTAATGACAAGGTAACCAGAGTCTTTTGTGACTTAGTCCTACTTTTAATGATTGCAGTAATTCTTGTCGTTCAGTTATTTCCTTTAGACAGAGAACATCGTCACACTGCTCACAGAACACTGATGGTGAAGACACAGAGCATTTTTACATTTCCTGTGTATTTTGCCAGCCAGTTTCTGGAGGTTGTGGGTAATTGCCAGTTGCATCCTGACCCCAAGGGGTTTAGAAGGCACTTGACCGCCCCAGGTCCTGGGCCAGGCAGCACTTTGTCAAGTCAGTAAACACGTGTGGCTACTTTCCCTGCTGTATGTGCTCTCGTACAGGAGCCATTCTAGGATGGAAGTCTTAATGGAAAAGTATTTTTCAAATGAGCTGATGCTGGGATCCCCTGTTTGTGCTGGTTTCCAAAGCAGAACAAGGATGTAGGCTTTAATGTGACTGCACTGAAATTCTGTGCCATTGGCTCCTTCAGCACCAGACAGCCATTTGCTGCTGTCATTTAAGAGACTGTCTGACATGACTGACTGCTCCTGGTTCTTCTACTGAATATACACATTATTATGCAATTACTCAATATAGGAGTGTTAGGTAAAGCCATTTATTTAACCTTAAATATGTTAATAGTTCTTAAAGAGCAGTATATCCTTCTCAATTGTATTGCTTCTCTCTTTGTGTAGATGTACATTTTGTATTTCTTTTCAAATTAAGGTTTTGGTATCATTTTCTAAAGACAATGTTTCCTTTCTAGCTAAGTTTGCAACTATTATTTCCTTATTTTTCCATGTATTAATAAGGAAAGTATTGTGGGGTTTTTCTTTGAGGCGCCAGTAATTTTAGCATAAGCCATTTCATGCCGTGTATGTCCTTTTAATTTGCTTAATTGTCCTTTTGACCCATAGAAAGATACCACCAAGTGGCAAGCTGGTTCTCACATTGACAACTGATGCATGTGAGGGGAAGGAAAACTTTGTGAGATACCTTGAGCATGTCCAGGCAGTTATAACTGTGAATTCTACCCGGCGGGGAGACCTCAACATCAACATGACCTCGCCCATGGGAACAAAGTCCATCTTGCTGAGCCGGCGCCCCAGGGATGACGACTCCAAGGTGGGTTTTGACAAATGGCCTTTCATGACCACACACACTTGGGGGGAAGACCCCCGAGGCACCTGGGCTCTGGAGATCGGGTTTGTGGGCAGCCAGCCCCAGAGGGGTGTGCTGAAGGAGTGGACACTGATGCTGCATGGGACTCAGAGCGCACCGTACATAGACCAAATAGTAAAAGATTATCAGTCCAAACTGGCCATGTCCAAGAAGGAAGAGCTAGAAGAAGAATTGGATGAAGCAGTGGAGAGAAGCCTGAAGAGTATACTGAGCAAAAACTAGTGCTGTTCTGCATGATGGTGTCTTTCCTTCCCCAGACCCCTCTACTCACCTTTCTACTATCCAAACCTCTGTGTTAGACATATTACAATGATCGTCTCTGTAGCCAAATTATCACCCTTTCTTGATTTTAAAGTCTTCTATCTCATCAATAATTACTTTATTTGCCACTGAAGCAATCCGTTTTTTACTCTAAACCACAAATGTACTGTCTCCCACCGAATACTATGTACAGTTTGTGACTGTAAATGATTTTTTCTTTTGCGTCATACAAATAGGTAATAACCTGCAAAGAAATTGATGGCTTTTCTGTTCTTATTTTTGTGGTAAACACTGTTTGTATTTAAAAAAAAAGAATTAATTTTAACATTGCAGTTGGTGATAATGGGCGCATTTTTAAAAATTACTGTGAGAGAGGGAATCACAAAGAGGTTGTCTGGATAGGTCTTTAAATGTCTAACAGCTCCTTCAGCATCATTGATATCCATGGGACTTTCCCCATTGGGTTCAACCAAAGTAGCACTAGACCTTACAAAAAGAAATAATCCAACTTGCAGAAATCCAATTATTTTAAGAGTTTTCTTTAATAATACACTTATACAACATACATGCTAACACTTCAGCCACAGGATGGGTCAACATGCAATAAGGAAGGCGAAGTGATGCCTAAGCCAGGTGATGGGGGGAAGATGCTTTGCAAACTGGGTGAGGGCGTTCTAGAAGCACAAGTTACAGTGTTGGTGGAGGTTCTTCATTTGGTTAGTTGGTTGTTTTTTTTGGTGGGTGTGGTTTTTTGGTTTTTTTAACTTTGGCAATTTGAATCAATTTACCATCTTTCAGCAGAACAAGCACATAGGGATGAGCTGTAGGACTTCTGGCAACTTGTGTGCAGAAGTGCATGTGGTGGTCTCTCTACTGAGATGTACTCCAAGCAGCATAAGATGAGGCTGTGTCAGCATTACCAACCACAGACCCCTATTTTCTGGGGTTTACAATGTGGCTGTCAATAAATTGCTGTGGGAGAAATGTGAAGCATGCAGTTTCAGTCCCAATGCAATATTTAATTCAAATTTCATTTTTAAAAAGTATTGATTGGTTTTATGTTAGACATATTTTTCTCTTTAAATATATCTGTATAAGTTATTAATGCATAATGCAAAGTTTGCCTTCTTGGGAGATAAAATATAGCCTGTTTGGGAAGATTTGTTGTCAGTCATTGCTCTTTCCTGTTTGAAGAGTCCCACCTTTTTTTGACTTTTTATACAGGAGTTAAAGTCAGTCTCCCTCGCCCTCAGAGTATTACTGCAAAATGTAACATCCTCCTTGGTGGGAATTACTCATGGTAGCAACCACTACATGTTTCCAGGTGTGAGATCCCAAATTTAGTATTTGAATAATAAAGAGCCTTGATTCTGCAAATATTTAGGCACTCACAATAAAGGCCCTCAGTGGACCTACTCAACGGGTAAGTTTAAGCAGACATTTCAGATCTTTGCAGGACCCAAGATCTACTTTGTAGCAGCGACTAGTTTCAGAATTTTATTATGTATTTTTAATATGCAGAAGGAAAAATTAAAATGAAAAATAAACAGCTCAACCTACTAAAAGTATCTGTGAATTACACTCTAAAGGCAAGCCAAGGAGCCTTGCACTACTCACAGGTTCCTCATTGTGTGCAACCGTCCCAAAGGAAGAATTTACCATATAAATATATATATTTATGCATACACCTGTATGACTAAATGCATATGACACACCTGTGGCATCTCTCTCTCTGTGTGTATATATATATATATATATATTACATACAATATGTATATTCAGAGTATGTTACATATATTTGCTTAAAAATATATAGAATTACATATGGTATGTAATGTATAATACACATATACACATCACAACCTTTTGTGTGTATGTGATCAAAGAAAGAGGTTACTGGAAGCTTTTTAAGAACTTCTAAAATGTGGAAAAAGTTTTGGAATAAGAAAAGTCCATGTGGTATTCTTAAATGAACATGTACCCGACTTTCCATTGCATTAATGTAATTTTGCAGTTCTCTGTTCAATTATTAAATATCTTATAAAGCAGCAAAATAACTAGATGGTTGTTCATATTTTCATAATGCTGACATACTTTATTAAGTGAAAGATCACAATGATGAGAGATATACAGAAATGGTGAGTTTTGATATAAGTATATATAAAAAAACTACGTGTATGTACAATATAGAGATCTACTTCAAATTCTTCAGGATTTTTGCTTCAGGGGATCACTGAAAAATATGTCCAGTTAGACTGGGTTTTAATGGTATTGCTGATGAAAAATAAAGTTAATTTGTTAGTATTTATAATAAAGGAGAAAATAAAGCTCATGATGCGAAATAGGTGAACACTGTTTAACTAAAGTGATGGTGTTTTATAATATGAGTAAAATAAAGAGCTGTTGTAAACTGGCAGGTCCTATCATCGTTGCCTATCTGAAGGTACATGGGAGATAATGCTGCTCTAAGTGGGATGACTTCCTCCTCCTCTGCTTTTTACACTGATTAAAAATACAGAGAAAATAAAGATGATCCTCCAAAAGAGTTGATAGCAACAAGTGAAGATTAAGGAGCTTTATGTTAACTCTGTGATCATCTAGGACATAGAAGATTCAGGCTGCAGACTGGGAAGAGCTTTGGGTGTTAGTGGTTCAAACCTGTTAGCTCCAAGGGCAGCTCTGCAGAGGCAGCAGCAATGCTGAACATGTTTGGGAAGAGGATCCTCAGGAATAGAAACAGTGACAGTTTTGCACTGCAGTCCATAAGCAACTCTAGCCCTAAAGAAATGCTACACCAGGTTGACTTTTTTTTCTTCCTCTGCTGTTTAGAGCACTTTGATCCACACTAAAAGCCCTGTTTTCCTCCCTGTCTCCCACCCAGACTTTTTGGGTACTTTTCAGCTCATATGTTCCCATGGCAGAAGGTGCATTTCATTTTTTAATTTCTTACCGTGTCTGCAGCAATAGATGATTACAGGAAACCTCCTGATCTAGCTCTGGGTGCCTCAGAGGCAAGAATGTGCCTGTAATAATCTGAGTTTCATCCCAGTCTCTGGTGAATAGATGCTCACAAGTATTTCACCATTAGACTTTAACATTTAAATGCTTCATTGAGAATCTGCATTTAATGCAGAGGTTAGCCCATAAATCATGAGATTTCCTATACCTTTATATATATTTCATATATATATATATATATATATATTCTATACCTTCAGCATGGTCATTCTGAACCAGAGTTCAGTTCTCAACTACTAATGGATTTCCATATAATTTTCATGCAAATCTACAGAAAGGTGCCCATTATCTGCAGCCTTATGGGGCAACTACGATGTCTGTGAAAGGCAGGTCAGAGATTGTAGCAGAATTTAGCCCTCAGCTCTTCTTGGTCCTTGACCTCTGGTGATGATGGTGTGTGTGATGCAGCTCAGCACCATCTTGGTTCATGTTTTGCAGCTCAGGTTGCTGCCAGGTGGTGCAAGTATGTGACTCCTACAGCAACAGGTGCCATCAAACCCAGTTTAGGAGCAGTTCTTACATTGCACAGCTGCTGAGCAAGGGTTACAGGCATCAGAAACCAGGTCTGTGTTATCAGCAAAGAGCGGTGACACCGGAACACAAAAGAGATGAAGGTGGTGAGGGTATTCACACACTGGACACATAGCCCAGACTCTCCTGACTTGTTGCCTCATTGCCATTGACTGAGGTTTTTTTTTTTTGTATTCTGAGTATTGTGTCCACTGTATTGCAGTGCAATCAGATGGACTGGGAGAGGGGGAAGAATACCTAATTCTGTCTAAGTACTGCCTGAATCTGTTTACACCCTCTTTTGTGACAGATTAAACAAACTGCCTATTGCTGCAGTTGAGGTGGGGTTTTTTGGTTGTTTTGGGTGTTTTGTTGGGTTTTTTTTGTTTGTTTCCCTTGCAGTATTGAACTCTACAAGTCCAAGGAAATACTTTACAAGTAAATATTAAAACACCCAGCCTTTGGCTGCAGTCCACTCAAAAGCTCGTTGGCAACCACAAATACCTTAGTTGAGTTGGTGAAGGACAAATAATCCCTTTAGTAGCTTTTATAAGGGTAATCTCCCACTTCAGTGGAATTTCAAGTTTTATTCTGAGATCTCCAGTAAGAGCTTATTTCAAACACAGAGAGTTTTTCTTTAGATCCAAAAAGAAAGGTCTGCCAAGCTCATTGCTATTTAGAGACTGTAACTGGGAGAGATTTGCAATTATTATTGCAATTGCAATTATTTAACAGCCCTTTCCCTGGAAAACTCCTGCACACCTCAGGTGACATTTATGAGTAGGGACTATCAGCCAATGGTAAAGGCAACACAAACCCACAGTGGGTATCTTCGGTAGAAGGCAAAACTTTTATTAAATGAACCAGATGTCACAAGTTAACATTTGCAGCTGTCTCAGAGATGGGGAATTGTATGGTGGTTATAGGAGCAGTAGAGGAATATGCAAATTTGTCCCGGATACTGTGGAAAGCCAGGCAGCTCTGTCATAATAGTTACTTTCAGTGAGTCCTAATCATGAAAATCAGTTGCATAGGATTTACCCTGGAGCATGCTAATGGTCGTTGCACCAAAGGTGAGCCTACATCAGACAGAATTGTCATCAAGGTTTCAATCTGTTCCATACCAAACAGCAAAAATCTCACTACTGTATCATTCGGTCAGGAAAAAAAAACAAGCAGTCTTATAATAACTATGCCAGACAAGTTGACTATCAAGGGGATGTGTCACTTAAGAGCCTTTGTCTCCTGGTTTCTTCTTGCTTGTCTTCTCTATCATTGTCTCAACAATCATCGCTGTCTCTTCATATGTCTGAATTCTGTCATCTGAAAACTTCTCGATGGACTCCACCACCTCCACCTTCTCGTAGCTCATAGAGCCAGGCAAGGCTGCTTCCCTGAACAAAAGGCCCTGCTTGTCTTCTCGCTCATATTCTGTCTCTCGAAGGAGTCCTGGCTCGGTTGGGCTTATCAGACCAGGGGAAGGAACTGTCTCAGGCTCAGAGATGTCCGGATACTTTGTGATTTGCTCGATTTTTCCTCTTGTTTTTTTGCCCCATTCAAGCACCTCTTCTCTCTCTTCCTCTCTCTGTTTATCTGAGATTTCAAACCCTTCTCTCCTTTCACAGATATCTGCTTTCTCTTTTTCTGATGGTTCGGCAGGTTCTGGCAGCTCCGGAATGGGCTCCACCTCCCCACCATTCATCACCTTCCCGTTGCCAGTGGAAACTGTGATCCCTCCTGGAGCAGGGATAGAGGGGGCCAAGATGCATGGTTCTTCATAGCCTTCCTCCCCTGTCACCAGCACATAACGCCCTTTGGGAGGGGCTTCAGGCTTAGCCTCTGGTTTCTTGTGGACTCTTATTTTCTCCCTCACAATGTTACACAATTTATCGAAGGCTTTACTTATCTGGGCTCCATCAGGTACATCCTCTGGGCCCATTTCTTTTTCATCAAATTCTGAACCTTCCTGCCCAGGTTCACACCTGATTGAGCCTTCGTGTCTGTACTCCATCTGATCTTGGTCAAAACCTTCCAGAGTTCTTTCATACATTCTTTCAGGTGAGTGACTGTCAGTTTTGTCTTTTGACATCAGCTCCTTTTTCCTGGCAATTTTCTTTGTCAGTGCTTTTTGTCTGGGCTTTACACTGGCAATGTCTTGCATGGCTTGGGTGATATCTAGAGAAAAATTAAAACAAAGCAAACAACAAACAGTGCTCAAAGACGGTCGCTGCAAATGCTAGAGCTGCCTCTCACCCTCACTGCTGCAGGTGGAGAGCCTTTGTGTCTAAGAGGCACTAAAAGTGAGCCAGACACCTCCACTCATGGCAATTTGGGGTATGGGCAGATTCTGAGAGACATGTCAGGAGGGAGTAGCCAGCGGCTGGTGGGCACAGAGCTGGTAATTAGGGGAACATGGGGACAGACATGCTTTCCCTAAGGCAGCTGTTTTGTCCCGTGTCACAGGTACAGTAAAACACATGAAATGCCCTGCTTACCACGCAGGAAGAAGCAGAGGTGTTGCTAGAAACAGGCCAAATCCTTAGCAGGTATGAAACAACACTTTGCAGGATGGTAGTTATCTACAACTGCTGAGGATTTGGCCTCAGGCATTGTGGATCCATTTCATATAAAACTGCAACAGTGGTTGGAAAAATTGCAGCTGCACTCCAAAAAAACCCCCTCATTTGATGTTTTGTCTCCATTCTCAAGGCAGTGTGTTATTAGTAACAACCCAGTGAGCCTTGGATTTAAGTCATACCAAACGTTAGTGCCTACCGCACCTTTCTATAAATCAAGAGCAGTCTTGCTCATCTAATCCCTGACCGTTTCCTTGTCACCAGGTTTACAAGCATCATAATTTTAACAAGCCATTATAAAACATGGAAGGAAAACAGGTCCTGAAAAGGGTCCTCTGCCTGCCTGTGGCACTCAACATGCCTTGGTGCTCTTTGCACACCACTAAAGTGCAAACAAACAGTTCACAAGTCAGCACAAAACCTGCAGCTCTTTCCATAGTTTCAGGTGCCTTTTGACTTTACTCTCTTGATTGGCCTAAGTAGTAAATTACAGAAATTAGCAAAGAAACACTTTTGCTTGTGGTTTTGGCCTTTGACAGCTTGTCCCAAAGCCAGCTGAGATAAGCTGAAATGGTTGCATTTACTTAGCAAGCCCGGAGTCAGGCTGTCACGGCTGGTGGTTTGTATGGAACACAAATGGACAAACTTAATATACAATGGTGCTGCTTGTGACAGACACAGGAAGACAGCACAGGTTTACCTCTTCCCCTCGAAACTTGGGGCTGGGCAGGCCTGTAGATCTGTGTGAAGAGTGTGACTGGGGTTCCTGCTATAGCAGAATTTAACCTGTGGAGAAGACACATGGATCAGATCTCTCCCCATAATTTTCAGTGAAAGCAAGTGAAATCCTGCAAATTGAAGTACAGAGGTTAAAGAAGTATTTCTCTATGGTGAGGATTCAAAAAGAATGACAGGAGCCTGTTTCTTGTCAGGAGAAAATCAACATAGCCATAGCACCTTCAGAGGAGTGAGGCTGGCCACCCAGAGGAGAAATGGGATGCTTCATAAGGTAAAGTACAACAGTAATTATAACCTATAGCAACAGCTTTGTAATTTAGCATGGCATTTTGAAAAGATGGGAAGATTTTAGATGGGCAAACAGTCAATCCAAGACTACCAGACATTAGCCATAAATTCATTTTTACCATGCTGACTGGTAAAATAGAAAATTTGGTAGCCCTTACCAAGCAACTTGCATATGCCTGAGTCGAGAAGGGTGAGGTAAAAATGGAGCAGTCTTCCTTGGAAAACATTTGAGGAGTCAGCAGTATTAAGAGTTAAAAATCAAAACAAAGACACTGACCTATTGCAAACCAGTTACTATATCTTTGGCCTTTTCAGTCTGCTCTGCCAGAATTTGAGATATTTTGGCCTGTCAGAGGATATACACCTGTGTCGATATGCAAGAGATGCCCATTTTGATTTTTGGTGCTTAGAATTACCCTGTTGAGATACTTCTATCCAGAACTCAGTGTCCAAAATGAGACCCTGAAAATGGATGAAATTAGTCAGTGTCCCTCCCCTGTATCTTCAGGACAACCTGGAGCAGCAGTTTGGGTGCTCAGGGCTCTGGCTCTGCTGCTCCTTTTCTCATGTGCAGCTGATGGTTGGCATTAGAGGGAGGCAGAGCTCCTCTATAGGTTTAAACACAACCCAAATCCCAGCCAATTTCTCGTATTCTCCCCTTTTTACCTTTTGCCTGACGAATGGCTTTGCTGTGAAAGGGTGCTTTGCTTTACAGGACATTTGCCCTGTCAGCACTCTCCAGAATCAATGTGCCTGTAACATCCAGCAAGTGTCACCAACACTTGGGCTGGGTAGAGGGTGCTCAAATTGCTTTTGTGTGCTCCTGACCTCTGGGCACTGATGCCAGGACAGCATGTGGAAAGCAGACTAAATGGACAGGAGAAGCTCCAAATGTCTCTGACCATTTCCTTGGAAGAAGCTTGATGAGATTTTGCATCTATTTAGATTTCTGTCCCCGGACATCTACCAGTCAAAGGTGTGAAAAGGCCATAGCTTTGGGTGAATCAAATGTCCTTAAACATACACTTTTCAAAAGAGATAAAAGAGATCACTGGCCCCTTTGTGAGTGTCCAAAAATCCAGCCTTACCGGCTGTCCTCGTTCTCGATGATCCGCTTGTATCGCTCCAGCTCGTTCTCCAGGGACTGCTGGTAGATCACCAACTGGCGGCAGTCGGTCGTGTACTTCTCCAAGATCCTCTCAGCCTCCTCTATTCCCTTCCTAAGGTTTTCAATCTGCTCATTGTAAAGCTGAATTTCGTCGTCATAACTCTCCTGGGTGTTTTTAATTGCTTGCTCCAGCATGGTTGTCTGATGAATAAAATTGGTGGGTGAAAGAAGCAGCTTTGAAACATTCAACATCCCCATACTTTAAGGGTAATTAAAGGCAAGTCATGTTTTATTACAATGTGATGCTGCACTGCTGAAACACAGCAGCAATTTCACTACATTTGTTCAGCGACTCAAAACCAAGAACTCCTCCTGTTGCCTCCTTTTCTGTCCCAAAGTTTCTGTTCCACAATAAGCATGATGAGATCAGCATGGACTAGAGAACAGCTTTGTGATGTCTCCCTCCTCATGCACACGAGGCTGGCTGATGCCTCACTGTGTGACCTGCAGTTCCCCGTGCCCTTCCTCGGCAGAGCAGGCAGTGTCTTACCAGGACAGCAAAAGTGCTTAGCAGGGAAGATGTTCCAAGGAAAAACCTGTTCTTCCTTCGCTGTGGTCCGCAGACCAAGCAAATAAGACCAAAGGTCTTATTTTAAATAAAAAGCTCTCCTTTTTAATTCAGTTCCCCAGCTTTTTTACTTTGGCGATAAAACCAACGAGCACATCAGCCAGGAGGTGGCGATAGGCACCTTCCAAAATCAAGGAGCACGAGTTACAGATGGGATATTTCACGTTGAAATTCTGCTCTCACTTTCTTCTGCTATTTTCATCTATTTATTACAGTTCTTTTATCACTTTTGCCCCCCATTTCAAAGAGCTTTTAAAGAGATGTACTCACAAAAAGCTAATGGGGCAATAAGTGACTAATGGATTCTTTAATAACAGATTTATTTCTATATGTTTCAGGCAGAGGTTTTTAAAATCCTTTTAAGAGCCTAAATTTAGGAGCTAGATCCCTTGGCATTAGTTTCGTTCTATTGCAGAGTACGAGTGGACAAAGACCCTTTACTGTTCAGCGCTCACAAGGTGGGGTCCACAACCACTCAGCAACACAGGTCCAGAAAGAGGAAAGCAAAGGAACTTGATGACACCTCAGTCATCAGATCCAGCCTTCACCATCACAAGCAACCCTGTCACTGACCTCCACTCATAAAGCTATTTCATTCTTTTAATCTCAGGGCACAAGAATGAATCAGTTAATAAACTCTTTCTAAACAGGATGTGATGATTTGATTTTGAAAGCTGCACGATTAATTCCCCAAAGGGTGCCAGAAGGATGATTTTCTCCTGTTTTTTTCTATATTGATTCATTATCTCACTTATCTCTATATTGATTCTTGCCCATCCCAGAGCACATGTGACCTTTCCACCAGAGCATCAGACATGAGGAAGAGACCAAGGAAAAGACCTGGGGGTAGCACTGTCCACATCAACTCTAAGGAAAGAAGTTATGCTCAGGAAGTTAGGAGCTGCTGCTATGACTGTCCAAAGGAGTCCAAAATCCCACCAAAAAAGATGTTTTATGCCAGTATTTCACTCCTCTCACCCGGATGGACAACTAGTCAAAGTTTTGGCCAGATATTTTCTGCAAGTCAGGAACTGGCAAAAAGCAGATGATTATGGTCCAAGCACAGGAGAGCTACAGATCCTTTCTTAGCGCTTAGAGTGACAGGGATAAATGCAGGATGCCAAATGTAGCTCAACAACTATCTCAGTTTTGATTACCAAATCTGTCCAGTCCTCTCACAGTAAGCTCATCATTGGATGTGGCAGTGATAGAAAGGGTTGGGCAGAGCTTTGAAGATCCCCCATGGATTTATGGAGCCAATTTCCAGCCAGAGTTCAGCAAGTAGGAGAGTCACTAGAGCCCTTGGGACTTTTCCATCCACACTTCTTGCTGGCTCTGTCCTACAGGAATCCAGTTGCACTGGAGAAACATTCTCTCACCAGCTACTCTGATAACCAAAGACAGCTTCATTGTACCTATGCTACCCTACAGCCCTTCCTGGCCATCTTAAACTTGACAATTTGGACCACTGAGAGAATGAGAATGAAACAGCTGAAGGAAAATATGGAAATCTGAAAGGAAAACACACCTCCAGGTCAACCGAGTTCACAAGACCCTGTTAAAGGCCACTCAGACTTTACCATGTGACCCTAAAAAGAACAGTTCATGAGCATCATGGTTGTGTTTATAGAGAGTGATGGCAGTACCTCTGTCTGCAGCTTGTATTTCTGCGCCTGTAGCTGGCAGAGGATGCTCTTGTATTCCTCCAGCTGGCTCTGCAGAACAGGGATCCTCCTCTCTGCTATCACTTTTTCCTGGTTGGAAGAAAATAACGTGTGTACAGGAAAGTATGTTTCACTCTTTTAAAAAAGAGCCAAAAGAAATTCCACTACTGGAAATAAACTGTAAAGACAAACAGAAATGACAAAAGACAGATAAAAAGATGGGTATTGAACCTTGAGTCAACTTCTGTGGCACGGCTTTAAGAATAAAGATGTCACATGGCAGGGCTGTAACAGTACAGCTTACGCTGAAATTAGACCCTGTAAATACACCTCTTCACACTTTCTTCCAACTAATACGTGTATTTGATTTACAAGTTTTCACCACCTCTCGCCCCTTCAGGGCAAGATTTACTTTCTCTTCAAATATTCATTTATCCTGCCAGCTCCTCCTCAGAGAGGAATCACAACTGCATCAACTGCCTTAGAACTGCACTTTTTGGGGGCTAATACATATGCTGGAGTGCACCTGACCAAATGCAATCTCTCTTTCCTGATTGATAGAGTTTTTCAAAGCTAAAGGTAATTTTTTCTCTCATATTCAGTACTTACGCATAGTTGTGACAGTTTTCACTTAACCTTGGAATGGTAATTAAAGGATCTAGGACACTTTAGGAGTAAACTTCATCTCTTTCTTACTTTGAGCAGTATTTACCAACAGCAATACTTGCCTCACATATGCCAGTGGTTATGGGGGACACGCGAGGGGTTGTCTGGATGATCTGCTGCAAAACATTGACGTAGGTCTGGATTTCCATGAGGTTCTATGGTGAAGTAAAAACCATTTTCATCAGAAAATGCCACAGTAAGGTGCTCCCCTTCTAGGGATTATTTCTAGATATTTACTTCTTTCAGCATATAAAGATCCAGTTCATGTTCAGACTCGATTTTGCAATGTGATTTTAGACCTGATTTTGAGGGCATGAGTGCTAACAGTTTCATCATGCTGAGGATACATTACTGGCATTTTGGCTAAGTGACTGTACAGTTCATAGTCTTTTTAAAGATTCCATGATTTCTGATTTCACAGAAGATTTTCAAAATGAGAACCACAAACACCTTTGCACATGGTCTGAAAAAGTGAGTCTTCTTTCAAAAGCAGCAAAGATGGGACAGTGGCCTGATCTCAAGCCTCACAGCATTCCCAGGAAAAGGAAGCTGCACTGGAATCATACAGCCACAGGCTTATGCCTGTTGATTAACTGGGATGCTCTCACCCAGAAAATTGAGTGATGAAAGCAACAGCTTTCTTAGTGTGAAATATAAGACAGCTTGTCCTGCACTTTGAGTTGAACCATAACAGGTCAACAAATTCAAGACATTGCTGCAGCTGTGGGCATTGGACCCTGAGGGAGTTTGTTTGGATACTGGCAACCATCCAGCTGTTGTGCCCACTGAAAATAAAAGGTTCTACATGTAACCACCAAAACACAAATAGGATTTGCTTTAATTTGCCACCATTTGATCCCAGAGAAAGGCAAGGCTTCACATCTATCTCTAGAAGGAAGAGTGAAGGAAGATGGCAAATTCAGCCAGTTACCTTCTTGTATCTGTCCTTTGTGGCATTAATATCATCCTGCAGGAACTGGGACTCTATCTGCAGCTCCAGGTTGCACAGCAATGCTTCATCAGCTTCCTGCAATGCAGAGAGACACGTGTCATGGTCAGCACATGTGGCTGGAGTGCCAAAATCACAGCAGCCATGTAGGCATAATGCAAGCCATCAGCCTGTATGGAATACTGAAACCTACTGGGAGATACAGAAGTATCATGAAAACAGCAAAAAAGAGGCATCTTATTCACCACGTTCTGCACAAACATGGTGAACATGTTTGTGCAGAACGTGGTGAATAAGAATCATGATTAATGATAGTGTTTGGCACTGGCACTGTCAAAATATGTTTACCATACGCTTTTATGAATGCTGGAAGCCAAGTAGTAGACACTATGAAATACCAGTTTGAGGCTAAAAGCTTGGAATGGTGCATGAGTCTTAAACAAATGACATCAGCAGACTAAGGCATTGATTTCTCTAGTATTTATGACAAGATCTGAGGTATCTTGATGCCTTTTTAATATCCCCAGTAAATGAATCCTTATAAAAACCCATGATGGTCCAAAGTATTTGCACTCTGTTTGGTGTGTTGTCAAATGCCACAAATACACAAATTTGGAGCCATTCTGGAAATAAAAATGACAGATGACCAGGTCTAGAGAAGAATCATCTTGCTGTAGAAGTTTCTAATACACTGGGATTTGCAAGGACAAAAGTTCATAATATCCAATTAATTCAGAGCACAAGCTGTATGACTACCAATCATGATCTCAGAGATGAGTGGCACTGGTATTTAAACCCAGTGACATCTCCATTTCTGTTTAAAGGTCTAATTTAGATTTTTCCTGTCATGTTATTTAATACGAATCCTTGAATACAGAGTGATTTCCATGATACTTGGCAATATATTTTATAAATATGTTAAGTGTGAATAATAAGCTTTATTTTCCTACTTAATGCATGAATTCTTGGTTAGGTTTATCATCAGCTAAGACTGTAAAATATCACTTTTGAGGAAGTATCTTAAAAGTTGTCAGCTGGATCTTCCCTGCAACTCTACAAAACTTTTAAGTTCCTCAACCAGTTTGCAATTTGCTTCAAGAAAGTCTTGATTTCTGCATTTAACTTAAAGTGAAAAAATAATAATAATAAAAAAAAGAATTTAAAGGTGTGTTTCAAATTACCTATGTGCCATTACCAGCTGTAAAAATATCTTAGTGAGTGGATCAGGGGTTGCAAATAAACCACTGAGATCTGTGGGTGCAGCATATGACTGGTAGCAGGGGATTTTTCTTTTTTGCACGTGCACAGCACGAGCTATTCCAAAAATGTGTGGATGTTAGCTGTCCCATTGTGCTGCTGAGCCTCCCGGGCAGAGAACTCTCCAGTGGGCTCTGCTTTGTGAGCCAGTGGCTGATTCAGACACATCCAGCCCAGCACATTCGGAGCCAGCCATCAGGAATGCCCGATGCTTTTCTGCACTCCTCTGCCTTCCTATTGAGGGGAAGATCAGCAGGACAATGGCCATGCTGGAAGGTTTGGGGGGGAGCCAATAAAAGCCCCCAGATGATACAGATAAGCAAATATTTCTGCATGTGATAAAGAAAAGCCACGTTTGACTTTCCAAATGGGAAAAATACTTCAAAAGGGAAAAATATTTTTGCTCTTATTCTGTACTTTCAGAGAGCCCAGCTTCACTGATGAAACTGTATGTCAGAACAGTGCAGTGGCTACATGTTTTCTTCTGAATTTTGCAGTGTTTGCTATTCACTCAACTTCTGAAAAACCATTCTGCTTTAGGTGTTGATTCCAGAACACTGATCCATGTGCTGAAGCAACATTTTAATTTATAATGGGACAGAAATCCCTTGGATCTCTCCAGAACGAGTGTTTGCTGTTTTTCCGAATTGATTCTCCATCTGTTGGATAAAGCATAGTTTTACACCTGCACATGCAGATTTCAGGCTACATCTTGGGCACTGTACAGAAAACCACCACCACTTGGTGCTCCAGTGCAAGGAGTTGTTGCAACAGGGGCAGCCCAAGAAAATCCTAGGATAGAAACCCCCCGTCTCTCAAGATTTTTTGAGCTGTGCCTGGGACTTGAATCAATTCACTTTTCTTTAGCCACAGATAGCTGAGAGGAACTGGGAAGACAGACCTACTAGCTACACCAAACCTTTACAAAGGATTTGACTCCAAAAGTACTTTTTAAGGGCTTGCCGGGTTTCCAAGAGCCCTGCTAGTACACTGGAAAATAGCACCAATGCAGGATGTCTAGAGCTCAGTGTAGATAGAACTGCTAAAATGCACTTTGTCTTTTTTTAATATAAAACATGCATATCATTGATATGACAGTGCTCAAACAGAACAGTTCCTGCCATTTGTAGTGAGGAAATAAAGTAATAATCTCTATTAATCCACTTGTAATTGTTTTCCAATACAGAAAATGAAAGGTAATCTGTGAAAAATAGAACTGGGAAAAAATATAATACTACTTTCTTCACTCAGATGACAGTTAGCAACAAGAGAGGATGAATCAGGTTTTCTCAGTTTCACAGACCTGGGAAACTTCCAAAAGAAGTTAGCCAACTTTTATCTTTTCTCTGAGCCTCATTATTATTATATTTAATTATATGATGTTATTGTTATTACTATTATTTCTTTTCCATGGTATTAGTTCAAGAAAGTACAGCTTTTACCTAAGGGGAAGCTGAGGATCTGTCTGAAGAAGGGCTGATCATATCCTGCAAGGAACTGAGGAGTTTTGAGATACACCAGATTTCAAAACCTGGACTCAATCAGCAATTTTTCACGCCATGATATCAGTACTAAAAGTATTTTAATACAGCAGCTGAATTTTAAAAGGTTTTTAGCAACAAACACATTTTCTCCAGTCACATTTTGGACTCTCAGATATGTGTATTGGCTGCACAGTATGACTAATAAATGGACTTTTCCTACCTGTGTTCATTCAGAGAGATTATTTTCCAAGTGAAAGCATGTTAAAAGAATTAAGAAGAGTTATTAAAGGCACCTAAACATATTCCAGATCTTCAGCAAAGGCGAATTTGTGACACTTATGTCAGCTACAGGTCCTGAAATGAGTGCAAGGGCCAGTTGCTGATGCTCTAAAAGGAGTAGATCCTCCTAGTCTTCAGTCTCACTGAAAAATTAATGAAGTCCTGAGCACAGCCGAGGCTGTGAGTGGCACATGCTACAGGACCAAAATCAGCAGGACTGTGCAAAGTAGGGATTACACAGTGCCTATGCACACATCGAGGTTCTGACACTTGCACAAGGCCTGGGGAGGGGGATGAAAGGGACGGAGAACTTTTCATCAGGGCATAATGACAAGAAATGTCTTGCTCTGACATTTTATCTTCCCACTGCTTCTTGAAAGCAGCTTGCTGTAGTAAATGTGGCCGAAGGAAAAAAATTATAGAGACCTTTCCTTTGCCATTTTCTCAGGTTTACCTTATTAAGACGCTCAAGGGTTTCTTTTAGCCTCTGCTGATATTCACGTTCATTTCTATACCTGCAAATAGAGAAAAGGAGATAAAGGTCAGTGGTTCATCCTTCTGTGAACTGCATTTTCATCTGCACTGTCATGCACAAGATATGCTTCTCACTAAAGGAGGATATGAACCTTGAAGAGACCCAAAAGATTTATTTATGCATTAGCATTATTTGGTTTTTAGTCCTGGATGCTGAGACTCATTTCAGAACTGATTAACTGCTTGTCTTCTATTTACGTTACAGAGTACGATGAAATGTCACACATTTGCTATCACTTTTTTATGGAACTCCCAAGAACAGACTATTTACAATAAAAGCATATTCCATTGGCATTGGACTACAGTGACAGCCATTCATCAGTGGTTACTACATGAGGATTTGCTACACTGGCACATTACCATTTCATTACATTGTCTCTGGTTTTCTGTCCTACCTGCTGTTGTTCAATAAGCATTTTCATGACAGACACATTAAACACAAAGCTTGCAATTTCACTTATCGACTGTGTATGAATAATGTTGCATTAGGATGCTTTGATGCATCAGCTTTGTGTCCTCTTTAATGACAATTCGTATTTTAGTTTAGTCAAAATCACATGTGAGCCTCAGTAAGGACAGCATTTATCCGCTATTCTTATGCATTTACAAAATGTCCACAAGTGCATGTTCCTGTGCTGAGTGAACCTTGGATGTATATTTTGTTTATCTTTGGTTTGAGGAAACAGCACATAGTCCTTAAGAATTAGGGTTCTGCCTTTGTATGTTAGATAGAATTATCTTTTAGTAAGTCCTTTTGGTCCCAGAGTACAAATCTTCCTAATTGTTGATTATTGTTGTTTATTCCTTTCCTAAATAATCTGCATATAAAATGTTTAGTAATAAATGTGGTTTAATGAGATTCCACTAAAAAAAAGCCAAACCAAACAAAACCACACAACAACACACAAAATAAAAAATAATCACCCAGAAGCATCTTTATAGTACAAGGCAATGAGACTTTGCCATCAGTACTGAACAAGTGTCTCATCAAACTCCAACAACTGCCACTGACAAAGTACAGAAATACAGTCTATTCCTGTTTATCCCTTTACTTTCCCTAAAACAATAGAGATACAGAGTTATAAAAAGCTGTCATTTTCTTACTTGCTACCAGAAACCCTCATGGTGGGTGACAAGTGACCTTTGGTCTCATTTGCAGTACAAGCAGTGGTCATCAACACAAGTACAAACCATGGCTGAAATTCAGAATTGAACATAAGCCCTTTTCTCTCTCTACTGAAATCATTGATTTGGCCCAGATGTGCTGTTGGTATCTAAAGGATTTGCTCCTGTCAACAGGGAACTTGACAGGTCCTGGACTGAACACAACAAGGATCAAATTCAAATGATGGTGTCAACCTCGGTTCCTTATGTCTCCTGAAGGTTGAACAACCAATGTTATTGCCATCTCTTTCAACATGTATTGGAAAGCTGAAGGGATGGTGTCACTCATGAACTGACCAGGACCACAAAGGAAGAACTTAGCAGAACAAAGAAATGTACTTGGTGCATTGGTTTCCCAACTTTCCCTTCTTCTGAAATCCCATAATATTAGCGAGGGGCACTGGTCTGTTTTCAATTCTTACCATGAGCAGCAAAGAAACAGGTGAAAATGCTGAGGTTTCATTTCATTATCACTCCTACGAATTGCTGATAAATCTAAAACAATGTCTTTTTTTGCCAAATAGTATTAACACCAGGTTCACTTCCCAGGATACAAGAAGAATATGCAGTGAGACTGCCTTTTTTCTGTTGTTTGACAAGTAGCTCATCTCCAACCAGTTTTCTATCTATCTCATAAAATTTTTGTGCGCAACTGACAGTAAACACTTCACTAACTTAGATACTTTCTGACAACCGAGTAAGGAGGAAGCAGATTGTGGCAGCTTGTGAAAATCAAATACACAGCTACAAAAAAAGGCTAGTTTTACACTCCCAGTAATATACAACCATCTGATGGAGTCAGGGTCTAAACGTCAGCCCTGATGTCATTCAAACCTGCTCAAATCTGCCTCATTGCTAGATCGTCACTCAGAAATTCTTTCAATGACTAAAGTATTCAGCTACATTTTCCTTCACTCTCAAATAACCAAAATACCTGCTGTGCCACACAGCCATAAATCCACCTGGCAGCCTTGAGAGAGTTAGTATTGCATGATCATCCTTTGAAGGAGGATCGCTTTTAAGTGATGTTCAGTCTACTCCAGAAGCTACTCAGTGCAAAAGGGTTAAGGACCTCTTTGAAATCCTTCAGAGACCTCAGGACACTTCTGTGCCTACTGAAACATATCTGTGTAAGTGCAATTGCTGACAAATTACAACCCTATTATGCTTCAAAGCTAATTTTAGTGTTCAAGTAATTGGCTGGATTGTTGAAAAGAGGTTTTTTTAGATGGTTGCTGATCAAACTTTCCTGGAGCTTAAGAAGCATGAAGTTGATTTGCTTCATTACAAAAACAAACAGACAAACAAACAAACAAACACTAAACCTCTCACCTAGTCAAGTAGCTTTAGGTCTGCAACAAACCTTTTTGGACTGTTCAGAAAAAAAAGGGATGTTAATTTTTTTGCATAGGGGGAAAGAAATGGAGGGGCCTGCCAAGCTGAAAGCAAGCAAATGAGAGGATTAAAGGTTTCTGTCACCTCTGTTTTTGGACCTTGCCTCTGCTGCAGTGCAAGGGCTTGCTCCCCTCCAAAGAGAAAAGTCACCATCCATCCAAGCAGTGCTCAATGGTCAGATAACCAATTTGGCGTCAAACCTGAGCCTTTTATATGGTACCTCTCTGCTGAACCCTACTGAACTCTTCCAGCAATATATGAAGCCTCTTGGCTACTACTTCTCTCCTTTTCCCTTGCCCTGAGCACTTCACTAACCTTCTGTCAATAGAGACAGCAGCAATTTAAGTGCCAAAGAGAGCACAGACTACAAAACACTGGTCCCAAAAGGATGATGGACTGGCCAATAGTGTTTGTGGTTCATACCCTGAATGCTCAGATGAGCCCCATGAGGGCTGTACTCTGTTGATTCATGAGCGGGTTGCTACCTGTGTTATCAAGAAGACACTGCGGAGTGGCTGACAGCCACAGGGCAAGCTTGCAGTGGTCCAAGGAGGGGGCGGAGGGCAGGCAGAACCTCCTCACTTCAGATGCAGCAGGATAAATTCCTTCCTATCATCAGAGAAGCAGCAGCAGTGCAGAGACAATCCTTGCAGATAGGGCTGGAAGGCAGCTTTGCCAGTGGAGTCCCCATATCCCAGATATCATGTTTTCCTGCTTCTTTTTTTTGTTTTCTATCACAGATGCTGGGTTTCTACTTTGGCCACACAGGGTGTCAGGCTCATCAGAGCATCCTCACATGGCACAGCTTGGAGAACACAGTGCCAATTTCCATGGCTAGTAACTTCCAGGGAATCATACTGCATGTGCAAAACCCACTAGATTAGCAGTGAATGAATTTTTAAATTAAACAATTGATTAGTAAGACTTTTA
The DNA here is from genome assembly GCF_003984885.1 of Neopelma chrysocephalum. Lineage (NCBI taxonomy): Eukaryota > Metazoa > Chordata > Aves > Passeriformes > Pipridae > Neopelma > Neopelma chrysocephalum. The sequence goes on along the minus strand of NW_020897753.1, from coordinate 151,218 downwards.
ATTTCTGAAGTTAATTAATCCTGCTCTGTCAAGGCCGCTAAATTCTGGATTTCAGCATCTTTCCTACTATCATGGAGAGAGAAATACACTTCTTTCCCACAGCCAGATGCAATGTTGCTATAACAATGATGGTCAATAAAATTAGCATAATTAGACTTTATGAAATGCATCCAAACAATTACTAGCAATGCTTTTTCTTTGCAATTTCAAGAGAAAGAATTCTCCCCAATACAGAATCTGAATTATTCATGTTAATGTGAAAAGCTATGAATGTGACTACAGAGAATTTAAAAATAAATTTTAATGTAAGGTCATCTTTTTAATGGTTCATGGACATTTAATTGTACAGACCCAGTAGTCTCAGGTCCTGCTGTGTTTAAATGTAGCTTTAAAAGACCTATTTATATAAATGCAGCTTTAAAAGGTCTATCTATAAAAATGTAGCTTTAAGAGGTTTACTTATATCTATAAATCTATTTCCCAGATTGCGAAGGTGAGTGAAAGAATGGGTTGCAAGAGGTAAAATTCTTTGCATTAGTGAAGGACACAGGCATTTATCAATTAATTGAATCACAATGCTCCACTCTAAGAGATATTGTTAATCCCAGTGTGCCAAAAGCAGATGCTTTATAGTTCAAAATGAAGCAAGAAAACCCTAGTGCCTGTTGACGACTGAGCACAGACTCAGGGAAGAGGGTAGGTCTTCAGCACAGGAATGCTTCCGGTTTCAGTAGATCCTAATATGGCACAGAGAATTTTTCCTCCCATATTTTGTTTAGAGAGCTTTATTAATAACTGTCAGTAGCTGAAATAGGAGCCACCAGGATGGCAGAGCACTGGCCTTGTTTTAACACCTGAAACTCAAAACCCAATCAATTTTTGTCAGATGCTGAAGAAACTTTCACGTCTGTCTTCCAGCCAAATTCAGCAGCTCCCAAGAGGAAAAAAATAAACCCAAAATTCTCTTCTTGGTATAAACTGAAGGCCATTTGGTTAAAAAGCAGCCACTGCCCTTCCATTATAATGGCCTCATGCATCTTTGCAATTTTTGGCTTAGATGTAGTCAAAGTTTCATTTTTACGTTTAGAAGTTTTATTTTGTTTACAGCTGCTGAGTAAATATTCCAGGATATGGGATGGACAAAACATTCTCCATTTTCTCTAGGAAGTCATTAACTACCCCTGTAGCAGGTCCTAAATATTACTTTTTAAAGCACAGCCCCTTCTGTGTGTGATTCCCAGCCTGGATTTTCAATGCCCTGTATTCTTCCCCATCTATGTACAGCTTGCATAAAGCAGCTCTAATAAAAGTAAATTATCTTTGTGTCACATCACCAATCCTGCACAGTTTGCACATATTTTTAACTAATATGCAGTTAGACACTTAAGTACCAAGTTTAGTCAAAATCTCAAGGACACCACATAATAAAAACATATGAGCAAGTACCAGAGTTGACAGCTAAATTATAGCATTGGCTCATAGCTGAATTTACTGCTCATAAATATTGGAATACAAAGCTGCCTAATTAGGTGCTTATTACTCGCTGGCGCTGAGTCAAGGCATGGTGGACATCTGACCATTGGCAGCAATAAGGCTGAGTGCACATGGATGGGCTATTCTCTGCTGTCAAGGGAGAATGTGAGATCAGGGATTGGCATTTCTATAGCTGTGCTGCAGCTCACAGCCCCCACGACCAGTTCACATGGCAGCATGCTGAACTGGGTGCCAAATTTTCAAGGGTGAATTAGCCAGATAGACATTTTGGGGGTAAAAAGAAACATTGACCAATAAGTAACAAGAGGATTAGAGCCTTCTCTCCTGTGAGTAGCCCTTTTATGAGCATTTCTCACCAACTCTCACATAATTAATCAAGTATTGGGCCAAAACTGCCTGTTGCTGAAAGGAAGGGGCTAGAGGTGTCCGAAGTCATTCATCTGCCCCAGTCCTTGATGCTCCTGCTCTTTGATTTATGGTGCCACTGAGGTTAAAAAGGTGGAATTAGGGGAAGCCTATTCTTACAGCTATTGCTCTAGTGGCATGATGTGGCAATGAAGGATGCAAGGAAGAAGAGGAGGGCAAATTTCAATGTACCAAGAAAAGAAATGTGTCTACATTCTTTTCATCTCACATCTGTAGTGGTTGGCACAGCCAGGCCCAGGTGCCTCACAACCCCTGTAAATAAGAGTTTCTCAGACAGATTCTGCACATTTCAGGAGGTGTTTGGGGTTGTGCAACTCTGTGCTGCTCACACACAACACTTGCTTTGAGACATCTGTTTTTCAACTGGGTTATTTCCTCTTCACAGTTAAGAACAAAATGCTCCTAAAACTAATGAACGATAGCAACCAATGTGTGTCACGGTGAAGACCTGCTGTTGTGGAGAGGGCAATTGCCCCTCTAGTAGCAGACGGACCATGAAATGCAAAACTGGAGATCCTTGACACCTTACTTTTCACCATGGGCTTACATGGCATCTGTAAGTGTAAAAGACCCTTCTGGAAGATTTTACTGCGAGGAGATTAGGGCTTTTCATTTAAGGAAGATTTCCTGCCTGGAAAAAGGCATCTTTCCCAGAGATAGTTGTAGATGTTTTCTCCTCCTGCATTCCAGTGGAGCTGACTCCCTGGTACGAGAAAAGAGAAGCTCTTGCAGACATGTCTGAAGGCTCCACAGCAGGGGGGTCAGGGATCATAAAAGCCCTGAGAACAATAAGTGGGTGTCTCTTTCTTAGGCCCAGTGCAGATTTGTGCTGAGATCTTAAGCGTTCTCGACTTTGGAAATAAATTCTCCTCTATCCTTCCACTGCCTGGTACTTTGGGGGTACCTGCATGCATTTGACCCTTACAACATCCCTGTCTACAAGCCTGATACACATGGACAGGCATCACACGTACACAAGCAGCAGCCCAGCGACACCAAACCCATCCTTATCACAAAGATTAGCCACAGAAACGACACCACCCACCTTCCACCCATCCCAAGCCTTACTTGTTGCGATACTCATCAAGCATGCGCTGGGCATCCTTCTCCTCCCGCTCCAGCTTGGCTCTGTCTGAGGCCAGCTCCCGCATCCGCTGCCGGTTGAACTCGATCTGCCCGGCGAATGCTTCGTCCAGGCCCACCAGCTCATCCATGCGCTGGAAGGTCTCCAGCTGCTTACGCAGGATGGTGTTGCGCTGCTCCAGCACACGCGCCCGGTTGATGTAGCTGGCGAAGCGCTCGTTGAGCTCCTGCAGATTCTCCAGGCCCCGGGCTTGGGCCAAACTATCGAATTCGGGGGAGCCTCGCAGCTCATCGTAGGCGTCCGACCGCTCGTACTTCTCCTTGCGCACCTCGCGGAGGAAGCTGCTCCTGTACATGGCTTCGGAGGGGCTGCGCGGTGCCGGGTTCCCCTCTTGTGTGCCTGCCTGTCTCTCCAGTTTGGATCTGAATTGTGTCTGGGGGGTTTGGGGAGGAAGAACTGAACATAATCACCCCCCCAGATGATTAGGACTTGTCTCCAGGGCGGTTTGTGGCACTAAAGGCATCGGCTGCAGCGGTGAACTAAATAAATCCCGAAGGCCCCGCCTTGGAGCTGCCCATCCAGGCGTCAGCAGTTCGGAGGAGCAGCGGGCATGGGAGGGTGAGGGGCTTTTCTTTTTGAGCGTTGCAATTGTGTACGGCCAGAATAAAAGAGAGCAACATCCAGCTTTCACCCGGCGGATTAAAACATTATCCATGGACAACAAAACAAGCGCTTTGCAGTTTCAGAGGCTGAGCTCAAAGCCTTTCATGGCTGTGCTGTGGGAGAGAGTTTTGTCCCATGGTGGTGTCCCCAGGGCTGTGTGAAGAGGCCTTCTGCTGAGCCAGGATTATGGTGCAAGTGGATGGCAGAGCTTGATTTTTTTGTTATTTGACAGTTTTGTGATCATTTAGGATGATGGGATGGGTGTATAAAAGTTAATATGACTCCTGCTCCAAGGACAAGATTTAGTCATTTGGTTCTCACTTCATGTCAGGCTTTTCTGCAGGTTAATTCTACCTGGCACGAGAGGCACCAAGGCAGCAGTGGCACTAAATACTTAACAGGCTTAACAAGGCCCCATTAGGAGGCCAGTTTCCTTGGGACTAGACAGAAGCCATCTCCTCTCCTGACTTGGTGGACATACCATATTATCCCATGAGGACCCACCATCCTTCCTTCCTTCACTCCTATCATAATTGAGTTCTGTGTGCTGACATTCCCTGAGATGTTTTAATTTTTCTGGAAATCACGGATGTACCTCCTCTAGTACTTTTTTTTCCTCCAGTCTTTCCTTTTGAAAAATCCTGTTTCTTGATCCTGTTCTTCCAGAAGCACATCTACTTGCCCAGCCAAAAAGCACAACATCAAGACAGTCCAAATGTTGAGATCTCTGTTAATAATTCATACAAGTCACTTTCATTTTTTTAATGAACATATGTTTTATGACTATCTAAGTCACACATATTGGAAGCTCAACAGAGAGTGGCCTCACTGATGGCAAGTGCAGAGGTGAAGAAAGAATCTGGTGCTCAGACAAGTCTATAATTTGGGTTCTGTGTTATTAAATCCAAATCAAAAGGAAAAAAAATCCATTAAAAGTTTTCTTCATCTTTCTTATTCTGCTTCTGATTATCTGGAAGTGCAATGGGGAAACATCAAATGATCTTTCAGAAAATCAAAGTAGGCAGTGCGCACACACTATGCAGCTCCACAGACTGCCTCAGAACCACATAAATGGCAAAACAGGGGTAGAGCTTTCAGAAATGTTTGGGATCTTTATCAGATGTGAAACCTCTAATCTCCATGTTGCACAAACACATCAGCATTTGAAGCTCTTTGACTGGACCAGCCTGCCCAGCCCAACAATGTAGCTGAGCTTTTTACAAAGTTAGTCTTCCAGAAGAGATCAGAAAGTAGATTCTGCTGGATTGTGGGCAGTGTATTTTCATGGCAAGAGGTTTTTTGGCTTTAAACAGCCTTTCAGTACAATAATAGCCTGTGTGAGTGCTATTCCATCCTTCTCTCTGAGGCTGGAAGCAGCACTGACTCCACGCTGACCACGCACCTTAATTCCTTAGGTAATTACAGGAAATTTCTGTACAGGCCTCTCAGTGACCCACCATGTCCCTAAACAGAGTGGTCTGTCTGCAGGGGAACACTTGCAGTCCCAATTTTTGTTATTAAAATTTAGCCCATGCTTTCTACTAGGAAAATCTGGGTTTGCTATAGCATGTTTTGCTATTACATGCATGTCTCTAAGGTGGGATATCTGATTTCAAGACCTCAACTTTGGCAGTTTCCTCTGTTGACTTGCTATAGACACAGCCTTACCAGGACCAGGCTCTGTGTTAGTGACTTTTTGAGATGGAGGTGGCTTAAGGAGACAGCTCCTGACCACTCAAATCATAGAATCTCAGAATTTTTAAGGTTGGTAAAGACCTCCAGGATCATCAAGTCAACCATCAACACAGCACTGCCATGTTCACCACTAAACCATGTCCCCAAGTGTCACATATGCACGTTTTTGAACAGTTCCAGGGATGGTGACACCACCACTTCCTCGGGCAGCCTGTTCCAATGCTTGACAATCCTTTCAGCATACAATTTTTTCCTAATATCCAATCTAAACCTCCCTTGGCAGAACTTAAAGCCATTTCCTCTCATCCTGTCACTTGTTACTTGGGAGAAGAGACCAATACCCACCTTACTACAACCTCTTCTCAGGGAGTTGTAGAGAGTGATAAAGTCTTCCCCGAGCCTCCTTTGCTCCAGTATAAACATCCCCAGCTTCCTCAGCTTTCCTCATCAGACTCATGATCCAGACCCTTCACCATCTTCATTGCCTTTCTCTGGACACACTCCAGCACCTCAGTGTCCTTCTTGTGGTGAGGAGCCCCAAACTGAACACAAATAAAGCAAAACAGGATGAGACAGCCTGAAAGAAAAAACTATTTGGAACAGATTGCAGCTGCTATTCTTTTAAAAAAGAGAAAATCAAAAACAGAGAAAAATCAATCTGGTCCTGTCATTCACTGAGTTATTTGGCTCATCTAATGGACCACCAAGGTGAATTTCCTACAAAGGGATCCTGCCCACTCTTTCCTATTTAGAGAGGGCTCAAACACCAAACACTGAATCTATACACACATTAATGAAGTGCCTGACAAACTGCTTGAAAGCTTTTTAAATTTAAATCAATTATTGTGTACACAAGAACACTTCTATGGAAAAAAAATGTAACCTTTTTATCTTAATGCCTTCAGTATAAACAAGAAGGAACATACAGAAACAATTTGCAACTTCCCCTTTTTGTCCCCAGAATATATGTGACTTATTCTTCCAATAACAGAATCAGAAGGCTGCTTCTTTGCTGTTTAAATGCACATACATCACCATCACCCCAGAATGTGTGTTTACCTGGTGCTGCACAGTTCAATAAATCCATGGTATAAGAGGGTTTGTTTCTTCTTTAATTGCTTGTATTTCTATAAACTCCTTTGCAGACTAACTTGGCTATATCCTTTATGCACAATATGAGTATATTTTGGCAGTGCCATCAATCTGCTTGTTCCCCGTACTGCTTGGCTAAGCCAACACAAGTTCCTCAGGCTAAATAAAAATAAACAAAATAAATTAAAAACCACAATCCAAATTAACATTATCTTTCTGGTACAAACAAGTCCAGCCCTAGCTGTGATTCAGCCAGATTGTGGTGGCCATGGCTGTGAGGCAGTTCTTGGGCTCCTGTACTCTCCTTACTCAGGGGACTTCCACCTCTGCTCCTTTCCTCACTGGGAAAACCCTGTCTACATCAGTGGGTTGAGACAGGGTAAGAGCCAAAATATATCCCCTCAGGCAGTCTGCTCAGGGTTTTCACATTAATCCTCCAAGCTCAGTGTTTTCTCAGTAATAACATGACAGCTTGTTGGCACAACTATATAAAATGATCACATCTACCAGTACAGCTAGCTGAGGCACTCAGTTCACCCTTGCTGTCTTTTCAAGTTATTTTGCTTTATTCAGAGCCTAGTGCTATAGCCCAAAAGTCTCCTCTTCCTGTAGTCCAGAACAAAACTTCAGAGCAGGGTATGCTAATGAAATATGTCATCAGCGGTTCATGGCAAGATCTCATCGGATGGAAATGGAAGTTATTCTTCATTTTGAAAACTGATGCTCAAGAGCCACGTCACATCACGTGGCTGAAAAGAGCTGCTGTGAGGCATTCAAAGCAGAACTTTGTGAAAATGATCAATGAGAAAGATGGAGTAGATTCAAGGAAGGCTCAAAGGACATATATTCAAATATGGAAGAGTCCAGCACACAGATATAGGGTTTTGATTTTTTTCTTCTTTTCCATGACCACAGTGAATAGGACAAGATATAATGAGTTTAAACAGATCAATGTAGGATATTAACGGAATACAAGAAAAACAGTCTAATTGTTCCTCTAATGAAGCATAGGAAATAAAATATTGCAAAATCTCAGTCACTGAAGCACTTTAAAGAGCAGGTTAAGCAAACAGCACCCAGGACTAAGGGATATTTGATTAATCCTCCTTTAGGAAGGAGAATAGTTGATGACTGTCAGGACATTAAGGGGGGGGAACCTTACTGGCCTCTTAGTGCCCCAGCAATGATTTCTGAGGTCTCTCCCAGTCCTGTGAGATAAATATTCTCCCATTTTCTAAGCACGCTTGCATTCAGTCTCTCTATTTGCCTTGGAAATTTTTAGCTGGTGGGTGGCATCCATGTTGTGCATCACAGCTGGATGCTGACTTGTACCCTGCTTTTTGGACTTTTCCCCCAGAGATATTCTTAGCCCCATCAGTCAGGGTCCAAAGGTGAATTTTAGTGATAATGTTACAAAGCTTTTAACAAAATAAATTATTTGGTACCACCAGAGGGCTGTAGTCCTACAGCAGGAACAGGCTTGGATTGGAGATTCAGCACCATGTGCACCAGCCCCTGACATAAGTAACACCAGTGATTCTTGCAGAGAATTTGCTCTGAGGTATGAAACAAGCTGGGTTTTGTCCTAATTGTGATAGTGGATGTGCTGCAATAAGCTGTTGCTTCTGCTCAAGGGGATCAAACCCTGCAACAGTCAACAACAGTCTTCCAAGGGTAGTGAATATGCTGATGTAAATGTGTGTATCTGCTGCATTGCTCAGGACACATCTCCCCCCACACCAGCTCAAATAAACACCCCATAGTAACAGCAGCCCTGGGATAGATGCTTTGCTAAGCTCCCAGCAGGTCAGCAGAAAGTCTGCTGCACAGATCTGATGCTCAGCTTTGCTCTTCAGAGAGCTAGGCGTGGTTTCAGGAATCAGCTTAAAGAAAACAACATGGTTAGTTTTCTGTAGGGATCATTAACAAATTCAAATGGCAGTAAATTTGTGTCTGTTTTGTCCTAGCAAGTCTGTGGTAGTAAGTAACTAAGTTTCCCAATTGCAGTGTTAGGTAGACAAGCTTTACCAAGCTAAGCTGAGAGGTTTTTTCCCTTCATTTTGGCTATGAACCAGAAGAAATGCCATTCTGAAAGATGCTCTTTCAGTTATAGGATCAGATGTGAAAAGTCGGTAAATCCTCAGGATTTTCTTTTTAATTTTCTACTTTCTTTTTAGTCTAACCACCTGGAATTTTTTCTTTCCCTTTCTGAATAATGCACAAAGCAGCAAGGGACAACATATCAAAAATAAATAAATAGATAGATAGATAGATAGATAGATAGATAGATAGATAGATAGATAAAATAAATCTGACAGATGACAGTTGGTTTAGACCTCAGACCTCCTGGGAAAAAGGTGGAACTGAAGAAAGTGAGAAGAAAGTTTGAGCTAAATGCAGATAACACTCCTTTGAGCATTCAACATCCCTTTACTTGGGGCACAGGATGGCCCCTATCCATACACCTCATTATTTAATACTACTGCTTATTTGGAAGAACAGAACATTTTGGACATACTCTCTTATGTCTGCATGTTGTCACCCTGAAACCACTGAAAACTGAAATACTTATTTAGTCTTTGTAGAAATAACATTTGTTAAGAACTTGATTCAGAAGCTTAAAGTACTGTGACTATTTTCTTGGTACTTCAAACCACACAAAATTCATTTGAACAATTCCTTTTTTTTGAGGGAAAAACATTGTAATTGATATAAAAATTTGATAGGACTAATAATATATTTCACAGCATAAAACAGAGAAAATAAAGACAGTTTTGTCACTGAAGAGTTCATAATATGTGGAAAAAAAAGACATATCATGCCTCGTAAACCACATGGTTTTTCCTTACACCCAGGAAAAAAGAGCAGGAAGCTTTGTTTTCTGAGAGGGTGCTTGATTTCCTGGGGGCAGGAAGAAAGTGAAAAGACAGCTCAACTGAATCTGGACTCCACCTGAACCCTGCAGGCAACAATCTGAATTCCTGTGACAGAACAAGGAAAACAGGAGCCAGAGGAGATGTGCAATAAAAACACCCCAAAGGAATGAAGTAACAGAATTGAGGAAGGGAGACAAGAAGAGCCTAAAAATGAGGTCAAAAGGATAAATTTTAATTTGGGCTGGTATAGAACAGCTGTCTGCACATGCCAAGCTGTTTGGGTAACGCTACTAACGGCGATACAGAGGAAGAGCTGGTGGCATCTCAGCAGTGGAGGTGGTAGGAGGTCCAGCATGGCAAACAGGGCCAGGAGCCTCCAGCAGACTGGGGAGAGAGGAGGAGGATGACTAGAACATCCATTCCCCTCCTGTCTCTGCCCCAGGGGTGGTTCAGTGTCTTGGGAACTACAGATGACTGCCTTCAGCTACTTTCACAGAGGAGGAGGAGGAAGAGGAGTGGAACCACAGGCCACACACACTCAAGCACATACAAATCTGAAAAGCTGACTCTGGTCCTCACAGCTACCAAAATCAGGCAGGTTAAACTGGCATTCAGAGAGGATGAGCCCTTCCTGCCCTCACAGACCAAAAATCGAAGCGAGAAGGTAGCCAGAAAACGGTCTCTTTCCTCCCCAGCAGCACCAGAGTGCACACAGCACCTCTTCCCTGTCTCTGATGCCGGCAGCTGTTCTTGCTTTTTGCTGCCCAGAAATCCAATCAAAACCCACACAACTGGCAAATCATGATGTTTTTCCTAACAGCATCCACACGGGGGTGTTTGCTCGCCTTGGGGAGGTACTGTCAGACACATCTCAGCGATGTCTCATCACGATGCTGGAGCTGAATACAAAACTCCAAAATGAAATGAAATCTTACACACACTCTGCACAGAGAAGAAGTTCTAAACACATGCCATTTATTTTTCTTCCCCTCTGACCCTCCTTGAATATTTAGCAGAGAACTGCTAAAATCCTGCCTTAAGTACTCAGAAGTTAATAAAACCAGGTAAGACGCTTGAATTCTCTCCAGTAGCAGACATATAACAAAAGGTACTGAGCAGGACTGATTTTTCCTGGATCACATCTCCAGTGCAGTGTCACAGGAGTGAAGCAGATAGGTTCTAATTCAAAAAGCAATTTTAAAACCCGCCCTGTCTTTCTGGAAAATCACTCTGCTCTTAGAGCTGCCAAAGGCAGATGTAGCAACAAACTGAAACCTAGAGAGAGAGAAGTAAACAACAAGAGGTTTTTGTCTTGGGGAGAGGAAACAGAATTCACCAGTTGCAACAAAAATGATCAATCAGAGAAGAGTTTTCTTAAAAAAAAAAAACACAACACACCAGGCACACAAGTTAGTGTTTTCTTCTCTCTTGCCCTAATTTCACCAAAACAGAAAGTGGAAATGATACAGCATGTAAGACATGCAAAGGATAAATTAAGAAATTCTGAATAAAGAAGAGCTGAAAACAAAATTATCTCCCTTTCTGTTTGTATTGCTTTTCATCTCCGCTTGCCATGAATCCCATTAAACATGAAACATTATAAACCACTTTTTTAGTTCTCCTTCACTAAAAGTTCAGGAAACAAAAAGATAATGTCTGTGATTGGAGTAGAAGACCTAAACAGTATTTTTTAGAAATAAAACCCTTGCTATTGTTGAATAAACAATACATCTGTTCACTGCCATCGACACTGGTTGCAATAGTACAGCAATCAGCTTGATATTGTTGCTATGGAGTAAGATTGGGTAAAGGACATACAGACTACTATTGATGGAGGGGTATAAACATAAGGCATACAGGCCAATGTGGTCAGCCATATGTTCCATTTATTATTTAATTAAGTCAACTTTTATACAGTTTAGTTTGTTTGGGGCACATGCTTACAACAAGGTGATTGGATAGCTCAGTCTGTGCACGCGTCTCATGTCTCCAGTTCATTGGACCTGATGTTCTGTCCACGCGATCTGAAGTCATAGTTGGAATGTAGAGGCCTTCCTAATTAGGAACTTTCTGAAATCTGCAGGTGCACCCTTATCTATACTTTCTCAAGGCTTTCTTGCTCTAAACATACTATGTTCTCAAACCTTATAATTAGACACACAGCTAACAAGTATAAACATTGCATATTTTCACACAGTCTATAAGCATAAACATTACAGCTTACAGCTTCTAGTCATGTCAAGCAAGGCCTACAGAAATGCAATGGAAATTGTTCACAATTTGAACCCTGCAACA
>NW_020897753.1:138281-139583 GCF_003984885.1 Neopelma chrysocephalum | reverse complement strand
CCTACAGAAATGCAATGGAAATTGTTCACAATTTGAACCCTGCAACAGACTACAAATATAGAAAGAAATTAGGTTGATACATATAGGGAAAAACATTAGCTATCACTATAAATCCAAAGTTTTCCACATTATAAAGCCACTCGCAGAGTCTCCTGTTCATCTCTCTGATTGCCTACATCAGAGAGAAGTTGGCAATTAATCACTGACATTCATAGATATTGAAGTAAAAATCAGAGTCCTCTTTATTCCAAGCCTGTTTCTGACTGGTTCCTGCTGAGAGCAGATTGCCATGAAGGGCTTGGGTGGTCATTTCAGATTTTTGGGGGAATAATGACAATCCTTGTTTGACTAGTCTCTGGGTATTTGAAGAGTGAGCTCCCAGAGACATCAAGTATTTTTTAGGCTTTCCAGCCTCTCCTTCCTCCCAACAGCTTATAAGGCCTTTCTGGCAGCTGAATCACTGGTATAGAGCTTTTTTGGAAACCTCAAGCATCCACAGAGATGTGAAAACACCCACCCTGTAGGTTCACAGGTCTTCACAAAGGCAGCACAGCAGAAGTAGAGCAAAACGTGGTCTACCCCCACCCTCAGCTGCTCTGTGCCGCTCTGCAAAGCTACCATCACTCTTCTGCAATGCAGAGAAGGGGTCACTCCTGGATTTTATGATTGCATTCACTTCTGAACTGTGTAGGTATTTGGAAGCAAGATGGTCAAGAGCAGCTTATCCAAAGGTTACTTCATCACTCTGCCCAGTGATTGCTGCTGACTACCATCTCACAAATAAATGGCCAGGTTTTTTTATTTGGGTCTTAGTATAGCCTCTTATGAATAATCTAGTTAAACACCTCACTGTCTCTCTGACTAAAATACACTTCAAAGCTCCTGTACTTTGCAAAGTGATTGTTGGAAAACTTAGGAGGGGCACTTGTGATGTGAAGTGCACACCTACACTTGTCTCTAACTTCAGAACAGTGCTGGAAAATGCCTCTTCAAGGACATGGTCCTAATTAGCCTTTTAATTGATCTGCTTATACCAGTGCTGCTGTGACCTGAGTCATAGGAGATTTTCTTGCTGGTCCCCTTGTCTGTCATCATGCCTCCAGTCTTGATTGCATCTAAATATCACCAGCAATAAACAAGGTAGCGGTCTGAGGTGGCTGTCAGTTGGATAAAGCTTCTGAAATGAACTCAAAATCAGAAAAAATAAAATGTTCCCAGCAGTGAGAAACACCACAGTTTTCTTTCCTTTTTGAGATCCCCCAGACAGATGAAATGACAAAGGTTATTTTCTATAAGAAAATA
>NW_020897753.1:23544-137881 GCF_003984885.1 Neopelma chrysocephalum | reverse complement strand
CAAGTGTGGTCATGCAGAATTAATTTGGGGTCACTGCTTGATCCCCCAAACACGGTATTATTTTGTGACTCCCTAATGCAAATACAGAAAGTCATTTGTTACTGCGCAGTCAACTGTGTGATTTGAAGAAGGTACATTAGGGACAGATGAATCCCCAGTGCCAGCTGGAAAAAAGGAGACCAAGTACCCTGTAATGAGATGAATTTCAAGATTAATTCCCCTTTTCTCCATGATGCCACAAATTCCCTCTGATGCCTCGCAGGTTAAGTCAAGGAATTAGGAAGGATCTGCCAGGAAAATATGAATCTCATTTGTGGAGAGAAAATGGAGTTGAGGGAGATAACAGAGAAAAGCAGCCTTTAAATCTCCTGGTGGGTCTCAGGTATGTGGAACAGCTCTTGCCCTGTTGCATTCCTTAGCTGTGGCTACCACTGGTTGCAGTTCCCTGAGGAAGGATCTGGCCCAGCAGTGCTAGAATTTGCAGCCCATGATGTTCCTCTTGCTGAACCCTGGTCCTGGTTGTCACTGCTGTATCATGTTGTCCTTGGGAGCAGAGGAGGGGAACACTTCATATCACTTGTTGTCTGCATTTCCCTAATATCCCGGCTCCTGCTTTACATCAGAACAGACTGTGCCCAAGTTACATGTTCCCAGTTGTCTTGAGGTGTCTGGATCAATTTATCCTTTCATCATCACTTATTTTTAGCATATCCTCTCCACCTCATCCATGTGGTCTTTGCTTTCAGACCACAGAAGTTCTAGTTTGACACTATCTGGTGATCTCTAAAATTCAACCTTCTTCTGGCTCAGGGCTGGGCTTGCTGGTTTTGGATGCAAAATTCCACATGTATTTTTGCTGCAGTGACTTCAATCAGCTTTGCCATTTTCACATCCACTGCAGTGCTAGAACTTCACAGCTTGTCAAACCTGACCCACAAACTATAACCCCACTCTCTGAATTCTACTCCTTTTTTACTCTTAGGATTACTATCAGTTTTTATGTACAAGCCATTTAATGTAAAAAATTACTTCTTGCTGTAGAAAAATTTATATAAAAGTATGGATATCATCTTTAGAAAGGACACAATTTACTGGCATTGTTTTACTGTAAATCTTACAAGTCATTAGGAGTCAGGTACAGATGTACAATTTTCCCTCCAGTGTCCCATGCAATTTATTTCACGGATTCACTGAAAGTTCAAAAACTAACAGGGATCAGATTGAATTGAACTGCTGAACTTCATTATCTTATTCCTTCTATTACTACAAAGCTTTTTTTTTTTCTAGTTTCCAGACAGAGTGGGGGAGATGTGAAAACTTCAGACCAATTTTCCAGAATGTGCATATAAAATCATAGTGGGAGTTTCACCGGCATTTTCTGTGACCCACCTCCCATGTTCCTGGCACTATTAAGAGGTTTGCAAAAACCAAACCAAACCAAACAAAAATGGAATAAATCTTTTCCCTTAGCTTTCTGTCTAGATGAGCTTGTAACACTTAGTAAAGATTAGTGGCTGAAATGTTCTTCAGCCATAGTTCACTTATGCAAAGTTGCAGTTCTGAGAGCGAATTTCACATTTCCAATGACAGAATGAAGGGCCAAACCAAAGCCTGTAAAAAAAGAAAGTCCCACTATACAGCACAGCCAGATACTCACTTGCAGGACACTGTTTTTCAGTATAGTGTATTTGCTTAGAAAAAGAAGAATGTCCCAATAAACACAGAGACTGCTTATTTCCCAGTCAATTCCTGATCTCGCAGCATCCCCTACAGTACAAAAGCTGTTAAATGATCAATCTGATTTTCATATATAATTCACAGTTCACACTTTTTCCCCTTAAATGGCTTCCTTTAGTTCAGAACCCAGCGCTTTAAGCAAAATTGTGCCAGGGTTGGAGGCTCACCAAAAGGAATTAATTTTGAAAGAAGTGATTGTTATGTTGCTTCCTGCAGTCATTTAATGTTGACCTTTGCTGTGGCCATTTCCTGTTTAAGTAAAGTGTTATTTACCTCCTCCCTGTGAAAGGTTTGCACAGAGCTGGAGCATCACAATCATTCTAAATGGCATCTCGAGGCATTTTTTTAACAACTTCCCCTTTTATGCCTTTTAATTTTAAATGGCTTACAAATGTTAAAAACCTGAACATAACAAAATATCAAAAGAAATAACTCTAAATTATTACTGCAATTGTGCACAAAAAGACTACTTGCCCACAGCTATGCTTAATTCTCTATTTACATCCAGCTTACTACAAGGTGATGTCAGATAACATAAATTAATTTTGCTCCAGGATGACAAATGTGTTTGAACCATACACAGAGATTTCATATGAGCTGTCTCAGTTCTGGGTTTGGCAGAATGTGATAAAGTTTTACCCTGCAAGGGGTAATGTGAGGAAAGAGATCAGGGTCTATGTTTTGGCAGCGAGAGCATTGCCGCTGGTATCTCCAGTTTCCTGGAGGAAATCATCCGTGTGAACACTGGACAAAGCTGCGTCCCTTCATGATGCTTCAGGGTCATCAGTGTGGGAAACAGCCATCCAGGTCACCCCTGCCTGGGTCAGCTCTTATAGGGAGCTTATAGTCCTGCATTGTTTTTTAAATAGTGCATAAATACCCTCTGCAGGTCACTTTATAAGCCACAGGGCTGTTTTCTGTTAGAATTACCTAAATGGAGCAGTTTTACAAACAGAAACAGGAATTCCAGCACAGCCCTTGAAACAAAAAATTAAGAAAAGGGAAATAAAAAATAAGAAATAAAACACAATATATGCAAAACTTACCACTGCCTTTACCAGGAGCAAAGTTTCCTGTTCTCCACCATAAAGCAAGTCAATCCCAAGGCATGCCAAGGTTTATCTGATGGTTTTCTGTAAAGACAAAGGGAAATATTATCCTTGTGCAAAGAAAAAAAAAAGTCAGTATAAGGCATCTTTCATACTTACAGCTGTTTTCTTGCACTCTGTGGAAGAGCTGGTGCCCTTTCTGTTAGCCTGTAGCCTAAAATGGCCCATGCATGCTGGGAGATGTTATTTTTAATGTTTTTCCTGTTCAAAGTATCCAACAAATATCCCTGTATGCATCTGGTAGCTGCACTGACAGCCACCCCCAGTAATATTTTACAGCATAAGACCAAGGTGTGTTTTGGAGTCACTGAGGCCCAAAGCTTAATGATATAGAGTTGGAGGGCTGCATAAGGCAGAAAGAGGTAAAGCCCATCCTGCTGTCACTTGGGAGTGACCTGTCCCTCCACCCATCTCCTGTCCTTGTTAAAAGTAAAACTGTTCAGCATTCCATCCACTCCAGCAATCTCTGGGTTTCACTGTTCCCTTCACTGTGCTGTTTCTAGCATGCACAAAACAGCACCATTTCAGGTAATTGCAAGGTTTTATGCTCTCCCACTGAGAAGACACAGTCTGATGCAGTCAAAATAGGCAACACATCCATGCCAGCAGATCCTTTTCCCTTTCCCTTGATTTATCAGCTGCTTCTGAAGCAGAGGTCAAGCAAGTGAAATGGTGGGTCTGAGTCCCTCCGGCCACAAATATGTAGCATTTCCTACAGATATATAATGTTATTGATGACATCAGCATCTGCAGGGTCTCTTTGCTCAGATATATAAATCAAGGAGGTTTCCTTAAAAGTTTTTGCATAGTCCCAGAGTATCCCCTTGAGCATCCCATAATGTTCCTAGTAATCTTCTTTCCCTTCTATCAGTTACAAAGTCCAGGATGAACCTCTTTGAGGCTATGCCTTTTAGTTTCAGTAGCCGTCAACTAATGGCTGAAGAATTTTAGTCTCAGATACTGTGCCCTTTATCCCTAGCCTGTCTGGTTTATGTTGTTGTGTTTGTTTATCACTTTCCCTATTGCTTATTATTCCCTTTGAACTTATAATATCCAGCATCAGATAGCCTAAATGGAGCAGGTGCACTCACATCTTTCCACATACCATTGGAAAAGGGGGGGGAAAAAGCACCTCGGAGCAGATAGGAGGAAAAGCAGCTTTTCAAAAGTCAGAGGGATTTGCAGTATCCCCAAAAACCTCTTCTACTTTTCAGTCCTTAGTTTTATCACTTGCAGGACAGCAAGCAGTTGAGCCTACCTGGTCCTTGCGGTAAACAGCCCCGAAAGCTACCAGATTTTATTTGCTTTTAAGCAATTTTAGGTTGCCACTATGTTGCCCTCAGGGCTTGAGGCAGAAATTAGTTCAGCTTATTTTTCTGTTCCCCTCCCTGTTGAGAAAATACCTTTTATTGCTTTCTGTGAAAATAAAACTATACCAGTATTTAAGCCTTCACTTTTGGCAGCATCTCTCTGATATCACAAGTATCTCTTTATTGAAATCTCTTTTTGACAGCAGAGAACTCTCTTCTTGGTGCTTTGCTCCCTCAGGTGAAATGAAGGTAAGGATTTTTATTTGGAGCTGTGTTTTCCAATCACTCTCACAATCCATGACAGGAAGAAAGAGAAACAAAAGCTTCTATGGAGGCTAGGTCTGGAGCTTGTCTTTGAGGGCACATGTGAAACCCTCCTCAGGCAGCTCTTCTACAAAAGAAACTGTTTCACAGCCTTTCCATGAAAAGAAATAATTTTTTTTCTTCTTTTTTTTTTCTTCTTCACCAATCTCTATGACTACTACAATGATGACTTTCTTTTCCAGGCCCAAACCTGTCATGGTTTGAGACCCCTAAAAATCCAATTTCCGAGTCCAAGCCCCCCTCCCACATCTCACTCCAGTGTGAGAGGGGTTTTCCAGACACGACACAAGACTCAATATGGGGGGAAGGGAATTATATTACAATTATTACACAAATAAATATTATAATACATTATATACATAATCCTAACTATCTCTGCTATGATAAAGCAATATTTACATTGGATCAAATCTCTTTTCCCTCCAATAAAAGTCCAGAAGGGAAGAAGTAAAGATCCTTTCCACTTTCAGGGCAGCAGTGTCTCTTTTCTTCAGTGCAGCAGTCGTAGCTGAAGTTATAGCTGGATCTCTCTCCATTACACACAAGGGGGTCTCCTCTCACCACTCTCGGCCCTTCGACTCCAATCAAAGGTCTCTCTCCTGTGGACTGTACAGCAGGGACAAGGCTCGCCTCACCACGTCATATCATTGGATGTAAGACCCCCATGAAGGTCCCTTCCTCGAGGGGCTGAGTTCCCTCGAGTCAGAACGTTTAGGGCAGCTTTCAGTTCAGTCTTTGCCTTAAGCATTCTATCAGAGCTCCTGTGCTCTGTCTCAGTCCGCCGGCGGGGGGGGGGGGGGGGGGGGGGGGGGGGGTAAGGCCAGTTCCCCCCGCATTCCATCCAACCACCCCGGTCCAGCTCTGGGACATCTCTGAGCTTTCACTCTCTCTGCTGCATGTTGCATTTTAGGACTTCCATCCAGTAGGAGTCCACCTCCTCCTCTTAGGAGGGGTCTCAAAGGGGTTTCGGGGGACTTGATTCAGTTCTTACCCCAAAACTGTCTCTGTTGAGCTTTCTCTGCTCTGTTGCCGGCTCTCTCTCTCCTTGCAGGACATCTCTCTGCGTTCCTCAGCCTGGCTATGTGCCATGTTGCTAGTTGCTGGCTATTTTCTTGGCTTTCAGCCATAGCTTTCCACTCAGCACTGCCTCTGCCACCACTTTTCTGTCTTCTGCTGCCCACTCACAGTGGAGAAACTCCTCCAGCTTTCTAGCCATAGAACTCAGTCCAGTTTAACACCGTTTCTGAGTTTCTACGACCCCAGCCGGGGGGCTTTCCCCACCACAAAACCCCAAATCACATGAAATTCAAGTGATTGAAAACAAGTAATAGCTACCAAAAATAAAAAGCCTTTGGCCCCATAAATTCAGAAGTGCAAGCCAATAAACACCTCGCTTAATCCTTCCTTTTCTCATATAAATATCAGTGGGGTCCTCATATAATGATTCCTTTCATAAATCAGAAGTTTTCTCCCCTCCTCTTTCAACTAAAGAACCAAGGACACTGCATCAAACATAGTAACTTTGTGAAGTAAAGTTACACCACTGGTTCAGTAGACACAAATGAAATCACCTACATATATTTTTAGGGGTAAAAATCAGTGAGTTTGCTTACATATCCTGTTCTTTCAGAATAAAGTTTTTTACTACTTGGTCTAAGGTTTGACAAAGACATAGCTTGTTTCTCTTAGACTAGCACAGTTCAGATCCCTACCACCATCAGTGAACGGACATCAAAGGGGTTTCATTCTTCCTCTCATGTCTGTCTGATGAAAAGGCTGAACACACTGCAATTAGAAAAGCCACTGCAAGCAAAGTCTTATGAAGCAGAAAAGTGTTACCATGACTCCAAACTTCATTAACAAAGCCAACAGATGAAGGTTTCTCAGAAATCCTATTTGTCCAAAATATTTTCATGCCTATCTTGATTCATTCCAAGTACACGTTCCTTTAGCAACTGAGCCTTTATTTCTATTTCCTGATGATTGGCATCATCTAAAAATGCAGATGACCACAGCAGCTTTGATTTTTCTCCTGTGATGGTGTGTCCTCTTATCACTGCTTTTAAAATTATTATTTGGTTTTAATTTATTTTATTTATTTAATTTAATTCTATTTACTTAGAAATGTCATTTCATCAAATATGCTCCAGGTTAATTAAGTTTGCTGAGACATTCTTAGCTTCACTGTTGGGCCCTCTTTTTCCTGTTAACAATGACTCCACTGGATTGTTCTGCAGTGATTAATCTTCTCAGTGTTGTCATTCTGAATGTGCATTCTGTATGTACTTCTCTAGGCCCATTTAGGACTGGAATAGACTAAAAAAAAGAAGTGCAAATAAAGATTCTACATTTAGTTTGCAATAATCACCTACCCTAGTGTGAGATGAGGCATAATTAGCTGGTTGACAGTTCTGCAGAAATGGATTGATGATAATGACAGGGAGTGAGCAATATCCTTCAGTTTTTCCGAAAGATAAACATCAGATGGGGACATGATGCATGAGCATTAGATGTTCAGAGCAGCAAGGGAGAAGCACGAACAGTTTCCCTATGTGAAAATGGTTTCTGTATAGAAAAGAAATACATGTTCTCCATGCCATCTTTAGGGATGATACCCATAACAGGGGCAGGACATTCAAGCACTCACATGAAATGAAAGCAGCTTATTGCCTGGCCTCACATGCATCTCATGTGATGGGCATCAAGGTTCTGGAAAGGTTAAACACCATAAGTAGACAGGAGCTAGTTAGTAACTAAACCTCCAAAAAGAAAAATCAGAAAGAATAACTTCAATTGCTCAGTGTATATAAAAATGAAAAATTTAAAAAAAAAAGAAAAATCCTCTTCCTCCTGACAATGAATATATCAAAAAAGAATGATGAATTACTGAAGAAAAACATACAAGAATTCCTCCTGGAAATAACTTCATCTTCAAGACACTTTCAAAACAGTTGCTGCAATGACAGAAAAGCAAGTAGGAAGGATACTCAAAGTTGTAAGTAATCTGACATTAACATGTAGAGAAGAAAATACTGACTGGTTCTAAAAAAAGATGCTCCTATCTATAACAGATCTGGATCTGATAGTTTGATATGGGTTAGGGCATCTGCCTACCTCACCTCCTTCCTTCCCAGCCTTCAGATTCAGGCAGTTTTCCCCTCAACCCTCTCAAAGTAATCCAGAATATTCCCCTGCTTGTTACTTTGTCTTTTCTCCTGAGTTTAGTTACATTTATGCTTTCTATTTGTAAGTTACTTCTTATTCCCACAAGATCTGTTGACACTGATAATTACAGTGGTGGTTTCTCAAGAAGTCCAGATAACTGAGATGCAATTCACTTGAAATTGCATGTGTTCCACAATACCATATCATAATAAATTGCTTCCACTGCCTTTAATCATATTCATACAAAACCAATGAGACCTACAGTGCCTTGGCTAGAACAAGAGAATTGTGAATTGAATTGCAGTTTCAAGATCCAAATCACTGGTACCTGCATCACACTGAAAAGCATAACTGATATCTTGTATCTTAATATAAGTCTCTAAAGGGCTGCAGGCAACAAGTTGATTTCACTCTCCAAATTGGGACAACAATGCCAAGGAGATATTAGGAATGCTTGATATCAGTAAGAATTTAGAAATAAATTTGTAGCTTCACATCTTGTCATTGAGGTGCAGAAAACCAAGACTTTGTTTCAAAATTTTGTGAGTTGACATTAAGAATTTATATCAGTTTGGCCTGGCTCTCTTGCCAAGTCTAAGCTGTCCCCTTCCCCCTCCCGCTCTTTCAAGTGAGGAAAAAAAACCGAACCACAGAAAAACCTAAAGAAGTCTGAATAAAATGGGATTATATAAAAAATATATATTTTTATATATTTACAATTATATATACAATTGGAATATATTGTACACACAATAGGAAGCTCCTGAGGGAAAAAAAAGGGAAAAGGGAGGGGGAAAGAGGGATTAAAAAAAACCAAAAAACCTCCAAATATACACCGCTAATAGAGAGCTAGTGAACAAATAAAAAAACCTAATTAAATACTTCCCTGAGCAAGACAGCAGAACTGTGCGGAACACCAACCAACTCCCCACGCCTCCCGGAGGGACCGGAGATAATGGCAGGTCTAAGCAGGCAGGCCTCAGCTCATACAAGCAAAGACCGTCTGCAGAGAGACCTGTTGTCTTCAGCCACCAGAAGAGAGAAGAGAGCGAGCTCTCTTATCATGCCTCATTTATATGTTGTGTTATGCTAAAGGATGATATGGAATTCTTCTTTAGATTTCTGACCCTGTTGCTAAGGAAGGTCTAAAAAATCCAAAAGCCAACAACAGAATTCCATTCATCATTGTGCATTAGATAAGACAACACCACCAGAGACACCAGAAGAATAACTATTTCAATCTCTGCCTTGCATAACAAGTTGCTCTGGGTTGCAGCCGAGTGCTCTGCACCTCCAATTTGATTAAGTGTCCCAAGTCAGGTACCCAAAAGCCATTCATAATTGCATTACAATTCATTATAGATTTAATTCTATACGCAGAGGAAAAGCTAAGTTGGACAGACACCTTCTCAGACTGCCTCAGTAATAACCCATTCTTTTTCATCAATAGATCTTGAAGTGCTCAAGGACTCCATGAGCTTTCAACTCAGCTATCCCAGCACAACATTGGGGCTTCCCAACTAGAGAAGGCCTGTAAAATTCCAATGCTTTTCATTTTCTATAAAGTAAAAAAAAATAAAAAATAAAAAATTAAAAATTGAAAGTTCAGTAAAAATATTGGCTTTAAACAACTTAGATTTTTTTCTTTTGCTCAAATTTTAGAGCTCTACACTGCAAATTGTACCCCAAATTCTAATAAACTTCAACCAAATCGTAAGTAAAACCAACTAAAGTGTTATACTGCAAAATACTTGCAACTTTCATAGAATATCCAATTTGATAAAACTGGAAGGGACCAACAAGGATCATCGAGTCCAGCTCCTGGCCCTGCACAGTACAGCCCCAAATCTAACACGGGAATCTTACCAAACTATAATAAGTATATTCTGTAATAAGTTCTCAAGCTCTGCTTTTTTTTCTCAGTGCCTTCCCTTTCTCATTTGGATATTCACCATATTTAGTTTTTTGTCAGGAACACAAAAAGACCAATAAATGAGCAAAAGCTGACCAACCAGCCGCTGGCTTCTCTTTCTCTTCTGCAGAAGCATTGGCAGGTATCTTTGACACCAACCTTTCTCCAAAAGGAGTCTCTCTCAAAAAGAATCTGTCCCAAACTAACAACAGCTCATTCTTTCTTCTTAATACTTGCCTTGGACATTTATACTATGGCCTCTCTGACTACCAACCTTATGGTTTATCTGTCTCTCTCCAATGCAGGAGTCAGAGGTGGAGCACTGAAGCTGAAAGCTTCTTGTGAGGAGCAGATAACTAAGAGGAGTAGCTAAAGCCCCTCAGAGCAGCCTTCTTGAATTACATGTGACACAGCATCCTGGGAAACCCTCATACTAAAACCCATTTTCTATGCAGGTATCCGCGTGACTCAGCACACCATCCCCTCCTCCAGCTCTTATAGTGATACTGTGTTTTTCAGATCAGCCCATAAGTTCTGCCAGTCGGGTAGTGCTTATCCAACTGCTGCCAACACTTAGATTTCTAAACACAGTGCTAAACAAAATATATTTCCAAGGCACTGAACTTGAACACTGAATTCCTAATAATTATGGCAGAAATCAGCTGGAGCTGTCAGACATTCAACACTTCTGAAAATCCGAGTTGCTAATTACAGAATCAGAAGCCTAACCGCAGATGTCCATCTGCTGCTGAACATCCAAGCTGCTGCTTTACGTATTCCGACACCACCAGCCTGTGCTCAGCTAAAACACCACACTCACAGCATGTGGTTACACTATGCCCCTTTGTGACATCCAAAATTATTCATGCATTTCATTCAGAATGTCTTTGAGATTTATATTTTTCTCCCCTTTGTTTCATCAAATATTTGATGGGGACAAGAGTTGTGAGAAGCATTTGCTCTCACAACTCCCTATCCTCCTTTGGAAAGTCTCTGTTTAGTTTCTGCTTCATGTTTATTATTGCAATATTAACAGTCAAGAGCCTTAGGATTTGGATAAACAGCCAGGGGCAGGTTTGCTTATTTATAGTTAAGTGTTTCTCAAGGACAGGAGTGGGAACTACAGGTGCTGCTGCAACAGGAACTACAAACACTAATAGTTTCCAAAACTCAATATTTTAAATCACCTTGTGTACAGCCTGTTTCTTCTACTGCCAAGAAATCAGCAGGAAGCCTTGCAGTGAATTTGCTCCTGAACATGGTGGAGAGTGAACTATTAACACTTATAAGTCACCCATTGCATGGACATGCACATATATAGTAAGAAACAATATCTGGGCAAATGTGTGGTGACTCACCCCACACTGAAGCAAACAAAGCTCAAGTGCAGCTGCTCCAAGGCCAGCCTACATAAGTCTCTAAGTCCAGCAGGCTGGGCTCCTGCTCATCATGCCTTCCTGGAGGAGACGTGCAGGTCCAAAATAACACATTCCCACTGTCAGATATGAGGCTGCTTTCAGACCTGTGTCTGCCAGTGACATTCATTAATATGTCATTGCTCTGACTCTCATCTTGCTAATACTGTGCATTGCTCACTGTGCCAACACTGTGTGGTAGACAAAGTTTTACATACAGTCTAATGTACCCCATGTTTGGCATTCCTCTCTAAGGTATGCAACAAAGCTTTGCCTCCGCAGTGGCACTGGCAAAAAAATATACTCCTTAATGAGGGAGGCATTTCTGGGTTTGTGCTGGACCAACGCAGCCTTATTGATGTTTCATGATGACTTCACTAATGCTGTCTGGCCAGATTTGTGTTCCTTGGTTTTCACGCTTCTGGACACGAACCCCATCAGTTCTCTTTCATGCACATTATTAAATACTTACAAGGCAGACAGAAGAGTTATCAGAAAAAACAAGCCCCTTTCTTTCCCCACTGCCAAGCTGAAGCTTTACTGTGTTCACCAGTGAGTTACTACCAGGCAGAAAGATCACCTTCATGCTGGCACGCAGAAACCTTGAACAGAAGAAAAAGAAGTTCTGTCCCCAAGAACAAAAAGAGAAATAACTTACAGTGTCAGCTGGGCTGTAATCTACCCAGGAGACAAGACTGGAACAGTTTCTTCACAGCTCAGCTCAAAAAAGATTCTAGGTGCCCTTGGCTGAGCTAATTAAGGCTGTGGGTATGGCAGGTAATGCTGCTCAGGGTAAAGAAGCCACACGTGAGCTTGGGGCCCTGGCTGGCTCCTGCAGCTGCTGCTCCAGGAAGCCTGAGGCAGCAGGTACAATTATGGACAGGTGGCAGAGACTCAGTGGTGAAGGGCTGTCAGCTGGCCCTGGTGTTAGGGAGAAGCAGGCTATACTCTGGTGGTGGGAGTTTTTTGGGTTTAACTCTGAACCTGGGATGCAGGGTTGTGACTTTTTTTTGTGTTTGGCCAGCTAATTCAGAAAAATAACTCTCCAAAGCTCCAGGTGGCATCAGTGACTGCATGGACCCAGCCAGTCTCCAGACTCATACAAGGCCTCTGCTTAAACATGGTGGCTCTTTGCCGACACCCAGAGTTCTCTATACACTGGGAAGCAAAGTTGTTTTATTTATAAACAGGATTCCTATTTAGCTTACAAAATACTGTAACCCTTACAGTGCTTTCCCATTGAGCTTTCCAACTATGTGATGCTGAGCATTAGGTAGTTCCTCAGCCTCACTGATTTATTTATCTCAGTGAGTGTACCATCTTGTTCCTGGAACAAGGTGTTATGAGAGAAGTTATGGTTGCAGAGAAGATGTTCCATGATGTGTGCATAGTTCCAATACACTGCTTTTTTGCTGTGGGTGTCTTACATAAACCTGTCTTTAAATGTCCCTTCCTGTGTGTGTGTAGAAATAGAGCGAAGGGAAAACTTCTCTGGGCTTGATGCCAAGTTTTATGTAAATAAATGAAGGGAAAACAATTGACAAACAGCCAGTATTCTTGAGCTGAATAAGGAGAATGTCAGCAGCACAAAAGTAGCATTTCCTTTCTGGCAGATCCCTTGATTAAAGAAGCCTTGTCTTTTGTCTCCCTGAATCAAACAGCTCACTCTGAATGCTGCCACGTATTCAACCCCAGCTCCCCGTACCCTGTTCCTAACACCCTGAAGATCACACATAGTGTTTGTGACTTTTCCTGGAGCACTGCGTGCTTAAGCACTTGAGAATTGACACATGCTGTGTGCACCATGATAGACAGCGAGTCTTAGAGAGGGACTGACCCTGGCATGGAGGCAGAATGACTCAAGCTGCCTTTTTTCATGGCAATTTCTCGTTACTGCTATAAGAGAACAGACAGCCCTCAGGGCTATCTTCTGCTCAGTTAGCAGCTCCTGCTCTACCAATGACCTGGTAGCAGTTGGCAGGAGGGAAGCAGTGCCCAGCAGTGTTCATTTCTGGCATACATGCCATCATATTGCAAAAAAGGACTTCAATACCACGATGGATTTAAAAATGCACATATCTTCTGCCTTTAAAAAGTTACATTAACAAAAATAGGGAATCAGCCATCTTCTGCTGTATGTTTGTATGATACTTGGTAGGTTCAGGTTGTAAACAGCAAAGATCCCAAAGCACTGTGCTAAATGAATAAGGAACCCTGACTTCAGGGAAGTCAGAGTCTCCTGTTAGTGTTGGAGAGAAATTACTCATATTCTCCATAAACTCTCAGATGAGTGGCTTTGCACCATGACTACTGTTTCTCTCACCAGTGAGTCAAGGACGAAACCACAACAAATATTTTTTTGCAATGGAAGTGGCAAAAGAGTTTACAGAAGTGTAATAAATTAGTAGTAGTAAAGTAATTTACTCATCAAATTAGTAGTAGTAAAGTAATTTAGTCATTACATTGTAATGCATGTTATATTCCTATATATATATATATATATATATGTTATTGTAATCAATGTTTTGTTAAGGCTGGGGGACTGTAAGTTGCAGAATGGTTAATCAATCTGTCAGCATTATAGGCTGATAGTCCTACAGCTTGCAGTTCTTAAGCTGACAAGACAAATTATTGTGCTTTGCTGAATAAGTATTTTGTATCTTGTTTTTCTAAAAGCATATTGTCTAAAAGCGTACGCATAAAGTAACAAAGGGAAGGACAAGGATCAAAGGGTCAAGTACGAAGACGATAAAGAGAATCCAAGATGGACATCTGGAGAGACCTACATACTAGGTCTCAAGAACGAAGGACTAATTAAAACTATGGATAGGAAAGCACCTGGCAACTGAAGCGGGCCTGCAAAAGAACCAACCAGACCCAGACCTGCGAACTCGGATCCAACAGAGAGATAACAAGCGACTGTGGGAAGGGAATTAATAAAGGTATAAAAGTTACTGGTTTTGCCCACTGCGTTTGCGGGCTGTGAGTGGAGCAGGGGTCTCCCCGGCCGCCCAGCGTGCTGTTTTGCTTATTTGCATTTTATATAAATCTTTAATAAATTTTTGCTGCTATATTTCACCCTAATTTCATTTACTTATAACAGAAGCAAACACAGTAACTTAGAATGAGACTATTAGGAATAAATAGGTGTTCTTGCAAAATTTGTAGTGTGATTACATTTGCTGTGGGAAGTGACAAGTTCCTGGTTGTTCAGTTGTCAGTTACAGAGAGGCGCAGTTTGCCCAGAAACAAAGGGATTTATCAGCAGCAAAGGATCAGTAACCTCCATCTTGAAAATGCTGGGGACCCTTCCCTGAGTGACCATGGAATGGAGGACACGTTGTGGGCATGTCGGGAAGGCTGTAACCCTGGAGTACCTCAGCCAGTGGGGAAATGGGGAGGGACCTGCGTTTCAGGCAAGGGGATAAAAGAGGCTGCAACTTCTATCAAGGAGAGAGACCTCATTGGGGTTTGTCCAGTGAACTCTCCCTTTTATTTGAATGAATGTTTTAGTTAGCTCTTCTGTCTCTTGGATATTTTTTGAGGCTCTTAATAAAACAGATTATTTTTTTTCAGAACAAGACTGTCAAATTACAGGATTTTTCCATTGAAATGACTGTTATTTGGAGTTTTCTAAGTGCTGTGATAAGGTTGGCAATGGATGGGTAGGGGCAGGAGGTTTTGGAGCCAATGGGACCCTCATAAACATCCTCCCTGTAATTGAGGCTGATGAAAGAGGATGCAGGAGGCACTGATTCTACAGCAAAGACAAACCAGCTCCTATAATCCCCTCTCCTCAAGTCCCAGCTTCTGCCTTCTATTCTTTCCTCTGGGCTTGGTTCCAGTATGATTTTGCTCTGTTTTCCCCAGAAGGAAACCCAGCCCAGGGTCCTCTTGTCCATTCCTACCTGCAGTTGAGACTAACCAGTACTGCCCAAGATACCTGCATGGCGGTCCTCAGGCCCCCACCATATGGGATGTCCTTTTTTACCAAGCAGGGAACGAAGCAGATGTAGAGTAACACCAAATAAGAGAAAATTGTCTTGCAGCATAAGACTGGCGAGGGCCGCACACAGCTGAGAGGGGACTGCAACCCCTGCCATGGGAGCTGGACCCTGCACCCAGGGGTGGGAGCACAGCCCAGAGCTCTTCCCATTAAACCACACACGAGGGGATACTACATTCAAACTGTAATAAGTGTGTCACTTCTTCAACACAGTGCTATCTTGGTTTATAGTATTGTTAACAAACCCTCTGAATGCGGGTTAAAATCATTCAGATGAAAAAATGGCCTCATCTGGTCCAAACACAGGCAACTGATAATCAAGGGAGTTTTTAGGACCAGGGAAGTGACTTTTATGAAGATGATGGTTTAAGTTTAAGAAAAAGCTGGTAACAGGGGTGCCTGAGATCAGGACCTTGCTTTCAGCTTGCTGTGTGACTGCAGGTGCACCAATTGCAGTGATCTGATAACACCACGTTTCCATGAAATGAAACTTGCCATGGATACAACACAGCACCGCTTTGCCCAGCAGCATTCATAAGCAGGAACTTTTGCAAAAATATTTTGAGAGGTTAGGAATAAGGCTTAATTCTTCTTTTACCGAAATTAAACAGAAAGCAACTCTGTTATGTTAATGGATAGGATCAATACATTTGGTTCTACTGATCAATTCATTATTTGTAATGCCATATATGATAGAATTAAACCTGGATAATTTCAACAACATTTTAAAAGATCCCAAACAAAATGTTGGTTTAGAAAGCAAAGTTCTAATACTCATGTGGTTTGTCTGTTTTACCAAAGGCTAAACCATTCTCCCAAATATGTTTCATAAGGATATTTCTTTTGCTTTTAGCCCAGGACTAAGTATACTGTTTTCCTAATAAACTCAATGTTAGAGCTCCAGGGTGAATTTCTCATAACTGCATTCTGAAGGATACATTTTGTAAAAAGGAAGAATGAACATATTATTCACCTAGCAATACTGCAGCACATTAATCAAGGCAAAACAGCAGCTTGCTTCCCCACTTCCGGCATTCTGAGAGGCAGGTCCTGCCTGGGCTCTACTGGGAGGTTCTCTGTAATAAAGAGCTTTCAACTGCTGGGCAGACAAAATGCCTCGCTGCCAGACAGCTGCTAACGATGGTAACATCGTTTTAGCCTAATTTACTCCTCCCGCCCTCCCCCCCCCCCCCCCCCCCCTCCATACAGAGTAGCTGTCTGCTGTTTGGCTGCTTGCAGCAGCGTTAATTGAACTGGCCTCCCATTAAAGCTGCTGTCATTCAGTGTCACCACTGTTACTGGGTTAAACCAGGTGTTTCCAGAAGATGAGCCACCCTTGAATTACCCTTGAGCATTTTTTACTCCAGCTGATCCATAATGTGCAGAGTAAAATGCTCTAGGGGTTGTTTTCTCTGAGCCACCTCCTGGGAGAAGTCAAGCTACGTCAGGCTGGGCTATGTCTCTGGATCTGGGGTGCTGCTGTCTGAGCCTCTTTCCCAGGGCTATGTTAGGATCCAAAAGGCTCTCACTGCAGACTAACAAGCTCATGATGCATCAGAGGTGCAGGATTGGTGCCTGGGTATGCCTTTTCATTAACAGACACACTCTGACCACTGCTATCCTGGCCATAATAGAGCATCACTGTTCCTTGCAGTAAAAATAATTTCAGAGTATGACAGAAAAAGTATTTTGATAGTCAGGAGCTTAGAGGCCCTTTCAGAAGTATAGCAATACTGACAGAATAAAGGAGCAGCAGAAGAGTTCTCACTAGGAACACCTCATCCTTCTTACTCAGAAGCTGATCCACAAACTTTAATCTGTGTTATAACTACCCATGCTTTTGGAAGAAGAGTTTTTTGGGGAGCATTTTACAGAGGAAGCATGTTGTGATGAACCTCTGTAGAATCTTGCTGGTAGACTAAAATCCTCCAAACGGATGGGTAAAAAACTCTCATCTTGCACAGCCATGCACTCTGAACATACCACTGTACTTTCACCTTAATTTGCCTTGACTTAATTTTTCAGCCTTCAAAGTTTCTCTTTCAGTGAAAGCAATGTTCATGTCCAATCAACTACATATATTTCTGAAAACAAAATTTTTTGAGGAAATTTAGTCAAAGTTCAGATTTTTAAAACAAGTGGGATGAGACAACTGAATGTTATCAAAATAAAATAAGGTTTCAACAGCAACCTGGAGTTTCTTAAGTAGTTTATACTGTTAATCTTTTGCAATGAGCAGACACACACTTTCTCAATACCAAAGCTGAGCAGTAGAAAGGTGTAGTGAATGTATGCAACACACTGCAGTTGAAATTGTCAGTGCAGGCCCTGGCTGGAGCAGGGGAAGTCAGCGGAAATTTCAGCATTGATTTTAATAGATCTGGGCGGTTGACTTTAACATTTCATAGAATTACGCTCCTGTAAATACCTGCTTGGCCATTGGCTTCCAAGCTCATGCACTTTCCCAGGCAGCAAGAGCACGTCTGAAAAGTTAAACCACTGCAGCCCCCCCTGCTCCCCAATTTGTCTGAAAGGATGAACTTTCCAAGTAGACTCTAGTTTGATGAAAACAACTATTTCAGGGCTGAAACTCCCTGGAGAGATACAAAGGGTGGCATCCTGCTGCCCTGGGCTGGGGTTTGCTTCCCTACAGCATTGCAGACAGGGAACAGTTACCTCTGGCTATGGAACAAGCTGGGAAAAAGCAGCAAAGAGAGGCCAAAGGCTGCAGCGAAGCTAGTCAGGAGGGAAAATCCACTCACAGATGAGTAACTGGCTTGCTCAACATGAAATTAATTTTTATACTCTTTTTGGTTTACAGCAGGAAATTAGTAGCTCACTGCTTGCACGCAGGGCAGCTCCTGGTAGAATTGCTAGGAAATGGGATAAAAACTATGACCAGAATGAACAGTTTCTGAGTACACATCCTCCATCACATACAGGACAAAAGTATTCCCACAGCAGCAGAAATAAGAGAGAGGGAGAGAGACGTGGCTTCCAATTAATTTTGTCCAATTCCTTTCCCATATCCCCATTGTGTTTGTTTCCTTTCCCAATCCTCGCGTCTTTCCTGACATCAGAAAGTCAG
The DNA here is from genome assembly GCF_003984885.1 of Neopelma chrysocephalum. Lineage (NCBI taxonomy): Eukaryota > Metazoa > Chordata > Aves > Passeriformes > Pipridae > Neopelma > Neopelma chrysocephalum. The sequence continues at coordinate 119,815 of NW_020897753.1, read as the reverse complement.
CAGATGCCACCCAAGCTGTGGAGATCCCTGGATCCCTTCTGCACATCACATAGATAAAACATCTCACACACCTAAATCATCTCATCTTCTGCACTGTGGACAACTGCCCTCAGCTAAACGTGTTGCACAGAAGCTGTAAAACCAATAATTTTTAAGAATGACAGAGAGAGGTCAGGACACATTTGCAGAGAAATAAAACCCCATCATTATGAAATATGCTCATATTGCTTTTAGCTACAAAAAAAATCCATGATGTAAGTCTACTGAAATAGCCATGAGACCTGAAGATGTCTCCATCCTACCATGACAAGTATGTACAGCCATTTCCTATCAGGCTCCAACAAAATGCAGAATCCAATATCCATGGATCTCTACTACCGAAAAAAAAAAAAGACTCCTACTGACTGCAAAAGGCTCAAAAACAATCTTAGCAAAATCTCCTTCTGATAAAACTCAGGGGTCGGTGGGGCAGTGAGAGGAGAAATATGTTGATTTAGGAATGGCAAAATAATGAAGTGTAAAAAGGTGACTCATGAGGCAAATCCTGCACAGGGCAGTGATAGCACGTTACCCTGTGTGTTTATAGCTTCAGTTACTGACACTATTCACCACCAAATTATTATGTCTGTCCTCTGAGAGTAGTAGCACAGAATTTTTGATTTTTTATGCTCACCATCTAAAGCCATGACAATAAACCTTTTTGGTGTCCGGTGCCATACATAATCTTTTGCAAGTTTTGCATTTTTTGGTGGTTAGGGGCAATCTTATTCCCCTTCAGTGCTTGATTGGACATGTAATCCTTGAGAGCTAGAGAAACTGGCACAATCCAAACCCTGGCAGGTGATGAGCACCCTCCCAAAGCTGCTGGGTGTCCCAGAGCTGTGCCTGCAATCATTCTGCTCCCTTACAGTGAGTTTAATATGGGAGGACATGAAGATGAATGGACTGGAGGCCAGGAGATGACCAGGGTTGGCATCAGGGGTTCCTAGTGCCCTCTGAGACCTCTGTGGCAGATCCTGTGACATTCATTGCACAGAAACACCTCCCCAAACATCAAAAAAAGCCACAAAGAAAGATGATACTTGTTTTACCTGGTGTGTGAAGTGTGCTAAAAAGAGTCCCCAGGTACCAGGAGGAGAATTTCCAACATGCTTTGCAAGCCCTCTTGCCAGTTTGATGCATCTATTCCTTCCTGTGCTTACCACCCCATGCAAGCAGCTATTTTGTGTTGGTGACAGCCACTAAGTGACTGTCCGTGTGAAGGAAAATATTACTTCATCTAGGAGATGTAGAATCTGCCTGAGAACAGAAGAACAGCAAAGGGTTGGAAGGATTTAGAAGATGACACAGAGATTGAATGCCAGGGCAATTATCCTCTGGAAAATAAATTTAGGTATCATTTTCATACACTATCAAATTACGACAGATAAACAGACTATCTAAAGAAAAAGATCTTTTAATTAAAAAAAAAAAAAAGTTTTGCCTCCAGGGAGGACCAGCCAGCTGGTATTTTGTATTTCTAACGCATTTGTCACTAATGTTTTCCTTTGAAGCTTTCACTTCACTGTTGTCAACAAAATTACTCTCACCATTCAGTACATGTAACGCACCTCTCATAGATCCATCCCGGACAGACAAAAGTGACTGTCATGCTTCAAACATCTGTCCCTGCAAAAGGAGTCCCTCTGGAAATTTTTATATGATTGGAAGGTAACACTTGAAACAGTCTGGGCACAGCTTGGTTCCCCATCATGAGGTACACCAGTAGCTTTTGAAAGCACCTACATGAGCAAGCCTTTCATATTTTAACAAGCAGGTGCAAAAATAAAGAATTAAAACTTCCCATTTTATTGAGACACATCAAATTGTGTGTTTCAGAGGATGCATGAAGCAGTCATAAGGCTTGAAATTACAGCTTTGGGAAATTAATTTCCAAGGTAGTTGAAAAGAGCTCCGTATGTCTGGCTTTGCTTTTGAGAAGTCTGTTATATGCCTTTTTCCCTCCTCATTATCCCAGTACTTCCTAGAGATCTATGTCCACTGACCTTTTCTGTACTCTGTAGAAGTCTTGTGAGAACTGTCATCTTATTCAGTGCAACGGGTCCTATTCCACAGGCACAGATATTAAGCATTTTGATAATGTAGGTCCTAAACAACAATACTGATGTTTCTTTGATATAAAGAATATACCTGGGGATATGAAAGACAGAGGATAATGTAATACTCTTGCTTTCTCTTCCCCTTTCCCTGAAAATTGTCTTTATCTTCGTGAACACTAGACCAGTTTTCAGCCATTTCAAATAAAAAGGATCAGAATATGTGGTCTGTTGTTTGTAGAAGGTGGTAGCTGTCACCAGGAGTATTTTCACATCTGCTCCTGGCTAAATATCATAACTTACACTAGAATGGCTTCTGTAAAGATGTACAGCATGGGCAGATTGCATTTGCTATTTTAAAAAGACAGTGGAAAAATCAGATGTCAGTTGAAACATCAGCTAATAAGAAATACAAAGGAGTAATTTTTTGTTCTGTTTTGCTTTTATAGGGGGCTTAGAGGTACAGAGAGGTACAAAGAAGTACATAGAGAAAATTAGGAGAAACTGTCATGACAGGCTCTTTTTGTGCCTTTAAGTCAAAATGCTTATTGATTTCAACAAGAAATTCATCATGTTTAGAAGGATTTGTGTGCTAAATGAACAGGTCTAATGTCATAGAGTCATGTTGTGTTGTTTCAGCTATAAATCCACAGCTGCATGATCAAAACATGTGGCAAATGATATCAAAGGCAGACCTGAAGGCACAGGAGCTTGCCTTGCTAGTCGGGAAGTTAAGCTGTCTTATCTATGCCCAGGGCTCTTTCTTTGATAATTGCTTGGCAATATTGTCTGATCTGCTGGAAGATACTATTTTTAAGGCAGAGCATTTTCAGTAGCTGCAGCCATCCAAGGAGAGAGAGTGAGGAAAGCCAAGTGAAATTCAGTTTTTCACGGTAAGGAAGGAAATGAAGTTGCAATTTCTTATTTTCAAGTGAGTTCCTTACCATGAGTTGTGAGGCTGCAGGCTCACTGCCGTTAGGACCAGTCAGCCAAACTGGAGCTCTCCCACAGGTTCTTTTGGAGAACAAATACTGAGGTGAGGGCAGCTGTGTCATCCAGTGGCACAGGTCAGATTTGTAAAGCCATGCAGTGTAAAAACAAAGAGTCATCCTAAAGCTGAAGCTTGAATGGGGGCACCAGCTTCCTGTGGGAGCTGTTCTCTGAATTACACAGACCAAATTATTGATCTGTGTCCTGTGCTTTAATGAATGTGCTTCATATTTTGTTCTACTCCTGTTCTCAGGTTCTGTCAACAGAAAAAGCATTACTGATGTTCTCCAGAGAGATAGGCTGTGAGTGCTTTGACCATGAGAGCAAATTAGGAAAAGAAAAGGACTCACTGGGAAATAGTCTGTTACTGTGTCCACTACAAAGACCAAGAGCTGGCAGAAAACAGTGAGAACAGGTATTTTGTGAGACTTCCCCCCACCTCCAGTAAATTTTTGGCTGAGTCACACCTTGGTTGTATCATGTCACCAATTAAAACTGTTGAAAATGTTAAAACAAGTAATCCTTGAAGCAATCCTTGAAGGGCTAGAGGTTTTTCCAGGCAATTTGAATCAATGTATTATGACTTCCCGGAAAGGAAAATGTGGACTCTCTCCTACCTTGGAGGATAGCATTCACCACTCATTTAATTTTTGGAGCAACGGATCTTACATGTTTTGTGGCTGAGTTTTTGTTTCTGGTTTATTTGTTTTCATATAATATGGCTGAAAGGAGTACAGGATGCCCTTGCCAGAACTGCGGCGTGTAACCTTTATGGCCTTTCCTGAGAAAGTAATGATGATTCTGAACTTTTTTTATAGTCTCTTTGCTAATGTAACTGTGCTGCAGATGGTGCTGTGCTTCTGTGTTACTCACAGCTTCACTAAAAGCCTTTCTGGTATCCGGTTAGTTGCAGCCTACCTGCAATCTGATCACAGCACACATCAGAGCAAGAGTGTTCATTGTGTATTGCTGAGTCTGCCTCCTTTCATCATTAGTCACCCAGGCATCCTTTTTCCAAAATGAAACAGAAATGCCTTTGAGTAACACATATGAGCCACTTCAATGCCCTCACAGTGTTCCGATGCATCGTCTATTGAACATGCCCCACTTCTTTCAGCTAATTCATGCCCGACTCTAAATTTAACCTAAAAATACATATAATTATACAGATCAAGAATGTGCAGGGTCTTCACATGGTGTAAAGCAGCTTCAAAAGACTGAAGGGATGCACCTACCTGTGAACTGCTGTTGTCTGGAACAGATATCCTGTCTCTCCAACGTGACTACTTTGATGAGGTGCAACCTACACCAGCATCTGCCATCAGATGCACAGCAAGATTTTAACACTCTGAGGACCTGGTAGCTGATATCTAGTCTGTGACTTCTTTAGGCAGCCTGCAAACGAGCATATGGACCATGACAACAGTGGCACCAGCAGGACTCTGTTAACGAGTGACAGTGAGACACGTCTACCCTGCTCTTTCACTGCCACTGGTTTAAGGGCAAGGGAAGAGAGGTTTTTTCTGTGCTAATAGAAGCCAATATGTTATAAGACACAGCCATATGAAAGAAATATTATGTTATCCTGCTTTGCAAATATTTGATTCCATTCTGAAAAATGGACCAGCTTCAACAAGAGAGTATGTGATGGCCAACCCTGCAGAGCAGCCTGTGTACTATGGCAACTCTCTGAATTTGTCTGCCCTCTCCGATTAGGGCAGCTGGCACTCACCAGCAGGTGAATTTGCCTTGTGTTTCCCTCATAAGGAAGAGACTACAATACTTTTTGCATGCTTTTCTCCTTATTTACTTAGTTTGTACAGCTGTCCCCTGCCATCTAATCAAAAGGGCTTAAATCCTTGCCTTATAGGTACCTGCTGGCTAGATCTGTACTACTCCAGCACTCCTCATTTTTCGCTTAGAAGCTTAGCTTTTCACCCTTCATCCTCTCTGTTTCACTGCTCCAACTTCCTTTTCCAAATGTCACTCAGCCTTTTTCCTTACCTATTTGTTCTCCCAAGTAACTGACCTCTGATCTGTAGAGAAAAACTGTAAGTTTTATCTGGCAGTTGCATGGGAAGAGTTTTGGAAACCAATCACATTCACATTTCACTGGTTTCCCCAGGCTTTTTGTTTGGATGACCACATAAATTCAGACAGCCAGGGTACAAGTGAAGTCAACCACTTAGCAGAAGCACTGCAAAAGATTTTGATAGTTATAAACTGCTTTAAAGATTTTTTTCCCTTAGAAATTTTATCAAAACAGCAGAACATATTTTTAGAACATACCTATCAAAAACAGAACATATTTTTAATGTTCCTGATTTTGATCTAGTGAATTCCAACATTTCCAAAAAGATTTATAATGGAAAGGACTATTTCCTCTGGTCCTGGAAACAGTTATCAACATGGTTTGTGTTCATAAACCACCAGATGTAAGACTCTTGACACACTGTCATTCTTCATGTGAAAAATTAAAGCTTAAGAAGGTGCAGTAATATCTGCAAGAATGTGAATCCTGATCCTATGATTTAATACTCAAATTACACTTTTCTGCTCCTCAACTCCTAATGATTAGTCTGTGTGCATGATAACTCTCATGGATGTGCTTAGAGCCAATATGCAAGGAATGAATGAAAGAATTAATCAATTAATCAATCAACAATCAATGAACACTTGACCACCAGGAGAAGAAAGGTCCTTTAGAGCTTGAAAGTTATTTTTCATCTCACAAACTCAATACGCTTTATGGACCCCCCAAATACAGCACAGAGACAGGAGAAAGAATAAAAACATTGCACACTAAATAATCTCTAGGCAGTCTAAAACCAGCCATGAATGAAAATAAACACCACTTCTAATTTAAACTTCCTACAGGATGCAGTTTTGAGAGGTATATTTTAATTGTTGCTTTGTTTCATATCATAACCTTTTGATAAACACTCTGTGTTTTTTAAAAAGGCACCTGGGTAATCTGAACAGTGTCAGTACATGATAGCTGATACTTCTTAAGTCATTTTGGCCCTGCTACTTGGTCTATACAAATCCTGCTGATGCAAAGTGAGCAGCTCACATAAATCTGCCAGGGACCCCTGCCACTGAGCTGCAAGAGTTTGAACAAAATCGCTCTCTTAAGTAAGTAATGTGGCTTGAGCCATTACAAACAAATAATTAGGCTCAGGGTTCTTGCGTTTCTCTTCTCAGCACTACTGCCAATTGGTTGTCCTGTGAGAGGGATTTAGGATGGGTTCTGTAATGACACTGAAAGTGAACATTAACAATTAATGCAATTCATTATCACACTGTTTTTAAATGAGTGCAGAGTGGTTTTTGAAGGGGATCCAAGCCAATCAGAGTTAGAGTAACTGCTAACAGCAATTTACCTCTTTGTGGTGCTTAGCATTTACTGAAATAAAAATGCAGTATTCTAAAATTTATGAGAATTGATTTCAATGTTTTAATGAACTTTTCAGAAAGTGCAAATGTCTTGAATAAGCTGCTGAGACTGGGATTCTGACACCATAAGTGGCATTCAGGAGACATTTTATTCCAAGATAGTTATTAAAGTGCATCAAGGCCATTTGAAAGACCTAAACGAAAGTGTGTAATTCAGTATGAGTAAACATATAAAAATCTGGTATTATGAAGTGTTTCTCAGCTATCAGGAGCTTTGCTGTTCCTGTATTGAATCAAAAGCACTCACAAGTTCTGACTACCTATTTACAACTTCACAATCAATTAGTGCATCATTATTGGTTAATGTAAGAGTTACAGGAAAGCAGTGGTAAGGAAAAATAACTACAAGCAGGAAATACACAATTATTGAAAGTCCCCAACTTGCTAATGGCTATTTCTAATTAAATATAAATGGATGAGGATTGTCTGGCTCTAATCCTCGTCAGGTCACCACGGTGTAACAAAATGATGGATCACTTCACACAGGCAAACAGTTTTTCATGTAAGAAAGAAGCCAGATGATCTTATTTGGACTCTGCTGAAGCAAAGGATCCAAAGTGAGTTTGAGAGACAAAGTCAAGAGATGTGAACCTAAACCCCAGCACACTTTATACCCTTGCAAGATAAAGCAGGGCTTCAGGAACTATGCAAAGAGCCACATCAGAAAATCATCATTCTGTCATCATGCTAAGAGGGTCACAACTCTCCATCATGTAGAGTCATTAATATAATGGATTATACTGTGGATTAATATCATGAATTATACTGTTTGCACTTAGACAATTTGGTAGATTTGGATTTGAAAACACACAAATGAACCTCTTGTTCCTGCTACTCAATGAGTGATCCACAAGGTGCAGAAGTTTGCCATGTGTAGTCAGAATTTATTTAAAATAGGGTGTGTTGACCAGCAGGGACTGAGCTCTATCCAGAACGGAACAGTATGTAGAGAGAGACAGTTCAACAGCACACATCAACATATGACAAGGTGAGCACAAATATTTTTCCATCCTACATCAAATTTGAAACTCAATAAACAAACCTGTTTTCTCATGGAAATAGACTTTAGGTAAATGTCCTGTAGTTTGCTGTTCTTGCTAATGAAAGCAATATTTAAAAAAATACCAAATTTAAAGCTTTTATAGACTCTAATAAAAGACAGTAATTTCAAATCTGGTCAGTGTCAGTCTGATAACATTAATTCTTACTCAACATGAAAGCTTCAGCCATTTCTATGGCTTCTTATGTTTCTACATATTTCTCTATTAAGAAAAAAATTATCCTCATATGCATTTTAGATTTATGCCTTTCATTCCAGCTTTACCATTTTCTCATCTGGTCCCAGCTGCAGTGGTGATTACCATTTGAAAAGTTAACACTCATCCTTGAAGAGAGAAAAATATCTTCTTCTGCTAAAATCCACAACACTGACTTTCAAAGAAACTGCCCTCACCAAGAACAGTACAAACAGGAATTTCACAGTGAAGGCACATAGTGCATATACCCTCATGAGGTTCCCAGCTTCCAGTAGGGTACCACTAACTGTGGAGCTGCCATGGTATCAAACCACCAGCTTGTGTAATACCTCCCCTACCTGGCAACCTAACACACCAACACAGGATCACAAGTTATGCTTGGAGATCAGGATTGGGAAAAAAGTCCCTAATTGGCTACATCTGACTCCAGCACTTGTTCCAATGTGGGTACTGCATGCCTTGACTCCCTGCCTTTCCCAAATGTATCCTTTTTAGATCTTCTTGAATAACATATGTGGTGTTATGGCACATCTGGACAGGTTACTGTGGGAGTTACAGGCAGGATAAGCCTTTCTATACAATCAGATCTTTGTGTAGTTAAGAAGCTACTGAGTAAGCGACAGTATAAGAGTTTATAATCCACTTCGGGGCTAAGTGATAAATTATGTTACACTGTTCTGGATTGCATTGAAACAGGCTATGAATGCTTATTTACATCATGCAAGCTGCGGGATGGCGATGGATGAGGCAGGTGTGGTAACTGTGCAGTTTGTACATCTGTCCCTCCAAGTATAATGTAAGAAGCCACTCTGACCTCCAAACTTATTGAAGAACAGGTACTTCCAAGACCCTTCTACAACTCAATAGGTGACTCACAGTATTAGAAATTCTGTAGAAAACATTCTCGTACCCTTTGAGTTGCACTCTTTGTGAAATATCACCTTTTACTCAAAGATGCTTTCTCACATGCACTGTAATTCCATCCCTTTGCTGACAGCTTTCTATAGTGTATTCCCAGCACAAAAAGACTCTATTTTTTCTTGCTTGAGCTATAACCTTTTGCAGGCATTAAGTGCCCATAAGCACAGGGTAAAAGCAATTCAGCATTTATAGCCTGTAAATGAGATTCAAATGCTGGACCTTTCTTAGTCACTATTAATCACTGATGTTTCTCTCACTCCCAGTTAGCTAAATCTTGGATTTTTCTGGTAAGATAAAAATCAAAATGAGTATATCCTGCTCCTATATTGTAACTTGTTCCCAGCAGCTGTGTGACAGAGCTGATATCCCATGTGAATCTGAAAAACATTACAGTAATCTTTCAAGAGTTAGCATACACAAACTAATTACAGCCCCTGAGCAGAAAAAAAACATATTATATAGGTTTTAAATTAGTATGACCACAAGTGAAAAATTAAAGTAATATCAGCAGGCTGCAGTTTTCACAGCATGTCTATGGAGTGAACACTCAAACTCCTGTTTTCCGGAGAAAAATGTCAGGGTCACATTCCTCCTTAGCCACCCATGACAGATGATGGCTGTTCTTGACTCTTTCTGGAAATCAAAGGGCCCAAAGCTGTTCCCACAGAACACTCAGCTCTGCACAGGGTCACACTAATACATGTGAGATATTTCCATGTTCCCCACAGGCTCCTGGCACATTTGCTGTGTTATTTACCCGTCTCTGCTGAAGTAATAAATCTTTTGGGGCAGGAGCTTCCTCTCACTGAGATGTAGCACAGAATTTTGCTTCCAATCTCAGTGGAGGCTTTTAGCTGCTGCTGTAAGATAAATTATAACAGATAACTACAATATAGATGCTCTGAGGTCTGAGGAATGATCACCTGTCTACAAGATTAGTGTTTCAGATGTCTCAGCTAAAGTTTATTTGCTTCTTGTTTATCTATGAAGTGAAAATACCTGAGCGCAGCGGTAAGCAGCCAAAAATGATTAGCTTTCATTTGAAGGAACGGATATCTAAAACCCATTTTAACCCCAGCTTTTGTTGATGGCTACAGTTTGCAAACTCTCACAGGGAAATATTTTTTGGGGTTTATTAATACAGATAATTAAACATAGTACCAGGCAAACCCAGGGAACTGGGAAAACTTACAGAGAATTCCTCCAAAATAATTCTGCTTCAAGTCAGGCAGAAAACACCCTTCACTTGTTCTCTCTGATCCACTGACTCAGTCAGTACACTGAGCAATATAAAAGGTAGCTGATGACAACATCTGTGGGCACAGATAAGCAGTGTACTTGATGCTACAAAGAGCAAATGTGAAAAATTTGGTGTAGGATCACAAAAAGCATCCTTCATTTCTCTTTAATGATTTCTAACTGATAAACCTCTTGCAAAATATACTTTAAAAAGTCTTTCCATGAATTCAGGGCTCACAAACAGTACAGGATTATCAACCCTGAGGCACGAGATGCACAAAATACATCCTGGAAAAACAGAAACTTGAGAAAACCGCACGCTGCCTGTTTCCCAGCAGCTCCTCCTCTGCCAGCACCTTTACAAAACATTAACCTTAAGGCTCACCCAGCCTTTTATTTCTCAAATTGTGAGCAAAGGTGAAGCCTCAGAGTTCGAGCAACCAAAAAACAGAATGTGAAGGTGCAGCACTGGGACCAGATGGGAGGTCCTGTCCCCTCGTTGGCACCTCTCCAAAACAGAGGTATCTGTAGGGATAACGCTTGGTCCATAAAGTGCTCCCTGGGGAGGCAGTTCTGAGTCCTACTCAGACCTACTTCCCAAAATCATCCAAATTTGGGTAGAAGTTTTGCACATCTCTTAAGCAAATAGGGAGCTGGGTAGAAAAGCTACTTATTTTGCAGATTGTATTATGTTTTCATGTTTTGTTTATGGAATTAGTTTATTTAGGGCGAGAACATGCTGCTATGAGCTACTTTAGTACGAGAAAAAAATAACTTTGTCACTGGCCAACGTATACAAAGAATGTTTTTCCTAATTTCTTTCCACAGGTTGTTTTCCACCAACTTGTTTTTGTTTCTGTCAGAAGGATGCAGTACACACAAAACTTATGACAGTAGTGCAAAGAGCAGAGGCATCCTGTCTTTGGAGGAGTAGAGGAGGATAATATTAGTAGTGTAGAAAAAGTTATGTATTAAGAGGGCTATGTTTAGGTGTTGCATCTCAATTTCAGGAAGCTGAGCTGATGAGAAGACTGTGAATACACACAGGGTAACCAGTGTAGGTAGAAATCTGGTATAACTGCCCTGTTGCATCACTCACAGGTCTCAGAAACAGGCATTTAAACATGATTTTACACTACATCCCTCTGCAGATTGGCAGTCGGGAGTGTGTTTTGGTAATGAAACAAGCTCCCATCCCTTCAGATGATAAACCCATTTGAAAGTGCAACTGAAACCGATTGATGTCAATTTTTATGAGAGGTGGCCTCAGGCAGAGAGCTGCACGAGAATAACAGTTGCTCCACAGCACACAGCAGTTGGCTTTTGATATTTTTTTCATTAAATAAAAAGTTCTGGGATGGGTTAAGCAAGTGACCCTGCAGGAAGGAGAAGCAGCAATGGCTACCTGCAGTAAAGGGTGGCTATACTCCCTCCTCCTGCCCAGTCCTTCATGATGGAGGGCAGGGGGATATCTTTCATTTACCTCCTCTACTGTTTATTTCATGTACACTTAAAATAAACATTCTTTTTGTCAATAATCACAAAAGAGGAGGTGATCAGTGAAATCATGCATTTTGTTTAGAAAGAAATATAATTCTCCCACTTTGAGGCATAACCAAATTCTCACCACCAGAACTTAGTAGGAGACTTTCCTGAAGGGATAAATTTTTGCATAAATGTATAATTTTATTCTGCCCACCTCCAGACTCAGGGGTAATAACTTGGAAGTAGGTAAAATGTGTCAAACCAAAGGTCTTCAGAGGTTATTCTCCCTCTAATTGTGAATATGGATTTAGACTGTTCTGTATCCTCTTAATTATTGTTATTTGTTGTCCTCTGGTGTCAGTTGTTTTTCTCCTTGGTGTTTTTTTGTTTTTGTTTTTTTTTTCCACTTTTCCCTTTTGTGCTTTGCTGCCCTGGAAGACTTCATTGATTCCTTAGGTTCATACTTGGCTGTACAAGGAGGATCTAGCAGGGAATAGAGGGAAGAACACAGGAACAGAGAGAGAGAGAGTCAGATTTTTCCACAGGGGATGGAGTCTCAGTCTCCCCCTGTGTTTACAGCACCTGGGTTTACTCTCTCTTAAGCTGCAAAGCAGAGGTTTTGCTGCTCTGCATCAAACCAAGTATGAATGCAGGCTGCAAACCATGACCTGAATCTACAATGAATGACATCTGAAACTGTTCAGAGATGCTCCATGAATATTTTAGTTAGAAATAGGGAATAACTCAACCTTGCAAATGCAATATATATAGAGTTGCCAATGAACAGGTGTAGAATGGTAAATCAACACAGCATTTGTCCTGTTTTTCCAGACAATGCCTAAACCTTCTTTGTAACTTTTGAACACGTGGAAAAATAAAGTGTCTTTACTCTGGTAAAGCAGTTTTGACTCTACTCCCACTCACGTCATTGGAGATGGTCAGGAAATCATGGGCTTTTACATTTGAATTTTTTTCTCAGTGTCCATAAACAGAAAAGCTTCATCTTAATCTACACAAGCTATACTTTCTCTTGTTTTTTGTCTGGGTGTCATCAAAGGCAAGGTTTGTTTTATCAATATAAAGCAAAACCAGGTGAGAAATTGCAATCCATGTAAACTGTTTGTAGAACTTAGAATAGGTGCAATATTTACTTCCTACACAGTGTCACCCGCAGAGGTATCTGATATTCTTTTGTGAATTCAGTTATTGAGAAATACAGGTAACAAAATTTCACTGAATTTTTAGTACTTCACTATAAAATAGTGTTTGAGAAACCAAGCAGGATGTGCAACCCATACTTGCATTCAAGAAATGCTGTATATGCTACTTCGGAGAAACCAATGAATAGACTACATGAGAGCTAAGAAGCTGATGACCAAAAGAAGTTATTAAACACAATCTCTTCAACTAGGAATATAAGGAATAAGTTGTGTCCCTAATGCAAAAAATCTCTAAAAAATTAACTGGGATGAAGCTCTGACTTTTATACATTCTCTGTCTTTGGATTTGGGAGATTCTGTTGCCAATGTCTTACAAAAAATATTTTTACATGGCACTTTATCCTTACCCCATTGCTACTGGATACTTTATCCTTCTCACTAAACACCTATAGACTACAGAGCTTAAATTACTTAGCATCATTTCAATTCTTAAGTTGAATACAACACTAAAAATTTCCCTTTGGGCTCTCAGTGCATTACTATAACACTGCTCTGCTTCAGATTGGCAAAGTTTGTATTTTTCACAATTAGGTGTATTTTTTCAGCGTTTTATCCGTTCAGTGTAGCAGCTCCAAGTATCTACACACAAGAAATATCCCTCTTTTGTACATGAAAGACCATGTGGCAATGGTGATCCTCAGCAAAAAGCAGCAATCCAGAAGAAAATGAGGACCAGGTACTCTTAAATGATATCCATTTGTCATCTGACTTACGGGAGCCAGGCGCCTGCCTCCGTTCCATGATGGCATCTTTGAAAGCCTCCCCAAAGCAATTTCTCAGAAGTCTGCAGTTACTCGGCACCAGTGCCCTCCTTCACAACATTAATATGGTGAAGTGCATTAATTATGGATTCAAATGGCACATTCTTCTTCCAAAATAATCACTGTATAATTGGGATAATGCTCTTGATTGTGTGCTACGGCCTAAGTAACACTCGGGTAGTAAATAACTCTTGGTTTTCAGCCATTTGATCAATAGTCAGAGCTGACTGAAGACTTACCATCAAGGCATTCAAGAATAATTAAACTTTTTAAATAAACAAAAATTTCACAGTAGTACTCATTTTCCTTAAATATAGTATTTTTAGATCAAAAAGAATAAAACCTCATGTTTTCTCTCTTTTTTAAACTTTTGCAATAATGTACAAAGCAATTATGACAATATTTTCCACCTTTTCTCCTCATTAACCCCTTTCTATTGTCAATCCCCTTGTATAAGTAGATGACTGTCAGATTGCAGTAGGGAGTTATTACCAGTGTGTAGGCAATAGCTGTGGTATTCATGCCACTGCAACCTTGGGAAGGTTTCAGAAAGAAATTAAGAAAGGTCTCCAGACTCCAGAGAATACGCTTTATAAACAGGGGAAACAGAATCAATTTAGCAACTAAAAGAGAGAGTTAAGACTATGATAATCTTACTGGATGTGTTCCATAGTGCCATCCTGGAAATAAACTCAAGTTGTTGTAGCACCACAGTAACTGTATAGCCACAGTAACATGTTGCTTGGGATGTTAATTAACTGTGAGTTAATTAACTCTGGAGTTAACACAGATTTCAGAGGAAATTTTGCAGAACCCACTGAGACCTTGTTTTGCTAAACTGAAGGAACAGAGAACTCCACCTCGAGAAGTCTGAAGTCATTTGGAAAGGATTTTTTCCTCTTGACTTTCATGTCTAATTTGGAGAGATTCCACTTTAAATAAACGTACAAAAAATGTCCTTCCTCCCTGTACTGAAAAATAAAATTTCAAATCCAGCCCTAAAAACACATGGCAGAACCAGACACAAGGGCAGGAACTGCACCACTGAAATACCACATTTGTGAAACAAAGGATCAACAGTTACACATTAACAGCACACCCAGGGCTGAGCACCTGTGTAAGGGCAAAGACAGTGGCTCAGACACCTGTGACTACATTTGGATACACCTCTCCAGGCTCACTAGCTCTGGCATCATTGGAATATTACAAATCACTACCTCTCAGTACAGGGTTTGCTACTGCTTAATAGTTCTTGATAAATTCTGCACACTTTCTCATTGGCAGAATTACAAAGATCTTTTCCCTTAAGTATCCAGCATTTATACTGGTAGGGCTGAGCCTCTAAGCAAAAGCAGATGCATCTCCTACAAAGTTTTCAATACCACAAAGGAATTTAACAGCTTCTGTTTTATCTCTCCTGAGCAGAGCTGGGTCTGCATCTGTTGCTGTTTGTCTATATGGGCCTTATTTCCCCATTTGTAAAATATGATTACAGCACTTCTTTACATCACAAGGATGTTACCCATTAGATTTCGACACAGTGAGCAGCCTACAATTAAACACTGTAGGAGAGATCCCCGAGACAAAACGGTGATTTAAGTATGGAAATATTCAGTGACCAAAAGAACCCCCCAGAAGATTGTTCCATATGTGGTACTCCAGTAGGGCCAGAAGCTCCCTTTCTTCTCTCTTTAATATCTGAAGATGTTAAATAAGGAAGACTGAGACCGGAGCAGCTAGCAAAAGGGAAACAGAGAACTATACAAGAATGAAAATATGTGCATGGAGAATTTATCAATCTACATACAAAAGGAAATAATTTCTTGAGAATTAAAGTAAGACTGGAGATCAAATAATTTGATGAAGTAACAGCAGTAGCAGACATCTGCCTCAGTTAGGAACCTGGCTGTAGTATTATGGATCAAGTGGCTGATATCTTTCAGCACAATCTTCTGATGAACCCAGGAAGATAAAGAAATCACAATAAATATAACAATCTGTAGCAAAGTGTTTCTGTAGGTTCCTAAACTAGTAAGGAAGCAGAGGGAGGGAGGAAAACTATTAATCAGTGAAGTGTTGCCTTTTCTCTTACTGATCTGCCAAGAAAAAAAACCTACCTCAAATATCTAAAATAACTATTTGTATATGTTGAGAGTAATGATAGTGAAAAATACCATAAATCTTCCTGGCTGATTAATGTGATCTTTTAAAAGCCATGATAAACATTAATTACATGCAAATGACCACAATAAAATTGGGATAGCAGGACTGAGAGCTTGGTAATGGGCACTGTTACTCCTGGTTCCCTTCACCTCACATAGTAGTGCTGAGAACACTCTTAAGTAAATAATATAATGATTGATGCACACTGAATCCTTCTTGAGCTGGGTAAAGATGGTGAAAACAGTGCACTCCTAGCATTGCATGAGACTGAGTAAAGACAGTACAAACTCAGCCCATCAAGCAGAGGGCTGTGCTGCAAGACACTACAAGAAACATGAACAGCAGCTCATTTTTCTGCATTTCCTTTGCACAGTTTCCTCTCTCCTCCAAGCTTCCTCTGCAGCAATACAATAAGCTCATCTACATTCTAATTCTTCAGCTTACATACTCATTTTAAAAAATAAAATAATCATATTTAATCATGGTCCCTGCATTTTCTTGATCGTGCCATTGAGATTTCCAGACAGGAGGAACTGAAAAGGTTCAGACAAGCATAACCTTGAAACTCCTTGAACACGAGAGTTGTTTGCCCTTTCCTTCCCTCCTGGGGGTAACTACAGAGTGATGGATAGCTCAGACTGACATAGCAGAACTAGAATCTGGCATTGAAACGTTTCTGAAATGCATTTGTTTAGTATTTCATTGCATGAGAGGTTAGTGTTTCTACAGTGCTTCTTTTGGAGGAATTTTGCATTTGTTCTGATTTCCAGAAGGCCAGAATGCACCAAGGATACCTCCCTCAAAATGCTGCAGAGCAATGCTAAATAAGCTGTTTCTGAAAAAAATAAATCTAAATCGTAGTTTGCAAGCTCATAAGGGTTTTGCTTTTAAATGAATTTTTAGATTGCTAAATAAAGGTTCTTAAATGAGTTACCACCCTTTCCCAATGTCTTTTCCAGACAGCAGACAGAGATGCAAACAAGCAATTACTGTTGTAAGACATTGGAGACTTCTTCCATAGAGGGTCATGTCCCAGCATATCCATAAAAGAGCATAGTTGTGAATAATAAAAGTGGCTCCATGTGGTTTTATATGGACTGGGATCTCCCAGGAGCATCTTTCAATCTACTTACATGGGATTATACCAGCTAGGATGCAACCCCAGCTGCTCTGTGCTGGAAAGACTGAAGTAATTTGGAAAATCTAAGTTTTGTGGCCAATACCTCCAGGGGCTGTCACACAATTGAATTACACTCTCACACATCCCCTGAGCTGTGAGCCTATCCTATTTGTGCTCTTCAGCCTCAGCAAATTTCATCTGAGTCGTCTCTAGGAAAGAAAAGCTGAACAACACTTGCAATCACTCTGCGGCTGCCTCAGGAACCAAAGGATGGTCATCTGGCTCACTTCCCTGCCTCCAATAGCAGCCAAAATCAGATGCCTTGGGAGAAGGAGGTGATCAGAGCAAGTAAATATGAAGTACCATCTCCCAAGAGATGATATGCAGCAGGCTCTGCGAGACACTGGTGACAGCAGCGGGCTTGGGACCCTGAACAGATGAAGAGATGCCCTTGTTCACAGATAAATCTATCAAGTTTTCAGGCATTTGCTCAAATATTATTAATTCTGCTCAGGTAAGGAAACATTTACTCCTAAGACACACAGATAACCTGCACAGGCCTGGGGCTCTGTTGGTTACACCTCCTGCATCCCGTGCTGTCACTACATTGTGCTGCCATAGCTCTACAGACCCTCTCACTGAACTCACTCAAAAACTACCAATGTTCTCCTGCTTGCAACTTGATGAGCCCAACCTTAAGAACTTTATCTCTTACATGAAGCCAGGCCAAAGTATGCCATTCACTGACAAAACATGCTGTTCACAGTGACCACAAATTACCTCCGTGGTCTGGGGAGAAAAATAAACAACCGTTGTGTTTTCTGTGACTTTCTCACATCTGTTTTCCAAGGAAAGACAGACACAAGGCTTTCTGTGACTGAGATTTGCTCTAAGCTACAACAACGTACAGTCAAGGTGACAACGTCAGTCATGTTTTAAGGCAGTTGGACTTCTCAAGCTCCTCACTCTGGAAATCTGAAAACTTCTGGGGATAGCTGTGAAATTTCAACTGATCAACACAGATCCAGCCTATGGAGTTGCTCACTAGTACACAGATAAACAGGACTTACTGCAGCAAATACAGCAGATATCTAATTAGTAAATGGACATTCATATTGTTTGCAGCAGAATTTGGATGAAGCCTCTGATTTGTCTCTGAATGGTCAAAGTTGGGATGGTGGACACATCCTCACATGGTGAAATAGCAATGTAAGAAAGGGGTATGCACAAGGCAAACGTGAAATCAGGCTGTATACTATTTTCAAGGTCTTGTGCTGTTTCACTGGCACTAAGTCTGCTGTTTACTCTTTGCCTGTTGCTATGCATAAGTGCCAAGTATTTATTGGAACAAATTATTAGAAATAATGAGAAGCCAAACAGGAAATCAATAAAGACTCGTTTATGTGGAAAAATACGTTTATCCTCACTTCTGATAAATAGCCAGGCAGGCAAAGCTGAAAGATCTCCATGTCAGATGAATAGTCAAGGCACTGAAAAATAAATTTTGGTGAATTACAGCAGGTTCACCTAAAAGGATACTAAATGTAGTTTTATTTTTTGTGCTTGCTGAGCATGAAAAAAGTTTGTACACAATGAAATCACTAGATGAAACTACAACGTATATGTGACTTAAGCTTATTAACATGCCTTTCTATCAGTTTGCCCAATTTAGATAAAACAGATTAATCACTGTAGAGTTATTCCTTATTTGGAATAAAAGGGCTCAATTTCTGGTAATTTTTATTTCTTAATGTCTCATATATGTCTTGTTAAAAAAGCTCAGTTGTTCTTAACTATACACACTGATATCATGGCAAATATCTGTCAGAAAATCTCTTTCCTCAGCTCTGTTTAGCCCACAAGATTAATAAAGGCAGACCTCACAGACATCCTCCACCCATTTCACAGCACTCTAAAAACCCTCCTACCACAAGACACACTCCAATTATTTCCTTTTCTTCCCCTGCTATTACTTTTTCTCCATTTTTGAGCATCATCTATCATCATCTTAATGGAGCTCTCAGTTCACACATGTTGGGTTTTTTCCTATGATTTTCCTATGATTTCCTATGTTGGGGTCATTCTCCTCCTTTTATAGGTGGGGACACTGCAACAGGATTTGGTACTCAGTGTGAAGATGAGGAAAGGTGTAGGCAGCTGTGGTCCTCTTTCAGAATGTAGGAGAAAGAGGATGACAAATGTTAAGATAAACAGAAAATTAGGAAATAAATCAATTTTAAAAAAATAATCTAAATTTGGTATGGACATTTGAGGTAATTAATGCTTTGAGTACCATCAGGTACCCAAAAGCATAAATTGTATTATCAGTATTAATAGCTTTTATAACATCATTGTATGTTATTCATGTTCCTACTGTGTTTTTCTTCACTAGGTGGTAACCACAGAAACCAGAAATCAAACCAAAAAAGAGGTATCAGTGACAAAAGCATGGTGATATGGCACAGAATGATACTCTGCATTTGTTATCTGTGACTGCCAGAAAGACAGAGAGAGAGAGAGAGAGAAACACCACAGTTGCTTTAAGATGCATATTAACTCAGGATATCAAAGCACAAACCCAGAAATACAGTGTCTGCAACAAACTCCTGAGGGGAGAAAAGCAAAGAATTACCTGATGCAACAACTTCAGAGGATGAAGCTGCGTTTTTTTCCCCATAAATACAGCTCCATGATTTAGTCTTTCCTAAGCTGGCAGCAGAGAGATGGCTCTAGAAAATAATAAGCTCTATGTGGTGATCAGGCTGCAAGCTGCCTGCACTAGTCAGCATTCACTGCTTGTGGCAGAGTGCCAAGTACATACACATGAGGTTCATCCAAAACTAGCTCCTCTGATCCCACAGCTAGCTGGAAGATACAGAATATTCTTGAATAAACCTCCACTTGCACAAATATAAACTTTATGTCCACCCATACATAGAACTTTAGGAGGTAAAACCATCCAGATATTCACTGCTTTCCAGAGACAAAAAATGCAACCAGTGCTAGGATTGCACATTAACTCTTTTTTAGAGAAATGTCGATCCTTTCACACTTTAACTTGGGCAATCACCAACATGAGCTGTGTCTAAACAGCCTCAAAAGAGTGTTCATAATCTGATTTACTTTCCATGCAGAGAGATTTACTTTCATTCTGTAGCAGTGAATTTTACTTAAATAGATAAGCACTTTGAATTCATGATTTCGTAGCTCCTGCACTCCTCCTAATTCTGTGAGGCCTGAATTTCCCTGTATGTGTGGCACGGGAGGTGATTTCTGTTCACACACAATTGAGGAAAAGAAACTCAAATCTTTTAAAGCCTAGTCTATCATTAAAAAGCCAGCCTTAGCCAAGAGCCATCATACATAATTGTTACATTTATTCTAGGTTTGTGGGTTTGGGGTTTTTTTATTAAATATAGTTTTATTTTCAGTATGCAAGTGTCTCCATCTAACTAAACTTCATCCCTGAAATGAGGTGGAATGCTGCAGGGTGAGGATTGAAATGCAAACTTAGGAAAATTGAAAATAGGTGATCTTGCTTGACTTCTTTATTTTCTCTGAGAAGTCAAGAGGGCAACTCTCACAGAATGAGAGTTAAAAGAATAAGAATGAGCAATTAAAAAAATGTATAACAAACTATTCTAGAAATAATAATTAAACTTCCCCCTGAGCCATAAGGTTTGGGAGGCAAAAGTTTCTTCTGTCCTCTTTAAATAAAAAACCTCTGTTACAGGTTGCTAAAGAAAGGGCTCTGACAAATATACTAAAGATTTCTGCTGAAGTGATTTGAGTTGGCAATGCAGCTCATTGCTTATTATTTTCTTTTCCCATTTCATACCCAGACAAGATGACCAAAGTATAAAACCCTCAAGTAAATTTTCAAAGCACATGGCACTAACAAAACTTCAACTGAAACAGTTTAGATACTGAGTGCTTTTAGAAAATCCCATTTTCCTGATGCAAGATGAAGTTTCACATTACTGGGGATTGCTGCAGCTTAATAGGAATAAGTGTAATAACCATAACATAACCAATGAATGGCTAAAATACCTCTTTGCTCCTACCCTGTGACCTACTGTTCGGGCCCCCATCAATCTCAGGGGTATTTTTCTCCCTGCCCTCAACCCAATAGGAAAAACATTTTTCTTTTGCAAAGTCTTATTTTGCAAAGGTGACAAATTTGCTCTGTTCTTTTGTTTCCTTTTGGGAGTTTTGTGCCTATTTCAAATGATGAAATCCTTCCTTTCTATCCCTCAGCCACTGGAACAGAAGCCACATGATGCTAATAACTTTTAGAAAGACAAGGCACTCAGAAGGGTGGGTGCTGCAATCACCTGCCCAGTTGCCTACCATGGAAAGACCAAGTCAGGTGGAGGATTGGAAGCACAAGACAGAACAGTGCACTGCTGGAAGAGCTCCAGCTGGCTGTTAGTCCCTGCTATAGGGCATCTTCCTGTCTGAAGGCAAAGAAGAAGTTATAAGGAAGCAGTGGTTTTAAGAAGCTCACTGCAGACCTCAAGAGAAGAAGAATGTTTTGAGAATAAATTTTATCATCAATAAGTAAAGGGATTTTTTTCCCTCTTACACTTAGTCCATGCTTTATATATCAATATTTTGAATTACATGGACATACACTACTAACACTGACTTTTCAGAATGCTGGAAACTCACTGATTTTGCTGGAACATGTTCAGTAGTGAGGCCATTAAGCGTCTCTGCAATGCACAGATTAGCTCAACCACTGGCCTCAGCCACTTGAGAGCCTCTACAACAGAAGCAAATACTGAGACCTGTTAAAATAATGCAACTTCAAGCAAAAATAATTGCTTCAGTTACCAGGTTGGAGATGTCACCAGCAATTCACTTTCAAAGGAGTAGAATTCTATTAAAACCCTTCACTGGTTTGGCCTGGACAGATTGAAAACAAAGCCAGGAGAGGGATTACCTTTTGCACATGGTAGGACATTGTGGACTGCAAGAGTAACTCACAAGAGAAAAAACAATCCCACCTAGTCAAGTTTCATGAAAAATTTTTATTAAAGAGCATTTGAAAATAACATATTTTATGAAATTACAGAGTCCTAAATAAATTAATTCCTAAATCTTTAATACAATATAAACTTCTGTTTAATGGAACAATCCATATTACATATCTACACAGACAACACTTTTTTTTCAAACAAGAGCTACAATTAAAACTAACTACAAAAATGTTCAGAGAAATGGTTTCACATTAAACTATTCCAGGAGAAAAGGACCTAACATTTATTATTCTTATATATTACTTATATATATTATATATTTTACTCATACATTACTTATATATATTATTATATATTACTACTGTATTACTTTATATTAATTAAAACCATTATATATATATTTTATATATAAAAATGTGTATTAATATTTTAACTATATATTACTTATATTACTAACATGTATTACTATGATATGACATTATTATTATATAATAACGTATCATCAAAAGTGATCTACATGGTGGATTGCAGCTGGTTCCATATTTTAACATTAAGCAGTCATAGCATTTCAAACCCATCATAAAAGTCCTTATTTCAAAGTTTCCATTTCCTTCAGGAATCCAGATGAGCTCTTTTCCTTGGACATGCCTCCTCCTCTTCATCCTCATCGGTAAAACTAAATATTTCAAATATACATCTCTGCCAGTTGGAAAAGGAAAAAAAAAAGAAATTTATCATATTAAAAAAATAAAAATGAGCAATTGCAGTACACAATCCCCAGCCAACTTGTGCAGGACACATAAGCCTGCCAGTAGCAAGTTTCTGGGTGATGCCTTTTGCATTCCAAGACCCTTTTGTCTGGAGAGTGGTTTTGAACCTCAACTTGAGCTTCCTTGTTCATCTATCTGACCACAAAATTGTTCCAAAATCACTTTGTAAACTCCCAGCTGCAAATGAACAGATCCAACGTACAGTTCTGCAGAAGAGGCAAGATTAACCTGTGCCCACCAGATTACCAACAACCTCCAGTCCCACCTAAGCATTTCTTAAACCTTCCCCCAAATTAGTCAGAGTTTCACTAGGCAGGGATTTGGCTGCGTTTATCTCTAAGATACCCTGCCCACAGGCCGTTGCTGACCGTGCCACGTTATACCCGGCAAAGCACCACGAGGCTGCTGCACTGTCCTACATGAGGGCAGCAGCTTCCATGCAAGTTCTCCCACCTTGACAGGTGACATCACTGTGGTCAGGGGCGTGGATGTTGCATTGGAGACATTGGAGCTTTGTGGTGAAGCTGGAGCTGCCTCCTCTTCAACTTTACTGCCCCGGGGTCCTTCATCTGCCTCAGAGACTGTTTCATCTCTGACAAATGTCTTGCCAGTCAACATGAAGGGGACACTGCAAGAGACACAGGACAAGTGATTTGAGCTTTGCTTGATGCTTCAGACTTAGCCAGGCTCAGAAATGGCTTCCAGAGCTTTCGAGGGAATTCAGCATGTTGCAGAAGGCAATCCAGCTCCAGCTCCAGCTCCACCCTCACTGTAAACTTCAACAACATCCCAGCTGACAATGAGGCAAATGGAATCCTAACTTGGAGGGACAGAGCAAGATCCTGCTCTGCATAAAGGGCAAGTTTTCTGAATGGAACACTTGATCTAGTGACCCATTTCAGCTCTGCTACATGAGGCCACAAGAAAAGGCAGATGAGGGTTTACTGCAAATCAAGAGGGGTTTCAGCAAGAATGAAACCCAACTCCAATCCCAGCCACCTTCTTCTGCTGCCCTCCAGGAAAAGAAAAACAACCACCAGCCTTGCGCAATGGCAGTCACTGGCAGTCTCAGAAGACAGAAATTGGGCCATACCCGTTCAATGTCTGGCTTTGACAGCTTTTTTCTTGCTCATATTTTGCCTTCAGTCCCTGGAACGTGTGAACATATTGGATAGAGTCCAGCTTGTCAGAGAAGTTCTCAACTATGTGTTCAATAAGGGACTGGATGTCTTCCTGCAGAAGAACAAAACAGGGTTTCAGTCTCCAACGTTCACATTCAGAAGGCCAGAAAGCTTTTGAGTTTTGTTTGGAAAGCAACTAAGCCCTTCTCCAGAGCCAAAACATTCTTGTCAAGAACAAATGGGAAACAAGCAGATTTATCCTTAAAAAAACCCCTGAGATCTAGAAAGAATTATTGAGCTTCCCATAGAAACAGACAATAGACTCAACAGTGTCCCAGTTCTACTTGTGACCCTTCCACCAAACCAGGATGTTTCCTGTCTGGGAGAGCTGCCTTTTGCCTCTCAACCTGAAAGGCCATGGATGTGTCAGTGCTGAGGCTGCTGCTGAACTTACCACCCGGATGAATTCAAACAGCTCCAGCAAGGCAGAGTTGAGCAAGTTGTACCTAGTCCCATTGTCCAACAGAGCATTTACAACTGGCTCAAAGAGGTTTCCCAGAATGATGTACTGGTTGTAAAGATCATCTTTCAGGCCAATCATCCTCCTCATAAAACGAAGAGCAGCTGTGTGAAGAGAGACATTCAAGCATTTACTAACCTCATGCCAGGGCTCCAATCTGCTTCTTGTGGAAGAACTGAAAATTTTGGTGTTATCCCAAGAGGAAAATGCACCCTTAAAGCAAGAGCATTAAGAAGCACTTGGGGAAAGTGCAGAAGCAGCATTTGCTGACAGATCCCCTTTTCCTTCCTTCTTGGACTTTGCTGGGTATTTGAAGGTCATCAGGGACCACTGATTTCTTTCTCAAGTCCAGCAGCAATACACTTCAGCATGTGTGAAGTTCAACTGTTCACTCCCTCCTGTGCTTTTCTCTGCTCCCCTCCCAGAACCAGCCCCAAGTCTTTAACTATCCTGCTTCACAGAATTTCATTCCCTCTCCACAAGGAGCACCAGATTTAGGACCTTCTTTAAGAAGGACACGATTTCCATGGAAATGAGGCAAGACACCTCATCACAAAGGATCCTTACTGTCAGGAAGACCTGAAAGGATCCTTGAGGACTTCAAAAGAGACCAAAATCCTCCTTCCACCAAGAACTGCAGTGGTCTACGCTCACAGACAGCTGCTACCTTTCTTGCCAAATTACTTCATGGTAGCCAGTAAAACACAGGAAATCAACAGGACTTCTGAGTTCAAGTGTAGACACCGGTACTCTGGTGCACCTTCCACACAGGACACACAAAGCCTTGATGAAGGAAACCACAACAGCTCCATACTCACACAAGGCCAGAAATTTGTGTTTGGATTTCAACAATATCAGGACTCTTCTTAGCAGATCTTTGCTTGTAACATATTTCTTCATGTGATACCTGTGCCGTCGCACACAAAAAGAAAGCACCTCCAAAACTGAATCAAGTATTTCTGCTGTTTGATAATCATCTACAAGAAAAAGGAATGTATTCAGTTATACCAAAGAAAGAAATAATGCACTGTCATGTACACTGAGCTCCATTGATATTACAGTTTGTGATGTGTTTTTAGTGGACTTTTGTCTTACTGGATTGCTTTAGGAAGCAGCATGTTGGGTCAGAACAAAACAACAAACACATCTGTGGCTTTTTTTCCCATTACAGCCAATATTCTTTAAAATCAGACTAGGAAAACTACTACATGACTCACAATAGACATCAAGAAAGTACATCTGTGCAAAGCACAGCATCAAGCTACATCAGCATTCACAGATGCAAGAAAGGGCAATGAAAACTCCTGCCAGTAGAACCGCTGTCCTTGGAGGAACAATAGTTTGTAGCAGGAGTATTCCCAGCTGGCATCAGGGGCCTATTGTTGTTCTCAGGACTATAACTCCCTTCAAAACATTTCAGGATTAAAGGGGGAAAAAATGGTCATTACCTTTGTCATAGGATTTTTCTGATGTATCAGCCAGAAGTGGGGCAGTAAGAACGTGAATGCAACGGTCGTAGAAGAAATCGAGAAACTCGAATATTTCTAAATTCTAAAACAACAGTAACTGCATTAAACTCTGGCAATCACATATAATCTTTTAAATATGAAAGAGTAGTAGCAGAAGAAACAGCCTAGGAAAAATTCTACTGACTCCCTCAGTTCTGCCTGTATCTTTTATTTAGGCCTGCAGCACTGTCTTCACTCAAGCAAGATTGACTTATTTATTTTGGGTAAAAATCTGTGAGACAGCCAACCAACCTAGCTATGACCAAAAGGCTCCCCAGTATGGATGCAAATATAAACACATCAAATGCAGAAACTCCTCAATGACTCAAAGTGCTTTACCAAGTTACCTTAAGCCACTCTGACATGCAGTTTCTTCTGCAGCCTGAACAACCTGCAAACCTTTTGACTGGTATTCTGGGATATTACAATGTATTAAAACATTGATTTGGTTTCACACAGGCTCTACTGGACTCTCTTCTTTCAGGATTTATCATCCAGCTAGAGGGAGCTACAGTTAGACAGTGCTATGACACTGCCACAGGGGACTGCTTGGTTTTGTACCTGCACAGTGCCCCAGACACACTGAGGCATACTTTCATTAGCAAAATTCACTTCTGTTTTGCTTATTTAAACTCACTATCAGACCAGACTCCACTTAATAAAAAAAACCCTGAAGTTGTTCATTCTCTGCCCACAATAATAGCAGTAGAGACTCTCAGGCTTTTAACTTTGCTGAAACGGTGATGTGTCTTCTGCCCTTCATGTTCACTTACACTAACGTGTTCCCGCATATTCTCTGGATCAATCAGAATAAGCAAAATCTTGTTTAGCAGACTGTCAGCTCCAAGTCCAGGGTCAGCATTGTTGATCAGCTGCTCCATGATCACAATGAGGAGTGGGTTGTTCTGCAAAAAACAAACCAAACAACAAAGAAAACACAAAATAATTATTAGCAGGAATGGAATGAGTTCCTCAGTTTCTGTAATTTTTTTTAATAAAAATTAAAAGGAAACAGAGAAATTGAGACTTTGCCTCATTATTTCCCTGTTTGCCCTAAAACTAGTATGTTAACAATCTCCAAACCACTTTTACTTACATTGTCACTCTGACGGGCCTCTTGCAGCACAAAGTCGTGGATCATGAAAGGATTAAAGTATCCTACATAACACAATATATCTGTAGCAACAGATCTTACTTGCAGATCATTCATTCCCTAAGACAAAAGAGATTAATTTGTTAGAGTATATGAAGTTTGGTATTTATTATCAAGTGAAGATGCAAAGGAGAGGCACTTAAAAATCTGGACAATGTTTCATTATAAAAGTTTCTAGGAGAAACACAGTAAAACAGTTACAGAAAAACAACAAGAACCCAGCCAAATCTTTTCCCACTCTTTCCCTCCTTCAGAAAGGACACAAGGCTTTCTGTGAACTTGAGAGCCCTAATCTAGGCCAGAAACATTCACATCGGCCTACTTGCTAGAATATCTCAGACACTGATCTTCTCTACCTGTTATTCACAATTCATTCATTTGGTACAAAAGGACCAGCTGTACAAATCAAGGTGTACAACAATTTCTCTGCTCATTTACAGGCAACAAGAATTCAGATAGGATTGTGTCTGACAAAAATCCAATTAAGCTGCCACATCAAGAAGAGTCTCTTTCAAGGTTCACACCACCTTGTCACAAGGACTTCTCCACAGACTTCACCATCATGCAAAGTAAAAATAATAAGAGCAATCAAGCCAGGCTACTCCAGAGTAGAACTGTGGGCAGCTTTTGGAGGCTGAACATTACAAGGAACTTCCACTCATAGCAGAGCAAAGCTCTCCCATCAAACTTAGACGAGGTAGATCCAAAACCCTGGTGAAATCGCTAAGACCTTTTCTAGTTTTATTAAAATCAGCTGTACATTTTCACTTACCATTAACCTTTCAAGAGTTGGAAGAATTTCAAACTTTGCCAAAGTGTTGAGAAATTCACCTCTATTCGTAGGTAACGCATAAGAAAAGGCAAAGAATTCTCTGAAAAACTTCACCTAGTGCACAAGAAAAAAATAAAGTCAGGTTTATTTGAGTCAGAAAACTCTCGGAAAGGAGGAAACAGTTCTGCGGTCTTGGAGGTATTTCTGGAGAATCAGCCAGGACACCCTCCCTTTAACACAAACTGTAACTATCAGAACAGTTTCACTCTTTCTATTTCATCTCTCTCATTTAAAGCATTCAAGGAAACACCAAGAACACTGGCTTACCAATTCACGTAGTTGCTCATCAGCTGTAGCTTCATCATTCAATTTTGCAAAAATTTCAGAGAAAAATATCTCATCTTTCTGTGGAACACACAAAAAGAACACAACTTACACAGAGCCTCTGGAGAGTGAAAATAAATCTTTCTAGAATCCTCTACTGCACAAAGTAAAACTCTCCACACTGCCATTATTTTTATCCCAAAGAAGGCAAATGGCAGAGTACACATCCAGCAGGATCATTTCCAGTGTATTGTTTCAGCACTTCCCGGGTGCAGCACAAGCAGCTCTTGGAGACCAGAGCCACAGGTGAACCTGAGCAGAGGAGATGATCCCTAAAACTGACCCCTAAATTCGTCTCTACAGAGGGTGGCACTTCCTTTCCTTCTGCGCTTTCCATCCCAGGGCTTTGCAGCTCTTCTTAACCTCACAGATTCCCTGTGGGATTTTCCACACACATCCCGCAGCAAAAGGACAGAAAAGGGCAGTCCAAAGCTGTGCCAGGCTCCCTCCTTGCACCTTGCATGGAACCTTTTAGGTAATCACTTCTGCACTAGAAAGTGCCAATCAAGAGACAACACAATCAGTTGATCTTGCTGCATCCACACTGTTCACACTACACTGTGAACATCCCACAGGGATCAGTTTCCCTCTTTTGGATCTGCAGCATTGCAAAGTACCTTCTCAGTCCACCTCTGCAAGGAGGACGAGATTAACAGGTTATGAGTTGGCTGCAGACATGTCCTCCTTAACCATACTCACAATAAAACCTGCTGTCCCACTTGCAGGAGCTCTGCTTTGCCAAGATGGGAAACTTTTGGGACTATTCTTTGCTTCTCAGATTCATATCCTCTGCTGCCAAGGTTTACTTAAGGATACAGGACATAGGACAACACTTCACTTCTTGTAAAGTATTTTGGTTACCCCATTGCTTCAGACTCCAAGAAAACCAGGGGAACATCATCATCTCTCAAGTGTTTGGGTGCTTTCTGCCCTCTCTGCCCATCCATTTCTTTGTACCCCTTCACATGGAAAACAGTGTAACAAATGCCCCTAACAGAGAATAACAAATGTTGCTTGTTCCTGAAATACCTATACAAAACCAGTTCCTAAGGTGTATGTTGCTTGGCAATCAGAGAAGGACTTTAAACTCTCTACAACCCATTAAAAAATATTAAGATACTCACTTGAAATCTACCATTTTGAAAGTACAGAATGCAAGGCATCAGAAAGAAGAGGAAGCATTCAAACATTGTGCAAATTAAAGTGATTAACTTAGACAGTGTTCACCAACTGTAATCCACTTCCAAACCACATCCAGATGGATCTATACAGATCTATATATATCTATATCTATCTATACAGATACAGGCCACACTGAAACCCACTTACCTGCAACACTCTTAAAATCTCCTCTTTGCTGCGTCTGATAAATGCAGTGAGGGTAGAAAGAAAATCCTCTTCTAAGTCAGATGAATTCTGCGAGATGATGGCATGAATGTATTGTGCCCTGGATGTCTGGCAGATTTTGCGCCTTATTTCAGGGTCTCTTATAGGAATAACTTCCTGAAGCTTTGCTGTTTTCATCAAGAACTCCCTGAGGCTTTCTGGCTGAGCCAAAGATGGATCATATTCAAGGCATCCAGCAACATCCAGAATACACTCGTCAGAAAACATCACCTCAAACAGAACATCTTCATCCAGGTACAAAATTCCTCTCACAATGTCAAACAAAAGACGCAAGCCTTCAGTGTCCTTTAAATTCTTACAGACTTGGAAAAGCTGCAGCAGTTTGGGAATATAGCCTTCCTTTTTCAAGGCCAGGGCTAGCTTTTCCTTACCAACACGTGAGCGGCCAACAGAGCTCACGAGGTCTGCGATCTCTCCAAGTCTGTGGACTTCACAGCTGGGAAGGTCCATCAAAGGAATACTTGCACTCATTTCTTCAGGTGTTCCTCTTCCGACTCAAGAAGGTCCTGGGCGACTTCCACTGAACAACGCCAATGCCAAAAAAAGGGAACAGGAGGGAAGCAAGACAGGAGCACACGCTGCACTGACCTGCCGCTGCGCTGGCCTCCCACTGCTCTGCCCCTCCAACTGCCATAGGTATTCCAAGGCCTTATGGTGTCACCTGGACCAGAGCCTTCTGATTGGTCCATCCCTCAACATTCTGGATTACTGGGCTCATGACAGCCAACGGTCACAACCAACCGACTCCTTTTCGTTGTTGACCTTTTAGGAGTTCTACAGTAACTTCCAGTACCTTCAGGGGGTCAGTAAGGAGGCTGGAGAGGGACTTTTCCCAAGGCAGGCAGGGATAGGGGGTATGGCCTTAAGCTGTCTCTGGACTGCAAGGGTGGTAAGGCACAGGTTGCCCAGAGAGGCTGTGGATTCCCCATCTCTGGAAGTGTTCAAGGCCAGGCTGGATGGGGCCCTGAGCAGTCTGGTCTAGTGAGTGCCATCCCTGCCCACGGCAGAGGGCTTAAAACTAGATGATCTTTAAGGTCCCTTCCCACCCAAACCATTCTATCATCCTATGATCTGGAAGAGAGACAGAAACAGTAGTAACTGTATCATGGCTCTTTACCCCCTCCTAGCTTTGTAAGAGCAGCAGTTTTTATCTTTTCAGGGAGTGCAAAGGGTAATTCGTGTTTGTGCAATATGTTAGAAATTTCAAATGCCATCCAGCAAAGGTAAGTGCTCTTTTCCCATCAGTTAATTTAATGCTGCCACATGGCTCTTCATACCACACTCCCCAAGGGCCACACTGGCCGTTCCAGCACAGGGCACACGCTGCTAAACACAGAAACACCACCACGCAGGAAAAATCCCACCAGCCCATTAGGGCTGGAAAGCCTTTTGAAATCAGATGGCAATGAACAGGCCTAGTGTTTCCCCATTGAGGGTGTGTCCCAGCTTCTTCTACCCATGGAAAAAATGCATCTAAAACATGCATGGAATAAGTTCTGTGGGAAACAAAGCAGAAGGTTTTGTGGAGGCCTTTGGAAAACAGGAAGCCATGCACAGGCACAAGTTGTGATACATTTGCTGGCCAGGATCTTTTTAATAGAGAGTTTTTACTGGAAGATGTTGATCTATTTTTAGCAAATTAATCAGGACAGAAGTAATTTTTGAGGAATATCTCATTTGGACTTGAAGCTGTGGGGTTTCTCTTCATATTTCTGATACCTTGCTTCCTTTCTCCTCTGGAAACACTTTTTCTTTAAATAAAAAAAAAGGAATTAAATGTTAGAAATGAGACAGAGCAGAATTAAAATGTTTCAAGCCTAGTCATTTGGGTTTTTTTAGTTTTCATTTTATGAAAATTCTCAGCACTGTATTTTCATCTCAATTAAAACTTCCTAAAACCAAGAAAAATGTTTCTACCTACTCTATTGAAAATGTTCAGTTTTGTTTGTTCTAACCCATCTTAACATTGTTAACAGGAGGGTTGCAGAGTCCAGGCATACCACCCTGAGGAACTGAGGAGGGCACTAGAGAGCCCCTAAGCCTATTTGGGCTAAGCTTCAACACCACTGTCAATACTAGCATTTCATTAGATATTTTCACATGTTATCATTAGCTGTAGTACTGTAGCTGTACTATCATTACAATTAATTTTTCTTACCTAGAATAAGAAATTCCAAAACCCCACATATTCCAGCCTCAAAAAAATCCATTTTCCCCCCCTCCTTTTAGTCATTGTGATCTGAGATATGTAACTTCTAGCTACAAACATTTCTACACTGAAATCCCTATAGAAGAAATCTGCTAGATCTCAAGTTTCTCTCTTTGCATTTTTGCAAAATTATAACACAACACGGTGGACAGAAAAAGCCCGAGGGACCACATATTGGGCTGGGTGCCCAGAGAGCTTCACCTCTCCCCAGGCCTTTTGGACTGCTTTAATGCCCAGAACTTGAAGCAAAAACCCTCTCACTCCAGTCTAACATAACTGCAAGCACAAAAACCTGTGGCAGGGCTGGCAAGACTAGTAAAGCTCATTATTTTGTACTAAGCCGCAGTGTGGTCAAGTGCATTTTGTTGCGTAAGATAGAACATGTCAAGATCTTGAACTGGCACAGAAAAATGGGTGAAAGTTTCTGATTAAGTAGAAGCTAAGGAAAGTGCACGTTGCCAGAAAATTATAGTTATCTATTTTGCCTCTAGCCTCAATGACAGTGGTTAAAAGCCTTCCCAGGGTTCAGTCTTAGAGCAGCACTGTGTGCTACAGCCAAATGGCAGAAGAGCCTTTAGGTATTAAACAGATCAAGAGATTTTAAAGGTGGCACTTTTTGACAGTTTGCATGTCACATTTTCTGCCTTTTGTACTTAAATGGCACCTAAGAACAGACTAAAGATGAAAATACTTAAGCTTTACAATAACCTATTTCAGCCTTTATGCCTTCCTAGGAGCATCATCCTCCTTAGAAAGGGACTTATGCCATACATTTATTTCTGAGGGAAAAAATTTATTTCATGCTTGGTGAACATCAATCCTCCAGTGGGTCCCCTTCATACACACCTTGTTGTCAGTTTGCAGCCACGTAAGAGAAGAGCTGGCGAAGAGATTTGGGCATTTAATCAGTGGATGTGCAAGGTTACAGAAAAGCACTTTGTGAGAAAAGGAGAGCAGGCCAGCCTGACCAGCAGCCGCCAAAGGGACTGGCATAGTGGGTGCCCTGATGGCAGAGCATCCAGAGCATAGCTGGGATATGAGCAGGACACCTGAAGGAAATTCATGTGGGATGCAGAGTGATACTCAGCCTACATCAGTCCCAGCAAGCCAGTGTTTGGGGGAAAACCATCAGAACAAAGTAAACTCAGTCTTTTTACCTACATCACAAAACCCTTCCCAGAAGTACTAAAGTGTTAATTAAATTGCTGTTTTCAGTCATTTGATTTTAAAGACAAACTTCTTTTCTGGGAATATTGTCTTTTAACAACCCTGGTATATCAGAGCAGCCTACTTTATATAATTAAACCAATCTCACAGCAATTTCTAGACTGGCTGTGCAGCACAGCAGTCCCTGGGCAATCCACACCTTATTCAATGTCTGCTCTTTGCTTAGACTGCACTCAGCGATGGTGTAAGGAATGCTTTGACACAGAGAAGAGACAGAAAATTGCAAAATGCATACTTTCCTGACCACCTGGCCTCCCTCCCTTCCCAGTGATGCAGCCACAGGTTCAAAGGCCCCATGGCAAATATCATTCCCTCACCTGAGATGCGTGAGCAGGGTTTACTAAAAACCAGACACAAATGGCAATCACATACACCTGAGGTAGCCCAGCTTTTCTGCAGCTGTTGCATAGCACAGTTGGAATAAATAAAAACTGCCTTGAAATTAGCTGGAAGTGTATCTGTGTACACACTAACAAGGGATCTCGCCTCTCTGACTTAAATAGTTTTCAGTTTATTTCCCTCACTTCTCAAATTCAGAGAGAGACCATTTAAATCAAATACTACACTTCAAATCATGTCCCTTCTTGAAACTAAAGAAAACAAATCCCTGTTATTTACTTCCCAATTCCTTTGCAGGTACTGCAGTCTTTGTTATTCAAACATAATCACAAGAGGAAAAACAAATGTTCTTCATGTAATTATATTTCAAACGTTTCACTTTCAGGTCATTAAATCTCTGGTATCTTCCTCCCACTCTCCCAGCACCCTCTTCTGTTGTTGATCTCCAATGGCTGCTGTCTATGTGGCAAGCCTTCCTGGCTGGGGAGTCATTAATACCGCAAATATGATTATATTGCCAGTAATGAAACACTCAGTAAGGTGCCCAAGCAGCTGAAATTATTTCTTCCGAACTGTAATCTCTTGCATTTATTGACCATGGACTTGAAATGACACCTGCTGTTGTGCTGCTTGTTCATTGCTCCCAAGAAAAACCATCACAGTCTTTTTTTAAACTTTTTTCCTATAAAATGCTGTCAATTCTTTTTTCTTTTTCTTTTTTTTTTCTTCCACCGTTCCACTGCTCCTTTTCTCCTCTCCTCTAGTCATTCATGAGTACATTTAATATCAAGATCACCTCAAGGGAAGGTCAGATCAATGGTGAGAGTGAGAGTGCAACAATCTGACACCTGTCACTGCCCTATCACAACGAACTACAGAAAGCCAGCACAAGTCACCTGCATTCTTCCATAAAATGAGGGAAAATACCTCCAACCCCAGAGATATTCTGAGAATCCCCCCGAAGGCATTAAACCAGTGCCTTAAAGAAAGTTTCAGTTCTAGATCATGAACTTTTTTTTTTTTAAAAAGCAATTTTTCAGAAGAAAACTCTGAAAACATGACCATGGATAGAGATCAGGACGATTACGATTATCAGGATCAAAACATGTGTACTTCCAGGGTTATTTTGCCAGACAGCATTTATGTTCTTGTCCTGAGCTTTCATGGGTATCTTCCAACATGGTGCTGATGGCGGACAACACAGCATTCCTTACAAGCACAGAGCAGCTTCCCATAACTGAGTGACATTTGGTTTCTGCAGTGCCTTGCAAAAGCAAAAGGTGACTATTAAGATGTTATGGTGCTGATACTGCAACACTTGAGCGGCTTGTAAAACAAGGTGATTTAGAAGTGCCTGAATCCACAGTAACATATCAAACAAGGTGTTGGTTTGAAGGAGAACAGTATTCATGCAGGAGCAAATCCCCTGCCTGCTCAAGTGCACCATGGATTCTGGAGGAATTGCACTGGCTTCACTCGAACAATCCAGCTCCCAGTTTGTTTAAGTAAACACGCATTCAGCCCAAACAATAATGTTTTCTTCTCAAAGTGGCTAAGCATCTTCACAAAGTGGATTAATTAGGTAGTCAGCAATTTTCCCCCAATTGTTGATAAGCTCCAAAGCTGAGAGGACAGTCAGCAGTTAAAGCACTGCGGCACGTTTGTGTGTGTGAAATGAGGGAGTATACAAACAACGTCTCAGAAATCAGGGGGATTGTTTTGATTTTTATTGAAGAATGGTGATGCTCAGAAGGATTTGCATAAGTTCCTCAGGAGCAGCTCTGATGTTCTGGTTTTCTGACTGGAGTCAGCTCATTACCTCCATAACAGAGAATGTCACTGATTTCCTTTCTTCAAAATTAAGGATTGACAAATGTGAAAAAAGTGAGCTGAAACACCTCCTGAAAGATGACAAAAACCAAGGCAAAGTCTACAAAAATCACTGTTCTGTACTTACTTTTTTCTTTTTTAAAACTGTGTATACTCGTAAAACATTGTGACCAGCTGTTGTTCTTAGACATAAAGTGCTTATCACTGTTATGATCAAAATGATAATGAGCTCACTGACATCAACACAAGGCTCAAAACACTGTCTTCTGAAGCATACAAAAAGAGTTGAATAAATACTTCTCTCTTTAACAGCATCATTTTATCTGAATAGATTAAAAAAGATGTTTTAAACCAGTCTGTATCTTATCCATGCAAAATGGTGGATCAATTCTGAAAATGTAGAGGTTTAGAAATTTTAATTCATGGAAAATATTAACAGAGGTACTTTGGTGCAACTATCAGAAGTGGAAGTATGTTTAGTATCAGCATGAAAGAGTGTTGAGAAAATAAAGAGATCAAATGCATAAAATTACTGGAAAACTGAAGAGCAGTTATTGCCTGAATTTGGTTGCCTGGTATTACTTCACTCTCTGTTATCTGCTATATTGAGTGTTGGCTGTTCATGCCATTAAATTCAAGACAAAAAGAGGCATTCAACTCCTTTACAAGTATCTCGGTCAAATGTGCTTTACTCTGTCAGAGCAGGTATGTGGGAAATTACCAAAACAGTATTGCTGGGCTTTGGGTTTCTGGGGTTCTTTTTTCTCAAGGAGGTGTTCAGTAATGTAACATTCTGCATTTCTCTGCAATTAAATTTATCTCAGTATATGCAAATTTTGTGTGTGGGAACTCAGGCTTAACCAACAGCAGGCACAAAACAGGGAATTGATACCCAGGGAAAAGCATTAACCAGGATAATAAGAAAATAACTCAGCTACTTGTTTTCTCTCAAAATAAAGACTGATTCTAACCTTGGGGAGAAGCACTTTCTACAGGCACTGAAAGTTTCATGTAACTACCAATAGCCAGCTATTACCAAAATTTCTTTGCCCTATTTCTAATCCAGCATTCAATGCTTAGTCTCCTTGCAGGGGTGGCAACTTTATCCGAATAGGAATAAATATCTCTTGGTGTCTTTGTCATCCCATATTTTGCAAGCCAGTCTGAAGGATTCCCTCAATTAAACTCTTCAGCTTTGTTGTGACCACTCAGTACCATCCTGAGAGCCAAACACTGGTCCTGAACACCCAACAGAGCACAAGACTGGGGAAGAAATTCCCCAACATGAGACCACTCAAAGCCATGCTAGTGTTAATTGGTACCAGCACTGCAAACCCTTTTCTATCTTCTCCTCTGCAAGACGAGGCATATTTGAATATGAACACAGATTTTGGATACCTAGAGAGTCAATAGATAGAACCCGATTGCCACAGTGAGTTTC
Source organism: Neopelma chrysocephalum (assembly GCF_003984885.1). Classification (NCBI taxonomy): domain Eukaryota; kingdom Metazoa; phylum Chordata; class Aves; order Passeriformes; family Pipridae; genus Neopelma; species Neopelma chrysocephalum. Next base: position 83,445 of record NW_020897753.1, on the reverse strand, counting down.
CAAAACTCAATCCTACTATTTTCAAATCCTCTCTGCTTGAAAATAGAAGAACAGCACAGGTCCCAGAGAATGGCACAGGACTCCAGGATCTGAGCTGCTCTGGTGGACATTGTGAGAACCCATCCTAGGAAGTAAAAAAAAAAACAAACCAAACCAAACAAACAAACCAAAATCCTTCTTAATGACTACAAAAATTTGAAGTTAAGAACAACGTTATCTTGAATTTACAGTGACTTAATTCCCACTAATAGCAGAACAAAATTGATTCTCCTTTACAGTCAAGCCTTTTTATGGCAATCCATCAAAATCACAGAATCATAGAATCATAGAATCAGCCGCATTGGAAAGGACCTCCAAGATCATCAAGTCCAACCCTTGATCCACTACTACCGTGGTTGCTAGACCATGGCACTAAGTGCCACATCCAGTCTCATCTTAAAAACCTCCAGGGACAGAGAATCCATCACTTCCCTGGGCAGCCCATTCCAATGCCTGATTACCTTCTCTATAAAGAATTTCTTCCTAATATCTAACCTAAACCTCCCCTGGGCAGAGCTTAAGACCATGCCCTCTTGTCTTACTGATAGTTGCCTGGGAGAAGAGACCAATCCCTTTCAGGTAATTGTAGAGAGTGATGAGGTCTCCCTGAGCCTCCTCTTCTCCAGGCTAAGCAAACCCAGCTCCCTCAGCCTCTCCTCATAGGACTTGTGTTCGAGTCCCTTCACCAGCCTTGTTGCTCTTCTCTGGACCTGCTCCAGCACCTCAAAATCCTTCCTGAACTGAGGGGCCCAAAACTGGACACAGTGTTCGAGGTGTAGCCTCACCAGTGCTGAGCACAGGGGAAGAATCACTTCCCTGGTCTTGCTGGCTACACTGTTCCTGATCCAGGCCAGGATGCCATTGGCCTTCTTGGCCACCTGGGCGCACTGCTGGCTCATGTTCAGCTTCCTGTCAATCAGGTCCCTTTCTGCCTGGCTGCTCTCCAGCCACTCTGTCCCCAGCCTGTAGCGCTGCAGGGGGTTGTTGTGACCAAAGCACAGGACCCGGCACTAGGCTTTTTTGAACCTCATCCCATTGGAATCTGCCCAACTCTCTAGCCTGAACAGGTCCCTCTGCAGAGCCCTCCTGCCTTCCAGCTGATCGACCCCCCCCCCCCCCCCCCCGGCTTGGTGTCATATGCAAATTTGCTAATGGTGGACTCAATCCCATCATCTAAATCATTAATAAAAATGAGGTAGTAATATTTAAAGGCCTCTTTTACTACTGCAGTAGGAAAGAGTCTCTGGGGCATGAGAATCAGATATCATACACACACAAGCAAATCAACACAAAATCCCCTCAAGTGCTCGCATCTATTTTTATCATCTAAAGATACAAAGAGATAACAGCAGCAGGGCTGAATAAAAATAAAACCATGGTCAGCCTATAGCTGTTCATCCGGTTCATGGTTTTTCATCAAGAAAGCAACTGAGGTGCCTGAGTATTTTAAGAACTGCAGCATAATCTTGATCTATGTGTGAGAATTGAGAGCAGAGTTGGAGAAAACTTGAATTTTGGCAAAGCCGTTGGAAAGGAGAGGTGTTCAACAAGGAAAAATGCAACATTTATAGACTTAAGGGTCATGGGTCTATCTTTAGGCTAAAGTATGCTATGGCCACACACGTTGTGGTTTTTGAGAACCAGATACCACAACTGAAGTAGGGTTTCCATAGAAAGACAATGAATATATTTTCTTAAAGTACTAATCATAAAAATAATTTGTTTTTTCATTTGAGTAAAGGATTAAATGGAACGGTTCCACCTGAGTTGCATCCAGCTTTCAGAACTTACCCCACACCCCATGAACATTCTGGCAAGGCCACACTGCTGAAGAGAGCAACCTACTGTGATCACTTGGCAAAAGGACCTGCTGTTGGTAGGTTCAGAGAGAAATATCTGCTGGTCGTGCCTTATTTCAAAGGGAAAACACTGGGGCAGATAACCCAGGTGTTTAACACCACCCAAATCACACAGCCTGCAGGGATCAGAGTTGGTCCTCTGTCAGGAAGGGTAATTATGAAACAGCACATATTTTATAAATTAATTTACTCCCAAAGTGAGGTAAGCAGAGCAGAGCAGACAATTCTGTAATTATTTTTTTCCTTTTCTCTTACATGAACAGAATTACACCCTCCTTTGATTTATGTTGTAGATGGTGGCTTTTTGGTTTTGTTTGAGTTTTGGATTCTTCGGTCTTGGGAGGTTTTGCTGTTTTCTCTTGTGGTGGTGGCGGTGGTGGTGGTTTTGGGGTTTTTGCTTTGCTTTGTTTTGTTTTAAACAGCAATGCAGAAGACTGAGAAGGAACATGAAGAACATGCTTCTATGAAATCATACTTTCTAATCAGAGTAATGAAATGAAAGCCATAGCAACAGTTTTGTGATTTCTTATTAAGGTCACAGGAAGTTTCTTAATGCGGCATGATACTGCCCGCCAGTAATAATTCAACAATAACTAATAAATTCAACATCATGAGAGCTGCCATCCAAGTATCCTAATACTGAGTCTAGCTGGCATTAAGGAGAGAAACTAAAACAGGGGGAGGAAGAAAGCTTTCCCCCCTGAAAAGCAAGAGGAAAAGCACTGGAAATCTGCAATTTTTTACTGTCTTTTGAGTGGTATTTTTTTCTCTTTTTTATTCCTTTTAAAGTAAAGCCACAGGTCTTCTTTTGTTCAGCAACGCTTGTCTTACAGGGACATGTAAAAGCTCCATCTGAGGTGAGGTCAGAGCAAGGGCAGTGAGAATTTGTTCAAATTGTAGATGTCAACGCAGTGTTGAGGTATGGGAGCTGATGCAGATGTTAGAAGTAAACTGACCATTGTAATGTGCAGCTTGTGAGAAGCTGAATAAAAGGTCCATGTGAGCTCATCCTGATAGTAATACAGAATTTATCCTACAGCAACCCATGATGACAGTCTTAAGTATATTTCAGCAAAAGTTCCATGTGCATGCCAACTAAAATAGAAAGGGATGAAAGCAGAAACAAGAGTGAGATGATCTCATACAGGGACCCAGGAACTCAGATGACAGAATGCTCTCACCCAGCACAATCCCTCTTGGCTGCAGCTGAAGTGGAATTACCACTTCCTCCAGGAGCAAGGATGTCTCACACAGGTTTGAAGGCCGTGCTTCTCAGCATAACTTTTCCCCCTCAGAAAAGTTATGTTCACACAGATGTTCATTGAAAAAGTGTAATTAGTATTTCTATGTAAGCACTCTATTCACAATTATTTCTCAAACCTTTTGTTAAAACTACTATTCTTTCACTCAGAAGTAGAAATAGATTCAATCAAGCTATCTGATAATTCACAATATAAAATTTCAAGTCTTGGAAAGAAAAAAGGTACAGCCTGTGTCAGAAGTACAAATTTACAACCCTTGCAAAAAACCTATTCACCCTGCAGCCAGCACACAGAAGCAGCATTTATTTACCCTTTTGATGTACAAGTAAAGCCTGAGAACATTTCTCATATCCATTTTTATATCTCTATACCTATTACTTGCAGTGATTCACATTGGCTGAAATGAGGTTGAATCAAAAGTTTCGTTGGTGCTTCTTTGACAAACATCTCACAGATTTCTCCCTTTCAATATCCTCAGCCTTAAAAAGATAACCGATGTAAAACAGATTGAGGACCACACCTGTTTCAGTACATTTCAGTATCATGTATAAAGAACACTCACACTCAAAGAAACCTCAAGAAAATGAGAAGTAACAAGTGTTTTGGACTAAAAAACTGGAAATTATAATTTTTTTGTTGATACTTGAGAAATTTTTTATAGAACAGCATGAACACACCATTGAACCCCATCTTTACTCATCAGATAACATGCTTGCATTTTTCACTGGGAATAAAGACACTTCAGGAGACAATAAATTATTCACTTACAATCAAAGGGGAAAAACCCCAACAACCAGACAGTCTTACCTTCTTTTCAAAGGATATGCCAACATTCCTGCCTGCAAATTCTGTTTTTTCAGTGCTTCCCACAACTGTTTCTTGAGTGACTTCTTCATTGGATGGATCTGCCTTCATCTTGGGTTGCTCTTTGCAGTGTTTCTGCTCTAACTCCACATGCACACAGTAGGAACTCCTCAGTGCTGATTTTAAAGTAACAGGTTGTCTTTTCCAGTGTTTTTTTCTGTATAGACACAATAGAAATATTGAACTGGTTAGTTGTGCTGCTGTCACTCAGACAGTGGAGGTATCAGTGAGAAATACAATGCCAATAATTAATGTTTGCAGTGGAAAAAGGCACATCAAATTGACTTGTAAAGGTCTGCTGTAGCATTACTAGCAATTGGCATCTTAATAAGTAACTAGATGATCATGCAGCACACTTGAGTGATAATGTAAAACTAGATAATTTATGGGAGAAAAAATACTAGGCTGGATAATTGACACTGTGCAATACACATGGTCTGCACTGAACTTTGCCACATTCATTCTTTCTGAGGGTGCCCCCTAGAAACCACCAGGCTTCCTGCATCTCCACTTGAACAGCTCCTGCCCTGAGGGACTCTTTTACATTGTGGCAGCTATTCAATGAAATCCCCCAAACAAATAAAAATTCATGTTTAATGAACACGTGGCCTGCCTCTGCCACAAAAAAAAAAAAGCCCACCAAGGTTTCTTCAGCACAACCCTCTAAATGTTCAAAACTGATCTCTCACAAAGTAGCTCTAATGGCAGCTGAAGGCTTCAAAAACAGGCCTTGCCCATGTCTTTTCTGTACAGAATTTATCCAGGCGGATTTTTACCACATATGGATAGCACAGAACGGCTTTAGCAAAACAGTAGGACTCCCTGGTTCCACTTTACAGTAACAGGTTTGTCAAGCTGTAACTCAGACTTCTCCTGTGCAAAGAACTCCAGGCTGTCAAAATGCCTGCAGTGTTGTAAATAAAAATGTCTGCTGAGAAATGAAACTACTCTATGAAAGTACCTATATTTTTTTTCCTGAGTTCCAACCTTCTCTCTGCCTTCCCACCCTCCCCCTGCATTTATCCCCCAGCTTGAGTTTAAAAATGTCATAAGCTGAGCAGAGGGCATAAGCTGTCTTCATCTAAATGCAAGAGGCAACTCCTCCTGCAGTTCATGTGCGTTTCACAGTCATGAATTGCAGGGAAGACAAAAAATTCAATAAAATAATCTTAAATCTTCTCAGCACCATTCTGGGGTAACTCTTTGTCGTGATGATAAAGGGCATTAATTACACAGTCAAAGTAACTGCATTATATCATTCACAATAAAAGGACATCAAGATTGAAATTCTTGGAAGTAGCATGACAGCTACAATAGAGTACATGCATCATTCCAACCTTAATCATTCCAAATTTTAAGAGTTTCAGACCAGGGTGCTTCAGCGTGTTGCTTGAAAGCACCCTCCCTATAAATCCAGACAAAAGCTTGGGATACGCTCCTTCCAATCTAAACTCATCAGTGACAATACAAAGAAGGAACTGAAGAGAAAAACAACTGTGCGAATAAAAAAAACTAATAAAAAATTGCCTGTAGCACCAAAAATACTCAGTTTTAAAATCAAAATTCTGCTAATGATTAGAAAGCCACCAACAATTATGTTGTGCCTTTCTAGCACAGGAGAGGCATTCCTAGGAAGAAGACTTTTCTCGGGACTAAGAATTCGTTCTTTACTGTCATCCTACCTAAGAAAAAGAAAACTGTTTTTAAGACCTAATGTGCAGCACAGCAGCCTGTGCTGTTTGGAAAATCCTCAGAAAGTTCAGACATGAACTTTCGATGGGTAAGACATGAAAAGTCTTGTCTGTCAGACAAATTCAGAGTTGATGGAGAGTGTTCTGTGCTTTGCAGAAGAGCCTCACCAGTGCACAGGATCTGACTGGCAACAATCTGTGGGGCACAGTGACATCCCAGTAAACTGAAACATTTCAGTAGGTGTATTTCTAGGATTTATTCAGGGAGGGCTACTCATATGACCTCTGAAATACCCATGGAAGAATCCTAAACACAAGTATGAAAGCTCAAGATTTCACTTATTTAAGGGTATATTTGAAAAGTTGATTTTTCTTTCCCTTCCCCTAAATAGAACCCACAGGAAGTTCAGGAATTCCTCCCAGTCTCCATCATTAAACAGGTCTTCCTCCTAATGTCTGTATGCACAGTATACACAATCTCAAAGCACAAATCCCAATTGGCCCAGCACAGACATAATTTCGATGCTCTCTGCTTCTGAATATCAGATTATGTGAAAATTTAAGCTGCTCTTCTGACCTCAGAGATAAACAGATTATCTTTTCCAAATGCACAGGTTATGGTTATTCATATTCATGCCCTCTGCGACAATCACAATAACAGCAATCAGATCATTACAGGAGAGCAGGCTGGGGGATAGGACGTGCTGAAGTCCAGCCTCCTTGGGAAAAACAAAGTCACGTTACCATGTGCATAAGAAATGTTAAATTTTGATTGTCTGATAGTTGGTGATAATTCTAGAAACCCTTTTCTCAGTTTTATAGCCTCTGTTTCCTCAGCCTCTCTCCCTGGATCCAGTTCTCAGCCCACACAGTGGTACCAGGCCTCACGCCTCAGGCCCAGAACTGATGTGAACACACTGGAAATCCGACCTGGTTTCCCATTAAGTTTTCAGCAAGAAAGAATGTCATAAACCTGTCCTTGCCAATGCTGCAAGGAGTGACAAGAGCTGAGCACATACGGAGGGCACTTTGCCATCCAGGACCTTTCACTATCTGGAAATCAGCTTCTGAGCATGTTAGAGGGGACTTGTCAGCCTGAAAAAAGTGTGCCAAAGTGTGATTTACTCGGGTCTGGCAGATAGCAAAAGCACTGTATATCATCCCTTGGTCCATGCACACTCTAAATTAGCTGAAGTGCTTAGAAATTTATCTTACAGCTGCAGGAGTAGGTAAGTGAAAGCAGAGGAGCACTTAGACGATGACCTCGAAAAAACATGTCTCAGACACTGCTTTATTGTGAACATGAATTACTGTGATGATCCATTCATTCTGGATGTTTTCTGTATGAAAACAAATTATTCACCACCAATATACAACATCTATATGGATTAAAGAGGAGTAAACACTGGATAACTAGCTTGTCTCTTCTGCACAATTCTTTGCAGACAAGAAGAGTAGTAAATAAACTCTCAAGACCATCTACTAAATAATGCATCTTTGTATAACTAAGTATATATCTCAGTCAGAAGACCAGCTTTTAGACTTTTTAGACAACTTTCAGAATAATTATCTGAGAATTCTAATTTGGACATTGCACCCAGCAAGGATTTTATTTTGTTTATTTTAAACTAATGACTGGATAAATTAATTTCTATTGTCTGATCAGGGCAAAATGATTTCTGAAACTTATGAGTACTAAACTATCATGGTTTTCACTGTTATATATATTTTCCTCATTGATTAAAACCTTACATTTCTACAGCCATAGGATCATTTTTTTTACTAGGAAACTAACACCAACAATTCATTTTTCACTGGTTTTGTAGAGTGTGCACTCAGCAGCACTTGGAAATCACATTAGGTTAAAAATGACAAAACGGAGGCCTGGGAGCTTTGAAGGAAGGGAAAGACAACAGAAACTGTCGACATAATGCCCCTGAGGCAGGTGGTCTGCTGCTCCAAGGGCACTCACACATCCCACATTACCATGCTGATGTGGTTGCTGCCTCCTCTTCCACCTCACACTACTGCTGCCCCCTCAAATTGCAAGATTTTTTCTACTAACACCTCGTACTCCCATCACCAGTAACTGCACTGGTGAATATACAGTCACAGAAGCCAACCATGGAAAAGGTGTTATTAAGAATATTATTTACAGATTGAATTATTGTCTCTTACAGACATATCCCATCAACCCAGTTAAATTCACAGAGCCTAGCAGAAAACAGGGAATACTGGTGAGTCACAGCTGCTCCAGCATTAACTACCTCAGACCACAAGAACTGTTTCATAAACTTATTACCCTTGAAGTTTCAAAGCCAGGTAATAATTTGCTGGGCTTCCCAAGCATAAGGCACAAGCAATCCAGACCAGTCAGCTTCAAACAACATCTTCATTATAAAGCAGCAGAACAAATGAAGGGTGAAAATATATGATTGCAATGAGACAAATACATAGCAGGCAAGAGAACAAAGAAAGTTCTTCCTGTTTTCATTACTTTTGTTACAAAAATGATTCTTTGGAGCACGATATGTTTGCGTGCTCTGCTGAGCCAAGTGGAAAAGGCTTAGGAGAGGCTCCCAGTCTAGGAGGCTGTGCAGAAACATCACCTCACAAGTACCCATGTCATTATTTGGCCAGGATGCTGGGACTTACCGGGTTCCTTCTGCAGGGCATGTCAGCCAGGCACAGTCACAGCCTGCAGGAGACACCCCAGCTGCAGCTATGCCCTGTCCCAGGATACAGGAGCTGTTCTGCATTCTGCACAGAGGCCAGAAATACTAACTGAGTGTGCTGTGCCTACATCCAGCTGTGAAAAGGTCCCATCTGTGCATCCTTCACAATTTTCCACATCAGAAGAAAAGCAGATTTTAAAGTACTATCAAAGGTGTTCATATAAATAACGCTTCTAACAGGCAGCCTGCAGTTTTATTTCACCTCCAGCTTGTAGCTGAAGCATTACCATAGTCACAGAACTGCTTTCCTGCTGTTCTGGTGTATGACAGTGACTGGCAACACGAGTGCTACTGAAAAGTGATGTTCTGTAAATCACCTGCATTACCAGTAAACCCTGAAACTTCTAAAACAACTGCAGAATAAGGAAGACATGTGCCCTTCATGTCTAAAGATCTAGCCAAGCTCCAATATTCTCTTTTGTATTGCAGATAAACCTGTTTTCCAAAGAAAACAAGAAGGCTCAGAAAACTCAGGCCTGCCCTGAATGCTGGTGCCCAACAACCATAATACCCAGTGTTGTCACTTGATGTCCCTGTGCTGAAACCAACCCCTGCCAGGCAGGTCCTTGGCCACCTGGCTGCAGAGGGAGAAGAGATGAAGCTAACTCAGTTTTGTGCACTGCATCTCTGCACCACACATCTTTCTATTGAGACTTCTTCTGTACAGATGGTGTCAACTGCAAGGCAGATAGAAAAAAGCAAAAAAGTTGAAGACCTATAGATCTATAATTAATAGCCAGTAAGATCAGGAAGAAAGATATACCCCAATACAATGACACTAAAGAAAAAGAAAAGTATATGTCAGCTGCTTAACAGAGAAAGTGAGCAAACACGTAAGAGAAAGCTGGAATGTTGAGCACTGAACTATTGAAATACAAACACTAGCCAGCCATCCTTAGGAAGCTGTGTTGGAGAGTGGATAAGAACCTAGCCACAAAGACATTATTTCAGAGCCAGCTAGTTAAATAGTAGCTCAGCTATGTTTCCAGTACTGTGTTTGAGATGACTCTGGTGTACCAGAAACCCTTTGCCTTCCTGCCAGATGCACTCTGGCTTAGAGAACTTAGGAGTTAGAAATGAGTATTACTGGGACTGTTCTGTGGTCATGCAAGAAACTGAGGGATGCACTTGTCCTTAACGACCTTCCCTCAACAGACTTACAAATACCAGCCTCTGACATGCTGATCCTTACAAGCATTTAGGAAATTTGGGGGCAAAATCACAATCCTCCAGTGACTCTCCAGCTATTCCTTTCCTGCTCCTCCCTACATCTCATAGAAGACAGCAGGCACAGATTTTCAGCCTTACTGTGTCTGTCTGGTGGTGGAAAGACAAGGTAAAACCTAACCAGCAACTTTAAACTCCCCTTGCGAAGGAAACTGCTGTTCAGAAGGGATGGAAATTGCAATGAGAGCTTGACTGAAGCACAGCCAGTAACTGAAATGAAATTAAATATAACCGTTATGGGTTTGATCTTTGATTGTATTTTTAGGTAACATTGAACAGTATGCAAAACTAAACTCTAAACATGCTACTTTGTTCTTTCAATTTGAATAAGGCTATAAAATCTGTATCATAACTTTAGGGTGGAAGAACAGAACACTAAAATAATCTATCACCAGTTATCTATTTAAATAAAGACTGCATTCCTAATTGTTTCCTACCATTTTATAGCAATTGGCCCTTCACTAAACTTAAACAAATGAGAGCATCGAAAATACAGCTATTAAGAGACATTAATAACAGCTTCTTATCTCTTATCCCAGGAGCCCAAGACATTCTCCCATTATTGCTATTCCTCTCTTCATGCAGAATTAAAGAAAAGGGCATGAGAACGTGGGAGCCGTAAGCAGTTTCCAGTTGTAAAGATATGGCAAGACAGGCAATAACATTTTGTTTCAAAGCATAGCTTGTTTAGTGCAGTGAAATTATTTTGGCCTTTAAAATTGTAATTCCATTTAAAACTAGAGGTCACTGAGCATCCAAGCTGCCATGCAGCAGTAGTACAATCAGGTGCCTTCCAATGCTTGCAAAGTTCAGTGTTAGCAGATCCTCTGACTAGTGCTGATGTCTGGTTTCAATGTTCTCTTTCATCAAAGAGAAAGAATTATTAAAGGATATAATCCCTCTATACAGCTTGTGTAGCTACAGCATTTTAGGTAATCAAGGAGTTAGAATTTCCAACAAGTGAGATTCTTCAGAGCAAGGTCAGAACAGTGCTAACAAAACTTAATTGCTCTGGATATAAATAACTGCCCTCTGAATCTGTACAACTTCCCTTTATTGAAGGAAATAAACAGTGAGCAGTTATCAAACAGATATCAGATGCTCCCATGTGAGATAAATGCTGAGACTTAAATAGAGCCAACTATCTATTTTGGAGGTCACTTGATGTTTACCCAGAGAAATCCTGACAATTTTTCTACGAGGAGTACAGCAGCTAATGCAATACAATACATCTATAAAGGAGAATGTTCAAAGCAAATTAAATCTCTTTGCTGCTTGTTATAAATCAAGACAAGGTTGTCACTCCTCTTGAATCAAGGTTAATCTACTCATAGCCATTAAATTCACACACATGCATTATCAAGGATCTATTTTACAGCTTCTCACTCCAATAATTTGAAGCATTACCAGCTGAAGTGGGAGCAGCATGACATTTCATATCACAGATGTGGAAAAGCCAGAAAGGATTTGTACTGTTATCTTTGGCTTTCAGGCTATGCTTTTAGGTGTACAGGAACAAGATCAGTAGGAATTGATTAGCAATACATAGCAAGGCAAAGCTGTAAAAGCATGGACAAACAAGACATTCTGGCATACTACCGGCTTTTTTTCTCAGCAGATGATGGAGAATATTTCTGCACAGCAACAGAAGTGTTAACCTAGCTCCTCAAAAAGCATAGGTAAAAGGTAACCAAGCTAAGCTTCACCATTTCCAAAGACTGGAAATTAGTGAATGCTGAAGCCCAGCCTGCACCATCCTTGCTAACAAGCTGAAATTTTATTCCATTTAGTAGATTTTGCTGCACTAACTGACACATCTCTAACTAAAAGAAGCCAAGTTTTCCTGTGAAAAATTCTGAACCGTAGAGGAAAATCAGAATCCTATTCCACTCTTCATATTTCCAGGAATCAACAACAAAATCCTAGCAGTAGCAAAAGGTATATGTTTTGGGAAGAGAAGACCAACTGCTATGCAGCTTTGAAAACTGAGCAAATCAACAGCAGTTTTACACCACTTGAAGATCTGCCCTTCTTCCTTTGCCTTGCAGGCTGCAAACAGCTGGGCAGTTTGTGAGAGCATCGCAAATATCTGTCAATCTCAAAAATCTAAGGAAAAGCAATGGCAAACACAAGATAAATGCAGAGTTAAAAACTGTTTCCTCCACAATCAAAGAGGATTGCTTTAAGGCATCTAGGCTAAGTGCATTTAGTGACCTGCTAGCATTTGCTGCCAAAAACCAGCTGGATTTGAAATGTTAAGCCTCAACTTTGATTAACTATGCAGTAATCTATGAGGGTAGCTGCTCTAAGACACTGAACAAATTTACCTTTAAAAGGAAAAAGAAAGCAAACTGTTTCCTCTAACGAAGTTTTTTTAAAAAGACCCTTGACATACACTTTTGAAAACAGGTGGAGAAGTAGCAAATACACAGATCAAACTCACAGAGAGATGAGGCACTGTCTCTTTTTTTTGTAGGAGTAAACAATGTAAATTTGAGACTAATTGTCCTACTGTAAAGTTACAAGAGGTATTGTTGGTGCCCAAGATTAAACCCAAAGCAGCGACATGTTTAGCGTATGCAGTGCATTACTGAATGGAAAGCCAAACTGGAGGCCAAGTTGTTTATCTTACATTTAACAAAACTCACTAGATCCTCCAAGATCCATCCTGCATGAAATGGCTGTACTGATTACATGAACACTCCCTAGGAGCACTCACGTGGCTGCAGAGTGAACAGACAGGGACTGGATTCACAGCACCAGGCACTCAGAAATTGAAATGCGCCATTCACAAACAATCCACTAAAACAGGTTTAAAAGAGGCTGCAAAAGAGATTTCAGTGAATTGGAAGTTCAGTGAGTTCATCTATTGACACACACTTTCCAAAGCAACATTTTCACAGATTAAAGCAGCACCACCCTCAGTATATTACGAAGGTTTAATTATTTGGCAGCAAATCATACATTTTTGCTAAGGAAGATGACTGAGGCTTTTTCTGAAGACCTCTATACTTTAAACGGGATGAAGATTAAGCTCCTTAAATTCACATTGAAGAACAACAGCACATTCAAACATCCCACGTAATGTCTCAGCTCACATAGCCAAAGGACCCAGAGTTTCCTCACAGGGATCTGGTGAACACAAGGACCCCCAGGAGAGCTGAGGGAGGGGGACCCTGGGACAGAGCACACAGGAGCACACATGGTCTTGGCACAGCCAGGAGCTTCAGAAAGACTCTGCTTCCAAGGAGGCTCTGCCTCTACTTCTTTCCCCTCTGCCAGAAGACACTAAATGGACATGATTTGGAACTGCACTTTTAGCCAGACTCAAACATGTTTCAGCCCAGGTGAAACAACTGAAACTATATGGAAACATATAACCCACATACCTGGGCTCCTTTTTGTGGTAGCTTTCCTTAACTCATAACAGACACATCCCTGCTAAGAAGTCCTGCTGTTTTCAAACTAGAGAAGATTGGCATTGGTTTCAAAAGACTCCCCCGGGCACTTTTTCCACAATTTCTCAATCCAAAATTTCACTGGCACACTTTCTCTGCCAATTGTGTGCTCATGGTACAGTCTTAACCTGCTCATACTTTGGTGAAAGGACAACTGCAACAAGAACTATCCATCATTTAACGCAACAATGCAGAGGTGACCAAGACTATCAGATGTATACAGGTGCTGTGGTCATGTCTGCTCTTGTACAGACTGAATCTCAAAAATTGGTGGTCTTTCCACCCACAGCTTTGCTGAGTGACTAATTAGGCTAAGTGGACTGCTGGGCTACAGGCAGAGATGCCAAACTAAAAAGAGGTTCATGGAGCTTTCCCTTCCAATGGCATTTCTCTTATAAATGGAGTATCTACTCAAACTGGAAGGGAATAGTGTCTAAATGTAAATACAGGTAAAGACACCTGGAACAAGAGGCAGCTGTCTGGAACTACTCAGCATCAAGTCAGTCAACATGACAGGCTTCTGCCTGTCTAACAAAGTGTAAAGAATGGCCATATTCTCTGCCAACATTTACCTTTAAATGGATCTGAGTGTAGCCTGAAGTGAACTACAGCATAACTGTACAGCAGTGATGAAGCTGAGGCAGGGAGGAGAGCAGCAAGCTTTTCAGCCAGGAGGAAAGGACACAGCTGCACAGCCAGATGCCAGTTAGAAAACCACAGTGGCATGTGACATGGTCAACACAAGCCAACCAGACATCTAAACAGTATGGGAAGCACTACACAAAAAGAAATGTGCTCTCAAAAGAGCCCAAATCATATTTGTTGTTTATCCCCATTTCTGCACGAAGCCTTCTGAGCTGGGGTTTATGCACACCTGTAAGGTGATAGCTAAGGCCACACAAAAGAAGAAAAAGACTCCTGATGATTTCCTGGAAAAAACCCAGCACCTGGGAAGACATTTTCAGAAACTGAAAAAAGGATTAAAATGAAGAAAGGAGTGATATGGACATAACACAGCCTTTTTCCATTAACATCCTGGCTGCTGGAAACTCGAGAAGTGGATCTTTGGGCCTATTTCATCTGTCTATCACCCCAAAAATTAGTTTATTGACTACAGCCACTCAAACTGCCTAAAGAAAAAGGTATAAGAAGAGATTGGACATAAGCAAAAATCGTGGAGAAGTTCCATCAACATTGTGGAGGTAACCGAGGGACTACCTTTTCTCCTTCCACCTTCTTGGAATGCTGCGGTGTGAGCAATTGCCTTATACATATACACTAATTTTGCTTTTGCTCCATAGTACTTTAAAATTCTTACTTATTCTTTGTTAGTTCTTTTGCTTTGGGGCGGGTGCTTAAGTTTTTGCTTTACTTATTATTTGTAAGCTGTCTTACTTATTTGTAAGTTGCTTTTGCTTTAGGGTGAGTGATTAAGGTTTTGCTTTAAGTTTGTAAGTTATTTGTAAGTTATTTTAGAGCATGTGCTTTGTGAGTGGCTTTGCTTTAGAGTTTTTTGCTTAGGTTTTGCAGTATTAATATTCTTTGGAAGTTGCTTTGCCTTAGAGCATGTGCTCCTGCCCGGCCTTGTTGTTGTTGCTCCCTGGCTTTAGTATAACTCTGGCAGTTAAACGTTATCACCGATGACACAAACCCTATAAGTTGTCACAAAGTTGTATTAATAAAGATGTTATTTCGTGAACTGTTAGAGTGAGTCCATTTTTAGGTGCTGACAGTTTTGTCGACCATGAAATAACTCACAGGAGAAACCTGCTGAGGGGTTTTCCTACCACTATTAAGTGCAGCCCTTATATAACAAGGTATCAAATGTCCTGTCCGTCTCGGTGAATCTGTTAAGTGAAGGGTCTCATTAGGTGAGGCACTAACAGACTGTTTTGGACATTAAAGGCTTTGATATTCTGGGAAGGACACTGATAGACAAAAAAAATAAATTAATACAGGTTGGATAGAAAATTCTTCTTTTCTGCTGCTTTTCATGTGACAACACCTTAACCTCTTTGAGGAACTAAGAGAATTTTAACCTTCCTTTCTGAAACAGGTAAAGGGAGATCAGCATCCTGAATATCCCCCTGATTCCCAACTCTTTCAGTCAGCCAGGCCCAACTACAATATTCCTAATCCCTGCTGCATGTTCAGAGTCACAGCGTGCTAATCCCAGAATCTCCAGTACTGAAGATAATACAGGTTGGAGAGAAGAAAAGTAATTGAAAAGTCTAAAATACTGATGAGGTTTTAAATACCATTATCTGTCAACATTATCTTAATTTTACAGGGTGCACACATAGGCACTGTAAGAATCCCTTTGCCCTTGGAAAAGGCTATAACTTGCTTTAACGTTACAGGGATTTTCTTAATCTTTCCTCAGTACATTGGAACGATCCTATAAATTTCCTGACTCATCTTGCAAATCAATTCTGCAAATACGGCTCTAGAGACTGATTCTCCCTATGCCTGCACTCTGTTTAATTATGCTCAAGGAAAAGCAGCAGCAGCTGAGGACAGAATGCTGCTGTTCCCTGTCAGAGAAGTGTTCACCATCCCTAGGAGCAGGAGTAAATGCACTGCAGGTGCCAGGACAAATGGGATCCAGCTGTTTTAACACACTACCACAAACCTGCTGGAGAGGGCACTGCAAGTGGAACAGCAGGTCCAGATACTTTAATGCTTTTGTTCTCTAGATATTTCCAAGTTTTGGAATAACTCATGGAGGAGAGGCAAATGCTGTTAGGTGCCCCAAACAGTTCATCTGACATTTTGGAGCCTGGTAAAAACCCACATGACTAAAAGCTACAATCAGCAGCTTGGCATTGGGCCATCTAGCCATTACATTTGGTCCCATTAGACACTGCCCCTGTAACAGAGCTATCTGCACTGTAGGAGCAAACCGTCTTTTCTGGTGCAATTTTCAAAGTCACCAGAAGTTTTAATTGAAGAAAAATTCTGTTGCAGATCATCTGCCTTGGTGGGGTTCCAGGGTCTTCAGTCTGACAGTCACCTATAATTTTGCTTGTCCTGCAGTCGTGAAGGAACAAACTGAGTAGGTGCCATTCTGTTTTTGAGTTGTTTTTTTTTTACTTGACTGAATGGCTGCCTGAAAAATGTTTTTAGCTTATGTTCTTCTCCTGGGAAAAATGGGGCTCTGTGAGCATAAGATGAAACACTAAAGTGCACAGTTTGCTTTTTTTTCTCCCCCCTAAACATAATTCATTTCCTGTGAATACTCTTTCCCCAAAGGAAAAGACAGCCCAACAATGAACTAAATTCTGAAACACGAAAGCACAGCAACACATTTTGGAAAGGCAGTTTCTGATGTTGAGCAAATTAATGAGAGTGTAAAATTCGGAACAGAATCTGTCCCTGGTCACTAGCTCCTATTTGTTCAGTTTTGTCCTGAGGCTGATTGTAGTTCTCCTGTTCTATGAGCCAATTTCTACAGATCTTTTGCAGACAATTAAGTAATTTAATTCCATAACATTTTAAAACCATAGGTGAATACTATTTTCACAAAGACTAATGGGGGGTTGCAAAGAGGAAGATGGTCTTATGTATGGACAACGCAGTTGAACAATATTCTGCTAGATCAGTACATGCTTCTGCCACATCTTCATTCCTGCCTTTTAATTCACATATTTGCTGTCTTCTTCAATGACTGTTTAAGAAATACGTTGTCAAATCCTTGGTATTCACATCAGAGCATCTCAACAACTGGCCATGCTATCAGGGTTGAACAATGTTGCATCTCCAAGTATGTTGTCATTGCTTCATAATGCATTTACACTGATTGCAGAGGCCAGTGATCATGTCCATAAAGAAATCTCTTTCAAGAGCTACTTCAATAGAAAAACACAATTTGAAGGACCATGAAGAAATTAAAGAAAATAGCTTCTGCAAATTTCCTTCCACAGTTTTTTGAAAGAAAAAGCAGTTCCTTCTGCATATTGTGGGAACTGAACTTGATCTCAAGGACAGAATAATGTGTGTTGTTATCCCAGGTAACATAATTTTAGAAGGGAAAGTACTGAGACATTTAGAATCACAGAATATGACGAGTTGGAAGGGACCCACAAGGATCACCAAGTCCAACTCCTAGCCCGCACAGGACCAATCCCCAAGAGTCACACTACGTGCCTGAAAAAATTGTCCAAACGCTTCTTGAGCTCTGTCAGGCTTGGTGCTGTGACCACTTCCCTGGGGAGGCTGCTACAGTGCCCAATCACCCTCTGGGGGAAAAACTTTTTTCTAATATCCAACCTAAACCTCCCCTGACACAACTTCAGGACATTCCTTCGGGTCCACTGGTCACCACAGAGATCGGTGTCTGTCCCTCCTCTTCCTCTCACAAGGAAGTTGTAGACTGCAATGAGGTCTCCCATTTACAGTTTTCACAGTAACATTTAATAAATACATTAAAAAATTAGTAAGCATTCCACGAAGGCTTATAAGAACAACAGCTCCATACTGGACACTTGAAAATATTTGTTCTATACTCCAATTAGCAACTTCCCATGATGAAATTTTCCACTCCTAAAATCTGTAGTGAGAGGCTACTTCTGCTCATTTTTGAAAATCCCAAAGGGATGTTTGTATTGCCAGGGACATTAGTGGGTATATTCCTTTAACTCCACATCTACCCTGGCAGCTTCCACAGCCGCAAACAGCTGTGCATCCTCAGACACCCCACGAGCTCCCTTCAACAGAGCTGTGAAACAAGAGTGAGCACAAACCAACCGACTCCTGCAGCATAAGTAGGAGGGAAGTGTGCAGTTAAATGAATGCTCAAGATTTTCCACCTGTTTGGACCTGTTAACTGTGAAGCTGTAATCAGTAATTCTTCATGCTCCCAAAGCTAATAGGCCTGCCTTCTGTGGTGTTTGCCATCTTCAGGTATCCAAACGTTATTCAGAAGACACTGGAGTGATCCTTGCATTTCACAGGGAGAAAGTAAGAAATTGTGCCAAATAACCACAACTACCCACTAAGTCAATAGCCAAGTTGAAAAAAAAACAAAAAAGACTTCTTCCTTAAATTGCAGTCCCAAACTTTACATATGAGAACCCAGTGATTATTGGAAATACAATTTCTGTGACCTTTAAATTCTAATACTAACAGCAGAACTAACAGCATGGCCATCTGAGCCTCTGTTCCCTGCCCTTGGCCAGATATTGGTTTCGTACATCAAGACATATAGTGGCTGATTTTTGTAAACTTTCTCTCCTTGTTGTGCAGACTTCGGAACTGATTTGGGAGGAATTCTTGCCTCACAGCAAAATTACATGCCAGATTACAATAACATCAAGTAAGTGTGCTTTATTGAGTTTCCTTTAGGATTTAGTCTTGGTTTTTTCTTATATCTATCTATCTAAAAGTAACTATTAACTTCCAAGCATGACAATCCTTCTGTCAGAGAGTTTTTTTACCTGCCTATTCTATTACCATTCCTAAACCCAGCACATGTATGTGACTTCACACTTGCTTAGATATTGTAGACATCAGACTAGAGAAGATAAGAAACTACTATGAAACCAAGAAGTACCTGAAATTTTCTTGAGCCTGCAGAAAATGGAATCCAAATAATCCTTTCCAAAGCACAGTTCTCAAAGCAAATGATCAGCAAGGGTGCTTTCCAGTCAAAAACCCAGGTTCATCTAGAGGAGGAAGAGACCCTGAAGCAAGGCAGGAAATTCATACTTGATGTATGTAGGAGGTGCGGAATTTTTCAGCCATTTGTATACAGTTCTATAGGCCTATTAAACCCAATTCCATCTGATTCATGAAAATTATCTGTAAGGAACTAAGATGTATCATCACATCAAAAGTAAAATTTGACCTTCAGGAGGTAAATTGAACTTTTTGATCCAGTATTGACAACTTGTAGAAACTCACAGAGCATTCAAGGCTTCGGAGTTTTTTTCCCCTTTATGCATTTGGTCACGTAATCTCACGCAGAACATCTGAGTCACTCATGAAATCCATTGACTGATATTTGCTGGACAAGAGTAGAAAAAAATTTCCTTTAAATTCTGAAACACATCAGTGTTTTAAAGACAGATCTTGTCACTTCTTTGACAGGCACTGTGTGAAGCTGGCATTGACAGACAGCAAGAGCTTCAGTGTGGTTTCAAATATGTCACTCCATAATATAAAGTTAACTACAGCAGACTTTGTGGTGCTAGACCATCCACAGAGCTCTTTGAACAGAAGAGCCCCTTCCCATCTCCCTTTATCCCATCCAGCTTAGCAGTAACTCATTTGTCTGCCTTCATGACTTCTGGAGAGGTTTATCACCCAATCAATGTGATTAATTTTTAACCTTTCCTGGACTACCTCTTTTTCAATATTTCACCTTTACAAAGCAACAAGCATTGGTTTTAATGACCAGCAAGTTGTGCTGCTGCCATTTTAATTGCAGAATTTGTTTCAGACTCTTGCCTATCATCACTGAGGCTCAAGCCTTAGACCACTCCACCAGAACCAGGAGACTTTCTTTTAAAACCTCAGGCAGGAGGACCTGTGTACCAGTGCTCAGCAGCAGTTTGGTATTTCTCTTTACATTAGTAATGTTTCAGGAAAAAAACACTGCTGGAGCAATGCAGAGCAATGCAAGTAGAGGATTGAACTCTGATGCACTGCTGCAACCACCCTTAAAATGATCAAAATTATCTTAGGGTGGCTTTGCTCTGAGCGGACCCCAAGTATAAGAAGTGACACTGGCTTTAGGACCTGTTCTTGGCAGAGATGAGGGTTCTTAATATTTTCTTGTCCATCTCTTGCTGCCTTGCCAGCCACATCTGCAAACTTTCCTCTGGTACAAATACAGCTGAGGAGAAGCTTCCATTCCAGGGAGCAGATTGGCACACTTCCATCTGCCTGATGTTAGACTTCCTGACTTAATCTCTTTAGTCAGGTGTACAGGGACTGGAAGATGACAAGTCTCACTGCAAAAAAATGCACACCCCGAAGACAACAGACAGTTGAAGTCTTCTGGGCAGCACTGGTCCCTTAACTTTCAGAGCATGCTTTGGAATTGCCCTTCCTTAGCATGGGACAGAAGCAGGCTCTTTGCATCCCAAAGGTCCCCTTCACGCACACTTTCACACCGTCACATCAGTGCCTTTCTCACTAAGTGGGCTGAAATAAATATATAAATGGACTAGTTTTCTGTGGGCTTTAGCAAATGACCTCTTAATCAGTCAAACAGAAAAAAAAACACAAGCAAAAAATGTTCCTTTGCCCAGGAAACCAATGCAGAAAGCTCAGGAAAATCCATTTGCCCTGGCAGAAAGGACATTGCCTCATGTCCCTGTGTAGTAGGGAGGGGGTTACTTTTCATCGTCTTTATTTTTGTCTAAAGGCTGTGTTAGGTTCAACAGGGAGCTACAGATCTGGAAGATGCAGCTGGCTCCAAAAGCAGCAAAAGGTAAGAAAACAGTAAGGTAGAAACCTCCAGTGATAAGGGAATGAATCAGGTACTGGATAGAAATGAACCTGACATGATTTGAGAGAATGTTAGCAAGTCTGAAAGAGAAATGAGCCTTAAAAAAACCTTCTGAGTGGTATTCAAATATCCAATCTGTCATCCTTTTCTCTTCCAAATGAACTCCCTGCAGCAAAATTACCTAAATTGGGGTACCAGAAAACTGTAAATTTTTTATCTACTGTCTTTACAAGTGAGTTTCCTGGTGGCTAATGACAACAAATTGGTTAATAAAGAATTTCATTTGAAAAGGTCAGCTGGGCTTAGATTAAATATTTCTTCTGGGAGAACTTTGGCCTTAAAATTTCAAGCTCATTTAAATAAAAGTTTGCTCAGAAGAATACTGTGGAAAAGAGCAGGCGGTCCATCAGTGGCCTAGTGGTTAGCATGCAGGACTCTCACTGCTGCAACCCAGGTTCGAATCCCAGTCTCCTGGGCAGATGGAGCTCATTAGCCCTGTGAGGCCATCCATCTATGAGAAGGTCACTCTAAACAAACCTACGTCCTGAGGACCTCACTGCCATTGTCCAAGCTTGCTTGGCCCCGGCAGATGAACCTTAGGATTAAAGGGTGGACTCAGTGCAGCGCAGGCTGTGTCTCACCTAAAAAATCCATTGCGCAGGCTGGAAAGGTAAAAGACCTTTCCCAAAATCTTCGTTCACAAAGACTGGCCATCAGTAGCCATCCTCCTGCATCCCCCAGCCCAGGAGCTAACTCCCAGCCTGGAAGGGGTGATCTGCCCTGCCCCCCTCTGCAGTCACATGGGCAGGAATTCTTTCAAAGGGTCTCTCACAGCAGCTCCAGTAGGCTGTGGTTCACAAACAGCATTAGATCCACTATCCTGGCCTTTGTGCATTATATATCATGGGATGACATTTTCCACAGTGAACTCCAACCAATTTACTTTGGGATCAGTCGTCAAGAGACACAAATGACCTCTGAACAGCTAAATTTCTTTTTTAAAAATTCTAGAGATTGCATTCTAGCTGATTAATCCATTGTCCTGGTTTTGGCTGAGATAGAGCTCATTTTCATCTCAGTAGCTGGTACAGGCTGTGTTTTGGATTAGACTGGGAATAATGCTGATAACACTGTGATGTTTTGGTTGTTGCTGAGCTGTGCTTACCCTAAGCCAAGGATTTCTCCACCTCCCATGCTCTGCCAGAGAGGAGCTGCACAAGAAGCTGTGAGGGAGCATGGCCAGGACAGCTGACTCGAACTGGTCAAAGAGATATTCCATACCATAGAACATCATGCCCAGTATATAAACTGGGGAGAGCTGGCTGAGAGGACCTGATCCTTGCCTGGGGACTGGTTGAGCTTCAGCCAGTGGGTGGTCAGCAACTGTATTTCTTAGTTTATTTATCTATTCTTCTTCTTGTTGTTGTTATTATTGTTATTATTATATTTTTCTTTGTTTAAATTATTAAACTGTTGTTATCTCAAAAACCCACAAGGGTTTTCTTATTTTTTTTTCTGATTCTGCTCCCCATCCCATTGGGAGGGGGCAGGCAGTGAGCAAGTGTCTGGATGGTGCTTTATTGCCAGCTGGAGTTAAACCACGACATCCATGACACTGAGATTCTAGTTTGGGCTGAACAGCTCATTCTTCCGGAGCCAGTCTTGTGACTAAGTCATAGCTCCTGTACAGTGGGCCTTTTAAGATGCTCACAGTTAACGGGGTTTGATTTCAAAAGGGCAATTTCCTGCATATATTGGTCTCTACCAAATAATAGGAATTTATAAATAAGTGCCTTAAAAAACCCTGGGACTTAGCTTACATTTTATTCCTCAAGGACTTGCAATCCCGGAACTGAGGGCTGCCCCTTCCCACACAGCTGTAGCCATGCCACATTCTCCTATTGCATCTAATTTGTCCACATCATTTCTATACATTCTGGGAAAAGCAGACCAGCCCTGTTTTGAACCAGAAGATGCTAATTTGTTGTGATCCCAGTAAGCAAGGCACTCAAACATTGTGAATTATAACGTAAAATGCCATTCATTACAGTTAATATGACAAAAAGGAGAGTATAGATAGTCTTACCTCCCTCGGGTGGAACCCTTGAGCTGTGCTATATTCACTGGGTGTGCAAGCACACCAAGCACATCCATAGAAAGGTCACCCCACTTTAGGCTTTCGAGCTTCAACGGGATGTTCTGAAAAGAAAACAATTCTGCTTATCATTCCTACTATCAAACAAAAAGGATGTTTACATGAGAACTTGTTGCTGCACTTTTAGTTAAAGACAAGGACACACAGGGGTGTAATTGCCTGTACTGAGGGGAAACTGCCCACAGGCTCCTTGGTTGCAATCAGGCAATGGAGATCCTCTTGCAGCAGGGGATATACACAGCACCACATAGGCAGGAAAGTCAAATTATACCTGGGGCATGGGGCAGCACAGAACAGCCTACACTTACACAGGTTATCTGGCTTGTGAATCCCTACTTGCTCCTTAACAATGTTCTTCCTGTCACGATCCCTGGTGACCACCATCAGAGAGAAGGGAAGGTTTGCCTCCTCAACACCACCAAATGGCAAAGAGATCCCTTTCTCTGGGGGCTTTGTCACTCCCGTTCCATGGTGTTTAACTCCATCTATGCACAACACCAGGAAGTGAGATGCTGAGCCCTTGGCTCTGACATTCATGCCCCTGAGCTGTCCCTCTCATAAAAATCAGCATCCTTCTCCTTTTGACCCTAAATCACCTCTATTCCCATAGAGCCATGGACAGGCAGCCTGTTCCACCACACTGCCAGCCACACGGACAGCAGTCAGCCCTGGGGTGCCAGGGGGGGCATAGCCATCAACCCCAATCATGGATGTGCACCTTCTGGCATGGATTTGCTTCCTCTCCACCTAGTTTGGGGAGTATGGGTATGCCTGTTATCTCCTGTCCCTTCTACAGCGTTACTCAGACTTCAGAAATGAGAAAGAGGCAGCTGATCAGGTCCTGCACTTTTGACACCACATCAGAAAAACCACAAAGCCTTATGTAAAGTCAGAAATGAGGTGTGACAGCAGCTTTTCATGACTCATCCTGACACCAAGATTGTGGTTTCATGCTCTGAGTACCTTCAAATGAAACTACCATTGTTCAGTTGAGTTAGAATTGAAGTGTGTGCAGAAATAACCAGCAATATCTGCAATAAGGGTTTCACAGAATATTAATCTCTTTCTCAGATTGATAGTGAACTCCAACAGCCCTTTAAATCTCAAATAACTTGTGAGAAATAAAGAACTATTAACTTTTAATGAAGCCCCAAAACCCATGTCAGGCTGTAGAATGAGGCATGAGCTTTAAATACTTCATGTCTTGCTACAGGGAGAAGCCAAGGACCTGGAACAGAGAGGACTCCTCTCTCCACGTGCCTGAGCCAGCTAGACCTCCACAAATCACTGCTGGATGTAAAAGTGCTCGTAGTGACGTGCTCTGCCCTGTCTGTTTATGCTGAGGGTAGAAATAAGGAAAAGGAGGGTGTCTTTTAGGTGAAAGTGGGATTATGGGAACTGCAGAGGGAAATTCTTGGAACCATTCTGCCTGCCATCGTGAAATACCAAATCACCAGTGACAAATGGCAATGGCAAACCCACCACAATATTCCAAAGGGGAGACATGAAGGAGCAGGATTCTGTCCGGGGCAAGTGAACAGGAAGCAATGATCACTCAGTATGAAGAGCAGAAAAAAGAAGATGCTGAAGTGATGATAACACAAATTACAGGGCTTTGTCAAAAGAGAATAGCAATAGGAACGTGCTCACAATTGAGCATAAATTTGAGATTAGCTGAAATGGATGACAATTTAATTTTTTTAAAAATGCAGCATCCAACTTTGCCTATTTAGACCTCCAAAGAAGTCAGCAGGTTTTTGAAAGGATATCTCTCCTATCAAGACACTTCAATTAAAGAGCTGCTTTGTTTCCAAAAGCATTCTTCAGCTCATAGAACCCACTGAAAGAGAAGATCCACTGGGCCTATCTCTGAGTAAGATCCAAAATCAACAAGGCGGTCTCTGAAAATCCAAATGACTGACAAGCCTGATTGAGACATAGGACATATGAAGCTCCTTTTTGTTTCTAAATTCAAAGGTTTCTGAATATTGGTATGAATAAACCTGTTCTTGAGGAAGAGGCCAAATGCAGACTTCAGATCTCAATCAGAAATAGTAAAATGAGGAATTTAAAGTAGGTCCATTAAAATTCTATCTGGTGCAGCTGAAAAACATTTGATAGTCTCATACAGAAGACATGAGCCCTAGATTACAAAATTTCTTCATCAACAGGCCAGGAAAGCATTTGTCATAAATTATTTGGGTATATGTAATGCAGCCCAGGAACAGCACTACAGATTAGATGATAATCCTGAGATCTCTTAACATCTGCCATTCAGAGGCCTTCTGCTCAAGAGAAGGGTTTGTGCTAACAGACATTTGCTCTAAGGAAGGCAGATTTAAGAAAAAAAACAACCAAACACACAAAGCCCAACAAACACATCCAAAAGGAAACAAAAATCAAAGGAGTAGTTAATAATTAAAAAATGTTGAATGTTTAATGACTGAAATGTTTTTCTTGTGGTCATTCATGTCATCTACTGTGGCATCAAAACTCATGCACAGTCCCTGGGCTGGTCCTTGCTTTCCAACCTGCCCCAAATACTGTCACTTCTGCTTCTCTAGTGAGGGTGACAAGTGCCAGTTAGGAAGATCAGCTTCCTAGAGCTATTTCTACATATTTCATAGACTGTTGTTGAGGCCAAGGGGGTGCTTCTCACAGGGGATTGACATGCTAAACTGAACTGAGCAAAATAAACGCCATTTTCTTACACAATCACAAAAGGATGAGCAAAGATGAAGAAAACTGTCAGAGAATTAAAAAATTGAAAAAAAACCAGACAAGTGAAAACACAGAAACTTCTACTTGGAAAAGAGTTGCTGATTGCCTCTGGGTCACTTTGCACATGAAGTGAGCTCTGGGCAGCTCAGCTAAACCTTGTGTCATTCGGCTGTGAGACACCTGAACACCCCTGTCCACAGAAACCTATGCAGCTCTGAAAGGAAAAGATCTTTTCGGATGAAAGCACCACATCTACTGTTCCAACAATGCTGACAACCATCCTGGCACAATGTCACCGTGGTTGTTGACAGCCTGTCTGTTGCTCCTTCAGATGTTTTGTCCCTTTTCCCAAGCCACAAAGTGATACACTCAGTAAGGAATCAGAAAAAAGATGGTAACAGGAAAGTAACATGGTGGCAATAATCCAGTAACAAAGTCAAACACTTCTCTGCTCACTCCTTCCCAGGACCTTTCCACATCCCATGTCACCACTGGAACAGCCAAGTAGGGTGGGATTACTCCTGTGTGCACATTTTTGCCAAACTCTATCCAAAAGTCACTTTCCTCTTGTACCACACAGCATATTTCCATGTATTAAAAAATTTGCACCTAACTCTTTCTGCAGGCAACTGCAGAAATGTTCTGCCAAACATTACCATGAGCTACACACTCTCAGGTTGAGTACGAATATCTGCTGGGAATTCTGAGCAGGAATACACACGGTTGTAACCCATGTGTGCTGGCACCTTTTGTTTGTTTTCTCAGAAAATCACAGGAGGTCTGATGCTTTGTCCCATTTCACCAACAGATTTCTATCAGCAACCTTTGTAAAACCCCAGCCACACTTTAAGCAAAGCTTAGGTCAGCTCCCTAGGATTAATTACCTCGGAGTCCAATTTATTTAGCAATTAGGAAAAATTAGACAGTAGCTGGTGAGTTGGCTGTTTTGAAACAAAGGGTCACAGTCCTTAGGTCTGTTCGCAGGCTAAATGCTGGGTTTAGAAACTCATGATTTGAAAGTCTCAAAACAAGTACTTCACATTGCAATTCTTTTTGCATCACTGAGCCTCCAAATAACTTCCCTGTTCAAACTGTGAGCATGCTAACAACAAAAACAAATAAACAGGAATGTAGATTGTTTACATGATAGTTTTCAGTAGCAACTTTTCCTCCGAAGCCTGGCTCATTAACACTGATCTCAGGAAACACTTTGTGATACTGTGTTAAATGTTGTGACACCATCGGGGAACTGCCAATAAACTTTATCAAGGAGAAACTTTGTTCTAGGCAGAAATCCTACAACAGAATCATGTGCATACACCTCCTGCATATACTCCGTGGCTTTAGAGCCCTTCCACTACTGCCCCAGCCCTGGATAAGGATACTGGGACATTTATTGAGGCTCTAGATCCACCTCTGAACCTTCACTCTGCCCATGTGGCTGTAAGGGCAGCTCCCAGCACCGTTGGTTTCATTCTCTGTTTGATTCCCAGTCAACAACTACAAAGCACTGTCTTGCACAGCACATACAAAGCACATCATTTCACAATCCTACTGGTGTTTCCTGAGAAACAGCTTGACACATACAGCACAATTCCTTGGATCATAGGAGATGAACTGCTGTGCAGAAGCTCCATACTGAGCTCATCTGGAGGGGCTGTAGTTATCAGGGCTCTGATGCCAACTTGCCCTGAGTCAATGGAGTGAGACAGTTCTGCAGCAGATGAGGTTTTGGCCTAAAGGAGTATAAATATTTGGATATCATGTTGCTCGATTAACTCACTAGATAACTTCACATGAGACAGCTGAACAAAGTCTTAAAGAGATCATGGATGTTCCAAATGTAAAGCTCCCTTTAGAGTATTGGCTTTTCCTCAGGGACATTGAAGGTTTACGTGGCCCATTTTAGGGATCTTTTTGATGTGGTTGTGATGTACACCCTAAGTTCACTTTGCCTCTCCCTATACTTACTCTATTTATGTTTCTTGTGACAGAATTTGGCAAGTGGATCTGATTTCCTCACTATACATCTGGTTGCACCCTTTCAGGTTATTAAAAATCCTTTCATGGCTTTTCACCTATTACACTGACTGTTCAAAACAAAGCCAAGCAAAGTATTTGCAATGAAATTCTTAATGCTGTCTGCTGGCTCCAAACAGTGGGGACTCTCTGGCCTTGCCTCAAGTTTCTGTAAGGAATGCCACAGCAGCAGCCCTTTTACCCCAGACACATTTCATATTAGCAGATCTCTTTCCTCACTTATTTCTTCCAGAGCCAGGTGCTCACTAGCTCACAAGAGCCCAGTCTTGCGAGTGCGCGTTAAGGGTCACATAGTTTAAGTTTTCTGCAAACCTTCTACACTTTTCATGACTCTCTACAGCCTCTGACAGTCTTATCCAGAAGGGACTATGCAATGTGTCCCAACTGTGCATCTTGGAAAACGCCAGCTAAGGCGAATAAGTCTGGAGGTGAAGAAGAGGACTGGGCATCTGCTGCGCATTTGCTTTCCTTCTGGAGAACTGGGAAGCAAAAGAACTGCTCCCTGGGGTGCAAGTGCTTCACAGATGTGAGGAGGCAGCATTAGCAAAGGACAACAAGTCCTTAAGGATTCACTGCCACTTTCCTGCTCTGAGTAATTCCCTGAGAGGGCAAGGAAAGCTGTCAGGGGTCCTCTGATTTACAGCTATTCACTGTTTGACCCTCCGTCTGCAGGAGCTGCTGCAGCTGCAGTCCTAAAGACAATAGCCTGGAGAGAGATCCACAGAGAAAGGTCCCTGGGAAAGAAGATCACTGTCCTTTCTCCTCCTCCTCTCCCCTGGGAGGTCTGTGTTTTGCCTCTGTGCCACATCAGGTGCAGGCAGCTGTTGCCCAGCACAGGCAAAACCCAAAGAGCAAGTGCAGACTGGGGTTTACACCTTCCGTGCTCAGGAGGGCTAACAAAGCAATTCCATGCCAATTCCATGCATTCGTGGGGTTTAAGGCTGTGCTCTATTGTCTGTGGATTGCGCTGCCTCTTTAAAATCAGAAATGCATGGACAGCTTCAAGGTGCCTCCCACTGAGCAAAGGCTTTGGATGCAAGCACAGAGGCAGCAGAGCCATCCTCCCCTGAGCACAGGGCAAACCTGCCTGGGAGAGAAATGAGCACTCAGCAGAGTCCTCCGGCTGCTTCCAGCTATCCTTTCTCTGCTCTGGTGACAGCAGCACAGGTGCAGGGGAGAAACCTGGAGGCTTTCCCCAGGGTGCCTGAGACCTCCAAGAAGATGAGAGCAACTGCAGGTACACTTTCCTGATAGTGTTATGTCAGTTGTGTTATGACAGATGGTTGTGTTGTCTGTATTTATTTTATAGCTCTCTTGGTATTTTGCAGCAAAACCTGTCTGAAACAGATAATGTTCCTTGCTTTGACAGACAGATTTTGTGTCCCAGTGTTTGTTTAGTACTTCTCTTAAATGAATGTTCACATTACCTAAAGCAGTCTCTTGTTGGAACTGTTCTTTAGTTTCAGGCTTTGGCTTTTTGTTATTCTCTTCTTCTGCAACCGTCAGTTAGAAGAGCAATATGGAGACCAGAGTTGTACAAGAGAGTTTCTCTCGGAAATTTAAGTGTCAGTACATCAGGGGCTGAGGGTGGTTCCAGGGAAAGGGAGCAAGAGCTCCACTACAGAGACTGTCCTTTGTAGCCACGACTGCTATTGTTCAACAGCATTTAACACCCTGAAGACCTACTGCCTGAGTGCAGAAAAAGCAGCAATTCCCCCCAATCCTCTGCTGGGATAGGGTAGGACCGTCCTGACAGCTGAAAGTTTGGTGTGAGGATTCCTAGATGGGACATGGGAAGATGCAAGATGACAGCCCTCTCAGCATTTTGATACAGAGAGGCAAAATTGGGAGGCAGATGCAAGGTTTTTTCCCCTCTGTGTGGAAAAATAAATAATTTTTTAATATTTGGTACAACCAGCAGTACAAGGAGGGGAGCCTGCTCCTCCCCAGCATCAAAAATTCAAGGCACTCTGTCTCGCTTAAGGAAGATTTTCCCTTTCACCTCAAGGGCCAGTTTGTGGGAGCACTCTCCCTGTGAAAGGCAGATTTGCCTTCACAGCGAAGCCCTACAAGGTGATTCACTGAACAAAATCTTGCTTCTGCAAATCGGCAGAGCTTCACCTGTTTGACAGAAGCAATAATGGATGATGCTGGCTGAAAATCTGGTCCTCATACTCAATTAATGGCTGCCAAAAGAAAAGTGCTGGCTTCACTATTTTCCTGGGTCTTTGCAACTCCTTCTTAATTAAGGAATGTATTTAGAAGTCAGGACATCAGTTCTTTTTTCATTCTCACCTACCACATCTCTTTGAGACATCTAGAATAACATGCAGACTTTGTCCAAAAGGCACATCAGATGCTTTTCAGCACATTGAGATGTCATTTTAGTTTCTTCTACATTGCGCAGGGATGACAGCACCATAAGCTTGAAGGCTGGTGGAAGTTTAAACTGGATTTTACGCTCCCCCTATGTTGTCATTTCACTTTGTGCTGAAAATTTCATTGTTGGTAAATAAAACTACCACTGTAACAACCAGTGTATGATGCAACTCAAGGCATTTATTTTACGAGAACAAAAGCATCCCTTCACAGGGTATTTCTTCCCACTATGCACAGGCACCAACAGAGCTGTGGGGCAGTAAGGAGACTATTGCTTTCCTTCAAGCTCAGCATTTTTGCTGTCATTTCCTTTCAGGAAACATTTTCCTCTTTTTGTTCCCACAGGAGGAGATGAATGAGGCTGTTGCTCAATAGTCTTCCAGGGACAAAGACAAGGTGACTCACTGCTCAGAAGGAAACCTTGGATGAGGTCTCATGCCCTGCCACAGTGGGTAACTCTAACACAACACCAAGGGCCCTCCAAGACACACGTGACACAAGATGGCCATGGATCGAGCTGAATGTAACCCAAACGCCTCCACCCACGTCAGCTCTGCTGCAATTTACAACCTCCACGATGGGGATTTCACCTCCTTGAGGAACTTCTCCTTCCCTTTCAATTTCACTTACAGTGACTACGACCTGCCCCTGGACAGCGAAGACGACATGACCAAAACTCGCACCTTCTTTGCGGCCAAGATCGTGATTGGGGTGGCCCTGGTTGGCATGATGCTGGTCTGCGGCATCGGCAACCTCATCTTCATCGGTGCCCTCATCCGCTACAAGAAGCTGCGGAACCTCACCAACCTGCTGATTGCCAACCTGGCAATCTCGGACTTCATCGTGGCCATCGTGTGCTGCCCCTTCGAGATGGACTACTACGTGGTGCGGCAGCTGTCCTGGGAGCACGGCCACATCCTCTGCGCCTTGGTCAACTACCTACGGACTGTCTCCCTTTATGTTTCCACCAATGCTCTCCTGGCTATAGCTGTTGACAGGTAAGTGGGGTGCTGTGACTGCACGAGGAGGTGGCTAGAGCTTCTGAGCCATATTCACCACTAAACCACATCCTCGAGTGCCACATCCACGTGTTTTTTTAACTATTACCTGGGCAGGTTGTTCCAATGCCTGACCACCCTTTCAGCAAAGAAATTTTTCCCTAACTATGCTGCAGTCCTGAGAGACTGCCTGCCTCTTACTCCAGGAATTTTAACAATATAATATAGTCATAATATAATTATTTCTTATGATTCCTCTTCTCTCAGTCTTGTGCACCACGGACTCTGACAGACCCAGGCTCTGAGGATCAGTCTCATGCTGACATGTCTGACACAACTGACTCACAGAAAGATAGTGACCCACTCAGTAAACTCTTCATAGAAAGGCCACCACTAAAAGCCCTCTCTTGTGTACAAACGCAATATACATATATACATTGCATGATTCCCACCCTTTCTTCTCTTTTGTCCCCAATTTCTCTCATGTGCCATTTCATGCTCAAGTCTAATGCTGCATGATTTTTGGCACCTGATCCAAAAGACAGCTCAGGAGCAGTGAGCCCTGATGATGGCTGCACAGATACAGCTCGTGTGTGGCTGATTCAGTTGTTCCTGATGGCAACAGAACTCTGTGGAAAGATTCTGGGGAAGTTCAGAGATATTTTGCCTGGTGTGGGTGAGGGGACAATCAGCTCCTATGAAACAAATCCTTAACAAGCATCTAACAAAATAGCATCTCAACAGCAGTTGAGGACTCAGGGTAAAGCTTCTAAACACTATCATGTATGTATTACCATTTTCTAACACTTTTTCAACCTCTACAAAATCTTCTTGGAACGCTCTGCTAGTGCATCCCAGGTAGATGAAGTAACATGGGCCATGGAGCCCTTATGTCTGCTAAGAAATCAGTTTTCTAGCATATCTCCCTACACATCTTTAAAAACAACTCTGGAAAAGATTAATCACTGAAGCTTGTTGTAAGAACACACTGTTTTTGGTTTCACTGCCCTTTTTTTTTTGTGAGGTTTTGACTTGGTAAACAGAGAGAAACCTCATTTGTTTAACAATCACCTATTCCATGTTAGTTATGTCAAGTGAGTTGTTGACTTCAGTCTCTGAAAAAGAATAGGCTCTAATAAAACTCTTCTCATGTTTAGATCATTTAGAAGGAATCACCTGTGTCAACAGGGTGAGTCTGTCCCATAGGATTTTCCTCAGGTAGGGCTCTCCTTCATCTTCACTGATGTCTGTTCACATGAAACGTAGGAATTTCACATATTTAAGGCCACACCTATACTAGAAAATAATACAGTGTAAAAGGAGAGGATCTGAAGAGTAAGATCATGTGATAAGAGTCCACTGTAAATATGGGGGGGGAGGGCGCAGGTAGCTTTAGCTGGGTCCCCTGGACTGAATGTCCATGGGCACTTGGTGTGTTTTACTTACACTTTTGGAGAACATCTACCAGGACAGTTTCATCTGAATTCAGTTCACGTGCTGCAGGACCACTCCACAGTAACAGCCCAAGTGTGGTAAGCAATGACAATCAGGAAATCCACCACAAAAGCTCTGTCGTGACTCCCTTAGACAGACTGACTCCATTCAGCCAAATGTTCTGCAGAGCAGATATGCATATTTATGAATACATACACATACATCATCCCACGACCTGCTTCCACAGAAACCAAGTTAAAAATGTTCATTTATCAGTTCCACAATGAGGCTGACTAATTCTGCTGGCCCCTGACACCTATCCTGCACTATTAAGAGCCATGAACAATTCATCTGCTTCCAAGATCTGGCTGGTGAAAAACACTGCTGACTTTCCATTTTACTTTAGAATTAATTTATCCTGTGGATGCTACCTTTGTATAGAATATATACAGATGGAAAAGACTCCGCAGGAATGAGAAATTCTATTTTTTGAAGCAATCCTTCGGGTTAAATATAGTTGTATTGGGAACTCTGGTGTGCCTCAAACATCTTCTTCTAGCAGGAATACCCCAAACTTGCAGCTGTACAGTCATTAAGAGGGCAAACATCTAACTCAAGTTTTCTGCTTTGCCACATTACTTAACACAGTACATTTAAGATTAATAAGCACCTCCAAAAAACACACACAAAAAAAATTTGCATGGGCAGAAAACAGGTACACTGTCCTTTGTTGGTGGCTTGAAATCATGCTCACCTGTAACCACTCATTAACATCACCATCAGCTCTTTGTGCTCCATGGAATAACCAAGGAAATAAGAAAAACACTGTAATGTATATTTGACCCCTTTGTAAAAAAAGCATATTTAAGTAGCTCTGTGCCTAAGGAAAACATTTTCCTGTTTCTACATGTTTGTCTTTTCTTCCCTGCACCTGACTAGGTGTGTATTACTCCACATTTCAAACTCTCACTCCTATTAAAAAGGAAAAGTTGTGATGCAAAACTGTAGCTCAGCTCCAGGCTGTTACTTCAGACCTGTAAGCTGTTCTTACAGACAAATATGTTCAGGAATGACAGCAATTTCCTCCTGCCCAGTTCTGCCCCTTTGTATTTTGAAGTGTGTTCTGACTAACAGTGTTTTCGGGCTTCATTTTGAATGTATTTGTCTATTCTAGGTATCTGGCCATTGTTCATCCCCTAAAACCACGCATGAATTACCAAACAGCAACCTGCCTCATCGCCTCGGTCTGGATTGTTTCCATACTTGTAGCTATCCCATCTGCATACTTTGCTACTGAAACGGTATTATTTATAGTGAAAAACCAGGAGAAAATTTTCTGTGGCCAAATTTGGCCTGTTGACCAGCAAATATACTACAAATCGTACTTCCTCTTCATCTTTGGCATTGAATTCGTGGCACCTGTGATCACAATGACTTTGTGTTATGCTAGGATCTCTCAGGAGCTTTGGTTTAAAGCCGTCCCAGGATTCCAGACAGAACAGATCCGAAAGAGGCTTCGATGCAGAAGGAAAACTGTTATGGTCCTGATGTGCATCCTGACTGCCTATGTTCTCTGCTGGGCACCTTTCTATGGCTTCGCAATTGTCCGGGACTTCTTCCCCACCATCATCGTGAAAGAGAAGCATTATCTCACTGCCTTTTACATAGTTGAGTGCATTGCCATGAGTAACAGCATGATAAACACCATGTGTTTTGTAACTGTGAAAAACAACACCATGAAGTACTTCAAGAAGATCATGTTGCTCAGATGGAGATCAACGTATAATGGAAGCAAATCCAGCACAGATTTGGACCTGAGAACAAGTGCAATGCCAGTCACAGAGGAGGTAGACTGCATAAAACTGAAATAAATTTTCTGCAGTTTGAATCTCATCTGTTTTGGAGAGGGGGTTAAAGAGGAAATAATGTCTCCTCGGAAGCTTCTCCCTTGTCTGTGGGAATACCCACTATTGGTGAGATCCCTCAAAAAGCAGCCTGCATTCCCACCAGAACTCTTCTCAGTGGACTTCTAGATAATACCCCTAACTCTGTGTCTTACAACATCCCTAAGACTGATGATGTGCTTCAGGTCACCCATCTGTAAATTTGAGATGTAGACACTCATTTTGGAGTTAGGAAGAACAATAAAGTCTATGAACGCATAGACCATATTACAACAGCAGAAGAGTTAGGGCTGATCCCAGCAGTGACGCCTCTCTTTCTTAAGAGAAACCTCTTAAAGCCTTTGATCTTATCCCTTGTCCCTTTAAGCTATTTGGTGTCCTTTTCCTTCTGCTCAGGAGAGGAAGGATGGCAAAAAAGCCCATTTGTCACTCTTTAACCTCTAAATTTACTCCTCATCACGAAGCTCCTTGAAATCTACAGACCACCAGCTTCCTATTGTCCAATGTGCAGCATGCTCTTATGAAAGGCACATGCTCTACAAAGCTGAAATCTGCTTCACAGTCTAGTGAAAAACCTCAAGCCTCTTCCTGTGACACCTTGTTTAAGAATGTCTTATCACCATTCCACTCTGTAGTTTTATGAAGAGTGCTACTCTGTCATGCATTTGGAAATGGCACAGATACATATGGAGGGACCTGTTCCGTTCCCTCACTTCCGGGCACCCTATGACCAGCTTTTGCTGCACTGAGATGCTGAGGTCATCACAGAATCCATCACAAAATTGCACAGGTGGGGAATAACATCTCCACATCGTCTAGCCCACCCCTCTGCTCAAGCAGGTTCAGCTAGAACAGGTTGCCCAGGATTGTGTCCAGTTGGGCTTTGCCTGACTCCAGGGAAGGGGCCTCCACAGCCTCCCTGGACCACCAGTGTCAGTGTTCAACAGCCCCCACAGTGAAGAAGTGCTTTCTTATGTTCAGATGGAATTTCATGTATTTCAGCTTGTCTGTCACTGGGACCTATAGAAAACATGTTAGTGAGGAAAATCCAGATAGCTGAACCAGGCCCAGACATCTTAGCAAGTCTGTGTGCACCTCCACCATGAAGTACAAGGGGGGGCCAAAACACCAAGGAGATCCCAAGATGATCTGTCCTCCTGGGAGCAAGAGAAGCTTCAGCAAGTCAGTCTCTGGTTGAGTTGAATAGCTTATTGTCAGGTCAAATGTGAGGCACCAGCTCCAGATGAATTCTGCATTGCCTCCCCCAGTGCTCCTTTTACTGTTCTGATTTTGTGTGAACCCAGTTCGGGTGTTTTTAACTGATAATCGTGACAAAGCAGGCGACAGTAGCAGTAATACCTACACATTTCAACTGCACACAAGATATCGTGGACTTTTGTGTATTGAAATCAAATCTTTTCTATTGTGATGACAAATGCTTCCTGTTTTAAAGTATGTGGCTGCACCTACTTTTGGAGTAAACAGCTTTTGTAAACAACTCTTGTCTATTCGTGAATTTAAGTGAGCAGCAAATCCTGCCAATAAAACAGTAAATATGGCCTTAATATCATAATTCTGAATTATTTTTTATCTTTTTCCCTAAGCTGTCACTATACTATCCAACTGACTAATGTGAACAATCCCATTTCCGTTAAAGAAAAATTGACCAATTATATTTAAGGGCAAAAGGATATTCAAATCCATTAAAGTGCTCAAATCCTCTCATCATTAGCTGCTCTTAAATATACATTGGAGAGGATGTCATCATTTGCTGTTAGGCAAAACAATTACTGAAATCATCCTTCAAAATGACAGTTTTAAACAGTACTAAATCCATTTATTTCCCAACTTGACAAAGAAACTTAAGGGACCAGAGAGCTGCCATATTTCACCATCAAAATGCTTTTAACCTCTCCCAAAATCTCATGGTTCCTTCTGAAACTATGATCCCATATGTATCTCCTAAACCCTGCACTAGTTGTTGGGGATTAGCCAGGAATACTATTAGAGTGTCCTGATACTCCTTCCACCTGTTTTTTCCTACACACTTTTCGTGCAAAAATCAAATAACTGACTATTTTCCACATTTGGAAATCCATCTCAGGCTGAGTTATTAAAGAAACCTCTACCCCCACCAAGCAGTATAGTACTAAGCAAAAACTGGGGGAAACAATAGCTTTAAAATTCTGGAAATCACTTTGAGAGCTCCAAGAGAGCTCTTCTGGTCCAGCCTGCCCACTGTTCTCATCCCTGTCCCTGCCAACGGCTTAGGTTTTGGGGTCTGCAACATTGCCATGTTTTTGAGATTTTGAGGTCTTCCCAGCAGCAAAGCAGTGTTTCAGCCTGAACCTCTGGATAGGGCAGGAGAATAAGCTTTGCTTTGCCCTCTACTGCATTTGTTGCAAGCAGCAACCCCAGAGAGAGGGGGGGTTCCCAATGAGGAAAGGCGGTGGTCCCCTGTTCCCTCATCAGAGCACTAAGCACTCATGTCGTCCTTAGCCTCTGACTGCACCAATTCCAAACAGCTCAAAACAGGTCCTACTTTCAGAGACATTTGCTCCTAAACTGAGCTCCAACAAGCAGGGGCTCAGAGCCTTGCATGCAGACTGAAAGTCACTTAAAACTCCTGTGGAAATTCCATAAATGTGCAGGCAGCAGGGACAGGCAATGACCTGAGCAGCTCCCTCAGGCAGGGGGGAGCAGGTAGGCCATGGTCCAAGGGAGGGGGCCAGACCCCACACTCCTTGAGCTTAGATGAGCCATGCAGGGAAAAAAAGAACAGAAGGGCTTTTTTTTACCCTTAGAACTCAGGCTAAGGGAAGGTGGGTGCCAACACCACAGCTCCCTGTCAGGTAGGGGACACCCTGCTGCCTCCTGCCTGACCCCTCTCTGCAGGAGCACTTTCTCACCTACACTGAAGGATATTTAGAGAAGGAACTGAATACGGACTGCACCTACATGGAGCTCTGCTTGCAAGAGCCATGTTTAAATAGAGAATGACAAGCACAAGCTGGGAGGAAGGCAGCACCTGTTCCAGAGGAGAAGGAGGCCTTTCCAGCAGAACTCCTGCCTCCTAGAAGGCAGGAAAAACTGCAGTGAGACCTCTGTGGCTGCCAGTTGCCCATTATTAGCTCCAGGGACACAGATGCAATAAGGGCTTCATCATGCAGGAAGTGTGGGATGTATCATGCATGAGGTGCAGGTGAGGGTGAGGCATCCTCCTGAGAGTCCTTAATAGGATTTAGATACCCATGTAGTGAATCAACCAGATACCACCACGTCTTGGTTGTAGCTAGCTGCAATTTTTATTGCCAAAAGCAAAACTGTGGTGCTACCACATCAGATTCCTTGCTCAGCTGTCCTCCTGTGGCACAGCTCTAAAACCATAGGCTCACTTCCTACTGCAGCACCTTCCCCAGGGATAACTGAGGGTAAAATCCAGCCTCTGCTCCTTCACAATGAAAAACAAAAACCCATGTGTAACTGCAAGCTCAAATGGGGACCCAAAAAAACTAAGAGAAGAAAAAGCACTTATTCTCAGAAACAAGCACTAAGAAAACAAAGGCTGTATGTTATTAAAGCAATTGTCCCTTTACCACAGGGGGATGACCTCCAGACCTCTAGGGTAGGTCAAAATAGCCAGCACGGTAAATTTTCCTGACAACTGACTGACTCAGTCAGAAGCCCAGACTTGGTTGTGCTCCTTCTTGGAGCCTGTCAGCCTTTCCTGTGACAACAGCACCCTCCAGCTGCTGCCTCTGCAGCACAGCGTCACTGAAAACTGCATCAGCTTACACCAAACGCCTTGGGAACACGGCCATGCAGATATTCCCAGGATTCCAACAAGTGGCAACACATGTTTCAGCTTTTGTCATTAGGGCACCCAGGCACTTACCCAGTGCTTGTGGTGTCTGCATTCTCCCTCGCCCCCTGTGTCAGCAGGGCTGTGACTCGTGCTTGGGGTGCTCCCCTCCAAACACTCAATGCCTTATGTGCAGAAAAACAAACACCATTGAGCAGAAAAAAGCAGAATTGAAGCAAGAGAACACTACTCCCTCAGACTTACAGATCTCTCACCCTCTGTTAGGATTCTGTTCCAGATTGCACCCTTACATATGTTGCCAGGAAAAGCCTCAAATCACAAAATCACAGAATCAATTAGGCTGGAAAAGACCTCTAAGATCACAGAGTCCGACTTTTGACCAAACACCACAATATCAACTAGACCATAGCACTAAGTGCTACATCCAGTTGTTTCTTAAACACCTCCAGAGACAGTGACTCCACCACATCCCTGGGCAGTTCATCCCAACGTTTAATCAACCTTTTTGAGAAGAAATTCTTCCTTATGTCCAACCTATACCTCCCCTGGCACAGCTTGAGAACTATGTCCCCTTGTCCTGTCACTTGTTGTCTCGGCGGAGAGGATGAACCCCACCCAGCTACAACCTCCTTTCAGGTAGTTGTAGAGAGTGGTAAGATCATCCCTGAGCCTCCTCTTCTCCAGGCTAAACAACCCCAGCTCCCTTAGCTGCACCTCAAAATCACTGATGAGGCGGGGATCCCTACAGCTTCTAAAGTGACCTTCGTAATACCATGCAGAACAAAAGAACACAGGACAAACCCTGATGTAAAACCACCAATAATCATGGATAGTAAGAAACATCACTGAGCACATAGTTGCTCAAGGCACAAAGTCACCTTCCTCAAAACCAAGACTTGGTAAGTGACAGAAGACACATTAAGATGGCAATATTCCCTGGAAAAAGGCATCCCCAAGCTAAAAAGGATCATCAAAACCCCATTTAAACTTCTCTACCTGCTCATCTGCTGGTTCCAGAAGAAAAAATGTGGAAGTTAACACATGGAAAGCATCACAGGAAGCAGGAAAGCACAGCAATAAAATCTGGGCATGCAGCACTCCAAAAAAGCCAGGGGTGAAGCACTGTTCCAGAATAGCTCTGTAAAGTGCTCCAACATACACCAGTCACTGTAGAAGTCAAGAGAAAAGTCATACGGTGAAACACCTCAAAAAAAGGTCGGAGCCTCTGAAAAGCCAAAGAAATAAAACAAACAGGTCTGAAGGACTCCAGGGCCACGTGGTGATGCACTCCAAAAAATACCAGGTGAGGAAGAAAACAATAGAATCAGTGGGCAATGTGCTAAAGAAAGACAGTGAAGGACTTCTCTGTGAGGCTGTGATGAACGACTCCAATAAAAGTTGGGCAGTAAGGTGAAGGAAACCAACGTAATACAACATGAGATTCCAAAAAGAGCTGGGCCTTGTGGCAAAGGGCTCCTGCAGAGGCAGCACAGCACAGCGTAAAACTCCTCAGGGGTGGCACAGTGAAAGACTTTTGTGGGGCAGCTTCTCAGGGTGGACAAGGTGAAGGGCTCCAGAGGGTCCATGAGGTAAGGAGCTGGCTCCTGAGGTGGTCAGGAGCAACAACATGGTGGTCCAGCAGGTCTGGCCCATGGCTTCCAGACTGGCTCACCTGTCTCCTGGCCCTGAGGGCAACAGCTTTCCCACCCAACACAGCCCCAACATGGTGGGAGCAGGAGTGCTCAGGGCTGTAGGGAGGGGTTGAGGCCACACACAGCTCGGTGCAGAAATGGCAAGGCCCAGGCACCACTGGATTTGGTTTCCCTTAGCAGTTTTTTCCTCAAGAGGAGCCTCAGCACAACAAGAGGGGCGCGTGAGCCTGAGTCAAAAAACCCAGCATCGGTATTGTAGAGCACACCACATCCACAGAGTCCTCCTGAAAAGTCCATAAAAACAGCTGGAGTGTATTTGGATGCCTATTTGCAGCCACACAAGAATGATTCCCCTGCTGAACTTTAGGACTGTGTCCAAAAAAGTGCCAAATTCATATGGCTCCAGTCAGCTGCCCCAAAACATACTAAAACTTTTTAACTTACTTTCTAGGAGGTTCAGGGAAGTGGTGAACACACTGAAGGCAAGATATTCCAACAATGTCTTTAGAAGTCACAGACACACAGTTACACATCTTTCCCACTGTATGTTACAAGTTTATTTGTGCAAAAATACAGTCAGTCATCAAGACTTCAGCTTTGCTGAGAACTGAACACAATTGCAGTGATATACAGGCATGGAGAGAAGTACTGTTGTAAATGGAGCAAATACACCATAACTGTTGTTGAGCCAACCAAGTGGTTCAATACGCTTGAGATACTGTTCTCAAGTGACTTAGACAATTTGTATTTAATTACTGTACCTCAAGACAATCAACAAAATGATACCTAAAAGGAAAACTGCAAGCAGAATAATGAAGTTTACAACTGCACTAACTCAAAGGAACATTAAAAAATGGTTTAGGCTTTCCTAATGCCAGTATTTCTTTCAAGCAC
This sequence comes from Neopelma chrysocephalum, assembly GCF_003984885.1. Lineage (NCBI taxonomy): Eukaryota > Metazoa > Chordata > Aves > Passeriformes > Pipridae > Neopelma > Neopelma chrysocephalum. Next base: position 42,857 of record NW_020897753.1, on the reverse strand, counting down.
AGGGAGATGAAGTTTTAACAACCTTTAAAATTGTATTTCAAAATAAGAGACACCAACGGCATTGTAAAACAAATAGATGAGGAAAAGAAAGAAAAAACAACCAAAATTTTCAGAGCTCCATCCTAGTGGGTCCACCACTTAACAAAAAAAGCACCACACCATCCCCAAAATAATCCATATGGACAAAAAGGCATCGCTGAATCCCCCGGCCCCACTAAAATCTTCCTGTAAATCCTACATCACTGAGAAAAAGTTTTCAAACAATTCCTCTCCTCTGTCCAACAACATCTTAACAGAACCACATTGGACACTCATAGCATCGTTCCAAGCAGCTATTTTTTGGTCTTAAGAAATCTACCTGCTTCTTGCACAAGTGTTTCAACATCCTCATTGTCCTTTTCTTCTGAACTTGGTTCCCAGTCTGAGTCCTTATCAGTAGGTTCGCACTCCTCTTCCTCATCATCTATAAAGCTGTCATTGAGGTCATACTCATTGGCTTCATCATCATTGGCACTGTCTTTCTCCCCAGTCCTTTTTCCTGTAGGGACAAAAATGTCATGTATTCCTGAATCATATGTGCAGAACCCAAGAGCCCTCCCAGAGCCCACCAAGTTAAGTCTCTCTCCTCAAGAGGAGAAGGAATCACCTAAACACATCTATCTTCTGATTTACTTCCATGGTTACTTTGATCCTAGATCAAAGACGACTTCTTCATCCATCCATATATACTTAGGGTTATTTTATACTTTCAGTCTTTGGAATCTGACATGGCTTTTAATTCCTACTCACTTCTTTCCTGAGCTTCAGGTGAGAGAAGGGAGTCTTCTATATCACTTGCCTCGTACGTTCTCCATTTGGATCCATGCTGGATAGTCTGTGCTTCCTTTCTGAACATGGGTTAGGGAAATAACAAGTGCTGAACACTTTCCTCAGCTGGGGGCAGCCTACCTGTGTCCCAGTTCAGTCTGTTATATCGCACTGCTTTCCAATCCGCTTCTCATCCACCTACTTCACAACTTACATTTTGCCATCAAATTGCCTTCTGCCTTCACAGCATTTCACAATAGTCTTTATTGGCAGGAATCATACTTGGAAGCCTCTCCTTAGAAGAAATGGATACCATTCACAGCATGCTCCAAAACTTTCTTACAGTTTGTCTTGCAGCAGTCTTTGCATTGCTTGAACATGTTGGCACATTTAAATTGATTCCCAGAGGCAGGATAATTCTGCTGTTTGAGGAAGCCTTATCTATCTGACTTGGTAGGTATCGATAGGTAGGTATCTATACATAGCTGCTGCCATGGCAGCATTGACTTCTTTTATTTATCAGTAGTGAGCACCTTCAACAAGGTAATTTTCACTGCATTTTGGCAGATATGTGTAACCTTTTCTCTGCAAGCCTATGACATCTCCCTTTTTCTTACATGTCCACAATTCCCAACTAGCCATGGCCTGTTAATATTCCAATCATATCTTATTCTGCCATTAAGCCACACCTCTGAGTTTAAGCTTCCAATTTCGGCATTCTTATCTAGAGATAACCTCTCAATGATATAGGGACAGATAACTTATCTGTTGAGCAGCTATCATCAGCTTTCAAATGAAACTATAAACATGTATTTTTTTCCCAGCTACAGACCCCAGTTCAAGTCCTCACATTTATATTAGCCATAAGCATTTTCCAGCAAACTCTTAAAGCTTTAGGTCAGAGTTCCAGGCACTCAAGCTGTGTGTGGTGAACAACCACCACCACTGTTACCTTGTGTAGTCAGACCACAGACTCTATCAATTACACTTTTTTATCACTGGGAATGCTACTGTTCCAGAATTACCTTCCTTTTTATGCTTGCTAGTTTATTGTTTAACAGACTTCAGTGGAAATTAATCATGGCCATGTCAGCCCATACCAGCAGAATTTCTTGTACAATTCATCACAGACTATGGTTCTGCAGAATGAGTTATGGCTTGAAGGGGAGGAACCAAAACAAAAATGTGGAATGCCATAAGAAGAAAATCCCACTACTCAGACTAAGCTTATGAGAATAATAAGCCCAAGAGCTGCTTAGCAAAGAAAAGCTCTTCTTCACTTTCACACCACTATGGGGACATTTTACAAGAGAAGCAGGAATTCTGGCACAATACTTATGACTTCTGTATTTTTCCTACAAATGCAGGACTAGCATACTATGTTCTCCCTCCCTGTACACCCATGCTTTTAGATTTCAGCAGGGAATGATGCACTTCCTTCCATGTCTTCCCCATCCATCTCTTTCCACTGTAGTTTAATTCAGCACCACAGCCCCAACACTGCTCATTTCTGCCTCTTCCCCAGTGCTGTATTTATAAAGATGACCTTTAAACTTTCTCTGAAAGTATCTCCTTCATGTGGGGAGAAAAAGCTTGCTGACCACTCCTCCCAAAGAGTTCTATTTGGAAGTGAGCTGATCAGCTTGCTAGAAAACCTACAAAGAAGTGCGTAGGAGAATCCTGCATATTCTATGGTCACAGCAGGTCATTCATCTCAGTAGCAACACAACAGTGAGGTCATTCAGTTGTGACAATTTAATGACAGCATAACTCTTGACTTTTTTTTTCTTCCTCCCTCACAACTACTCCCCCAGTAATTTGTCTCAGACTATTTCTCGGAACATTCTCTGCAGGCAATTTGTAAACCCTCTGGTAGCAATTAGACTAAAAATGTTAAACATGTCAAATGTCACGTAGAACCTCTTCTCTTAGCTGGTGGAGTTTAAATACACATGTAGGGAAACTAATCCTGCTATGCTTAACGGTGCAGTTGTGCCAAAATAAAGGTTAATGAAGCCCTGACTGTTTGTGTGACCCTGCTTGGTACAACTGCCTCAGGTGTGAACCTGCTGAGCATTACCTTTCACAAGCTCTGCCCTCAAGAGAGCTAAGTAAGCCAGTCAACAAGATATTTAAAAATTTTTAAAAATCCGGTAAATATGAAGAACACTTTAATGAATTAATTCCCTTCTTTCCTCCGTGCATGGAATATCAATTCTTCCCCAGTTCTTACTTAGTAACAAGAGTTGAATTTGATAGATTTAGACTTTTAGATATGCACACAGCCCAGCCCAGTTTCATTCCAAAATCTTCACCACTCACTGCTCTTACACTGCTGCCAACAGCCTCTGACCACTCTGTAACACATTTTTACAAGGGACTTCTAATCAAGATGGGGCTGGTACTTGCATCACAGGATGCACCAAAGCACACAGGTAACAAATATGCCTGAGAGTATTGTGGTGCACGGATACAGCCATAGCAAGCATTTGGTGAGAGCCAAAGAGCACACATGTTTGATAAGGAATTGGTATGGGAAAGAAATTTCTCAGCAGGAAGTTTAAAACAACCTCCTGCACCCACCCACAACAGAAATGAAGGCCAAATCACTTTGCCTAGAAAACTAACTACAACTATTTGCACTTTATTTATTTTCTTTAGAAGGAAGACGTCATTTGAGGAATTCTTTAGGAAATGCCCAGCCACACCTTGGTGATCTCAAGGAAGACAAGCCAGTTCCCACTCCTGCTCAACATGCAGCAGTTCCACACCTTCCTGTCTTGCTCAGGCCAGTGAAAGCAAAGACTGCATAGCATCACAATTTCACTGCTCTTTAAAGCTCACTTTTAAATTATTTTAGAAAGAATAAGAAGCTTCACATTTAGAAGCTGAGACACAAAAGAATCCTGGAAGCAGCCCTTAAGCGTATTTAAAACCATGCATCCACAACATATAAACTTCTTTCACTTTAGTCCTAACAAGCCAGTATTTACCCTGAAATATCAATACCTAACTGTAAGTTTAAGAAAAGTTCATGTTCACATGTACAGATTATCACTCGAAAGTTATTTCAAGGTCAATGGAATGCACAAGGAATATCTACATGTTTCAGGAGCAATCAATCTTTATGGGGCAACCTTAACTAGCTTTGTATGAAATATTGGATTCCTTTCATCCTAATGTGGCCCCTGTGTAAGGAAGGAAGAATTGATTTAGCCACATGTGTCTTTTGTTTGAAAAAAAAAACCTCGTTTGTTTTCTCGCCTGCTTCCAGGGAAGTACAGACATGATTATCCAGAAAGCCTGGCACAAATTCAATTGAAGCAGTATTACTTGTAAGAAAACAAGAAGGATTTTACTAAAATAACAATTACATTCTCCTCAGGTAAGTATTAGCAAGCATCTATAGTACTATTAAATGCCAAAAAACCCACAGCAGACCTGCTGTGCCCCATGCTGATATGCCCATTCATAACTTTACAACACCATTTTTTGAAGTTTGTTGTTGGGTTCCTCTTTCAGTTCCTAAAGAAAGGGAAGTTTTTAGTCAGGACAGAGTGAACCCTGACATAAGGGTTATGCCATTAAACAAATCCTGCCATGCTTGTGCTGCACTTACAAGTATAAAAGCCACGCTGCTGCCCAAAACCACCTTTTTTGCCTTGAATCATTCCCAAGAGATTATCCAGACGAACTGTTCTCAGTGTTATGACCCCTGCCATCTGTAGACAAATGTCACCAACAAAGGTTGGGGGTTTTTAAGAAGAAAACTGGAGTATTTAAAAGCATTTATATATTTTACGCTATTGTTTCCATAACTGCAGTTCTTTCCTTAGTAATGTCACAATCCTGAGTCTTTACAGTAAAATACATTATCATTACAATTCCATTAATGTTCTGCTCTAAACTACTGTTTATTGCATTGGGATTTCCCGAGGAAAAAAACCCTAGATTTGATAATCTAGAAAAAGCACAAAAAAATGGAAGTAAATTGTGAAGTATCTCTTTCAATTCTTGAAGAACAGAAAAAATGTAAACAGCACATTCCCCTCTGTTTTTCAACAAGTCGAGTTGCTGGAATATAAAAAGACTACAAAGTGTTAGAATAGGAACTCAAATTCAGTTTTAGGCCTCAAGAGAAGAGGGGGACTCAGAGGTGATTGGGTGCCAGGGCAGTGTTCCCTGAAGAGCCAATCACCACTCATGTTGTTCGCTTCTGCTCAAAATCATATATACACCGCCCACTGGAAGCTGTTGGCAAGAGTTCTGTTGTTGGTGTCTGCTGCGTGTAGGTGTGGAAGGCCGGGGGGTGGCTGGGCTCCCTCTCTCTCCCCTCTGGGGGGGAGAGGGGAGCCCTGCGGCCCCCCCAGCTCTGCCTAGCCCAGAGCAGAGTTAGAGGCAGCATTCTGAGTGTGTGCAGTGAGGGAAGAGACTCACGTGAGCACCTGAACCTGACTTGAGGTGAGAGGCAGGCTTTTGTAGCCAAGCCTTCTCCCTCCCTCCTTTTCTACAGCTAAGCTGTGGAGGGGGGCTTTTCCTTTCCCTCTGCTGGAAAGTGGAGGAGAGGCTCAGCATTGAAGCTGAGCCAAGTGGAGGGGCCGTGGAGGTAGGCCCGGCGCTCGGGAGAAAGAGTCCCAAGCGAAATTGGAGACGGACCCCCCCCCACAGAGAGAGAGGGGGGGGGGCCCGGAGGATGTCTCTGCCACGCAGGACAACTGAAAACCTGAGGAGAAATCCACATGCCAGGACGTGGACACTTGATAAGCAGAACCACACTGCAGCAGCCTACGAACCAAGGTATGAGAGAGAGAGATCACACAGCAGCAGGAGAGCAAGGACTCAGAGCTATCTTCTCGGACTTCATGAGGAGGAGAGACTACAACAAAACAACTGGAACTTGGTGAGGGAGGAGCGTTCAGGCCCAGAACACTCCCACAGAGGGACTGGTTACTTTCTGGCCTTGAAAAGGCTCTTTCCTGGACTAAACTTAAAGGAGGGGCTTGAAAGGATTGGTTGATAGAAATGTAATATATATAGTTGTCTTTAGTTTGTATAGTATTTATTTGTGTAAATAAATGTATATATACTTCCCCCTTCCCCTACAGAAGCCTCTGGCCTGAAAGTTTCTCTTCGGTGTTGGCACAAATTGTGGGAGGGGGTGGAAAAGCCTGAAAATTGGATTTTAGATTTCTAACGTGGCTCAAACTGCCACAAGAACATACATGCAAAAATAAGTTCTCACAGTAAGAAAACCACTGGTCCCCCCCAAAAAAGAAAATACAGAAAGACGATGGATATGGTTGCAATGTTTGGTTTAGAGCATCAAAAACCTTTAAAATTGTAACTTACCGAAAGAAAAAAAAAAACAGAAAAAAAATAATCCAAATACAGAGTAAGATGTAAATTTTATTCTAAAAGTAGATTAAAGCATTTTATTACAAGTTTTGGGTATCCATCACTGGGTTTGGGGTTTTTTTCCTCACACTTTGAGCAGTATTGAACAAGTTGGCTTACCTGGAGGCGCAGTGTGCTTGTATTCCAGCTTGTGCTGTGGGTTCTTCCTGCAAAGAAGAAAATAGTAAAAGCTTGATTCATCACCTTGTTCCACACTTAACAAGTCCAGAATTCCCTGGTATTTTATGGATAATTTTCAAGGCATAGCATTTAGATCAGTTGATTATGCTCCTTTCAAGTAGTGGCCAACACAGGAGGACAACAAAAAGAACACGAAAAACCTTCAAATTATATCTGTTGCTTTATCAAAAGAATTATCACTGTTTCACGGATGCCTCTTTTCCTCTACACCCGAAGAATGAAGCAAATATTAAGAAATTACCAACTCATACAACACAGAGGTTGTCTTATCTGGACGGAGAGACAGTTTGGGGTTTAGATAAAGCATCCATTGTACTCCTGAAAAGCACATTGGCAATTTCATTACTGATATAAACCTACATTGCTCAGCCTGAGACGAAAAGTTCGTCTCATAGAAGTTTATAAGAGAAACACTTTTTCTGCATTAGCTGAATAGAATCATGGCTTTTTCTTAAAAGCTGCCCTCATTTTGTTACATTTTATGGAGAACATGCTCTTTAGGATCACCGCACTTTCCAAGAGAAAAGGTTTCTCTGCAGAAAGAATCTTTATTAACAGCAGCCCTTAGTTTCAACATGGCCCCACAGAAGTCTTATTGCCTCAAAATATATCTTTTTATCCATTGTGGGAATTCCACAGCAGTGAAACTCTACTAAGCAAAAGCGTAAAACCTAGATACTGAAAAACAAATAGAACAAAACAATATTTTGAGGAAAATCAACAGTGCTTAAAAGAAAATAGCAGTCAGCCATAAACTGGTTTTATTTATTTACCTCAACTATGCTTTCTAACAACTCAAATACTGATTAAAATAGTTTTTATACAAAATATCAACAAACACTTTATCAAAACTTAAACTAAAAGTTACATATCAGGAACACCAGGTAACAATAAATTATATATAAACAATACATTTATATAAAAGAACAGTTTACTGAATGCTGAAAAGAGAAGAAGTGTTGACCTTCAAGTCACTGAATAGGTTCCAAGACTCAAGTTTTCATTTGCCAGTTGAAATTACAAACAAAGCAGTGATTTTTAATGTGTCACTGTGCAAAATATGCACAGACTCAGGTGTTTTAAAGGTAGCAGTCTGACCATGGCACATTTCAGAAGGCTACAGTCAAGATTTAACACCAAGAATTATTCTCATTATTCTACCGTCATTTTGCAACTGCAGGGGAGAACATTCTTAGCCTGTAAACAAGAAGAGCCACCTTGTACAGTGTTTCTAACCTATAACAAGCTGTTCCATACAGACACTCGGGTCGGTTGTCGTTGTTATCCTGAGATATCATCTCCATGTCATGATAGTCGTCATCATTAGAGTGACTGAACTGCTGGAAGTGAATGGGATTCTTCCTGCAAAAGACAAATATACACCAAAACCTGACTGTTCTGTTTCAACACAAGAAGCAAAGACAAGAAAGGTATTACTAAATCAGCGACAGCTCATTTTTTAGTGGTTACGAAAAGAGGAGCTTTTAATGTTTAACCTGATGCAGAACATAAGACCTACTTTCAGGATAACAAAAGAAAAGTTTTGTCTCAGCTGCAACAGAGGTCAAAATAAGAATTTTCCTATTTGCCATCAGCTTTAAGTTTCAAACCTCCAACACATACACAATAGGTTTTATTAGAACAACAACTGACATGAAGTTGTACCATAAGATGTAACAACCGCACGTGTAGTTGAGTCACATCAATGTTAGTGATGAGAGCACATGACCAGGACCCACAATTTCCTGCTCTACAGCACTTGAATCCCAGGTGAACAAGTAGGGAACACAAATATATGCATCACTGAAAGAACATTCCTGCTGCTTCTATGCAACAAATTTCCACACATCATACAAGACAAGGCAGCCATAAACAGCATCACTTATAGAAGAGTGTCTCTCACAGAACTGCTGTAAGTGATGTTAAAAAGAACACAGAAAAACATGTTATAACTTCAGGAGAAATTCATGTGACAGATCAAAACACACTACAAAAAAATACATCAAAATGAACATATTGGTACCAAAAGCAAATCTACCTTTTCCCCATGATTTCTTTTAGATTTCTTTTTTTTCCAAGCATAATATTTAAAAGCAAGAAATGTGAGACATTTTAATAATTTTTTTTTCCAAAAGACATCCACAACACACTTCAGTGATTACCAAAATTATTCCCGGAGCACATAACCTGTAGTTTGTTTGTGCACTTCTCAAAGATCCAGTATTCCTTGGATCTACTTCCACAGCTGAAAGGCTTCTTGTCTTAGTCTTTTCTGTTACTTCTGCAAACTGTAAGGTAAATAAAATAATGCTTCCCTAGAAACCACTGCTAGGTTGCATTTACCGGTCTTTTATTCCACGAGTTCTCATGAAACATTAATTCTTATGCCAAATTCAGACTGGCTGCCTAATTCTTTTCCCATTTAAAAATAAATGGGATGAAACCAACTCATTTTAGAGCCCATTTTCTTTGTTTTCTCGATGAACTGCGCTAACAAACTAGCAATAATAGCAAGAATTCTCAGTCATTTGAAACACAATTCATCTTCTCCAAAGGATACAGCAGCAACTAATGTTCTTTGAAATAATTTTAATCTGTATTCCTACAACAAGATACATGTAGCATCGCAGTCTCCAAGGAAAGAAGGCCTTTTAGCTGTCAATTAGCCAATTTATTGTATTTTAGGAGATAATCTTTTCCTTTCAAAAATTTGCTTCAACACCTACACTAAACAGCCCTTACTGGAGGAGAGAAAAAAAAAAGAAGGGAAGAGCAACAAAAGGGTCATGATGCACAAGACCTCATTATCAGGCTTCAGGAGACTTGGGGTCAGTGGATGGTGCTCCTCAAATCATACATTTTCTGTGAAGCACCTTGAACATGTCCCACTGCAGAGGCTCAGGTCTAGTAGAAACATCATATTTTATCTTACTTTTACCTGGATAATTTGTACTTTTTCTACTTCTCTGTGTAGTGCAACAATACTCAGCAAAATAAATGGAAGCACAAAAGTGCATAAGTAATATTAAGCAAATATTTCCCCTTCTTGCAAAAAAACCCCTAAGGCTTCTTTCTTAAAAGTTTTGTTTGAGGTTTTTTTATCATTTATTTTTAGACATAAGATATTTGAGTTACAAGAGCACATTATCACACTGTAAGCTGCACTCCAAAGTTAGGTTTCATAACAAAGCCTCACTGCACAGGGATTTGTATTCGTTTGATCAAATCAAGACCATTAGGCCTTACTTACACAAAAAGCAACCAAATAAAAACCTATTTTAAGAATAAAGTTTCATGACTGCTGCCTTCATATAAACATACTGGCACAGTAACTGCAGCTTTGATTTCACAGAAGCTCTAAATTTGTATCCTCACACTTCATGATGCAGGAAACTACGCAAACAAAAACTATGCAAATAAAATTTTAAAAGTTCTTCACCGTCAACGCAGTCAACTCAAGCAGAAGTTGGGAAGTATTGCTCAGTGAAATATTTAATACAGCTATTCATCTATGTAGCCACCAAAAGTAACAGTTAAAAGCTTTTTCTAAAGCAATTTTAACTGGCCACTTCGGAATCCCTGACTCCTCACAATCCCATGCAGAAGCCCCATGGCTATCTCAAGGGCTTATTTTCTCAGCTACTGGAAAAAACTGGTAGTGAAAATGTAATTTATTACCAGCACTACTTATAAAGCTGTAGAATTCAAGCCTGCAGTTATGCCACAACTACACATAAGATGTTTCTAAGTTCTAAATTTTAAGTCTTATTAGAAGACAGGACTCAAAAAAAAAAAAAGTCAGGTGCAGGTCTTTAGCTGCCAGACTTACAAGCTTAAGGTGAAAGGAAAAATAATTTTATAAACAATCAAATAGCCAAACATTTAGAAAAACAGACAAATCCAAAGGTTGGTTGAGCATCTCCTGCTTTGACAGGTACAGGAGAGATTTACACACCCCCATTCAGCAGAGAACTGTATCCCAGGCTACGGCAAAAGGACTGAATTTTGGACAAAATTTGTGAGTTCCAATGTGAGAAAAAAGTTCAGGTCTCCTGTACCCTTCTATGTGGCCTTTGAAAAGGGGAGTGGTGGTGGATTTACTTTTATTTTTAATTTCCTGTTCTTCCAGCTTCAGAAAAACAAGCAACAGACAAGAAAAAGAGCACACAACAGCATTCAGAGGGTGAGTTCCTTGACAACAAATATAGGCAGCTACAACACATACAGAGCACTTTGTCTCCCAGTGGTAACAGCAGTTCCTTTCAATTTGGTAAAGCCTCAGGCCACCTCAGAAAGAAAACATGACACTGGAGGAAGGTGACAAGAAGATTCCCTGGGGTGAGAGGTTCCATCAAGCTTGGTTCTTTCAAAACCAGTGATTTCAAATTCATAAATGAAGAAACTGAACTACGGGTTACAAAGTTATTTCCTAAATGTTTAAGACAGGTGTAAGAGATATCTAATCAAATTAATAGATTTAATACTTAATCTGTGCTCTAACACAGCTCTGCACCAATGCAGAAACAGCTATTTGGGGGCCTTGAATTAAAAGCAAATACAAAGACAGATTACAAAGCACATTTCTATTACTGCAAAAAGGCAGGTTCCGTCTCATGACATTTCCCGAAGATCAAAGCTGATATTTTTGATACTCCCTATTTACAAATTTCTTTGACTAAGTAGGATTAATATGTGTTATTTCAGAACATTTTTTCTTATAAAGCAATACTTTCCAAAAGTATTGTTGTCAAATGTTTTGCAGTCAAAAGAAGAAACCAAGAAGAAATGTGCACATGTAGACTCCTACTCCTTATTACCTGTACCTAAGATTTGCCTTCCTAAAGATTAGGAATATTTCAGCATATCAGAGCATTAAATTACCTTAACACCCATACAAGGGAAAACTTGTCTGAGCAAAATTAAAAGTAGTTGGAGCAAAACTGAGGCTGCATTTGTAGTACTGGGTCAACTAAATTGTCTAATAAAACATGTTTTCATCATAATCATTAAGGGAAAAAACGAGATACATGAAAACTGAAGCATGATGTGCTCACGAACACAACAGCTTTATGGTTTTGATATACACAGTTATCTCACCATTAGGCCCACCAAACATCCAATCACTTGTGCTTAGTTGTTTTCTCCTCAAACTCACTGTTTTTCTTATTGCTGAAGTCCCTTTGGGGAAGGGGAAAAAAGTCACAGGACTCCCTGTTTCCTGGATTAGCCATATCTTTTGCGTTTACAATGCACATGGGTTTATCTAGAGCTCAAAACCCTCTCCTAAATTTAGTTCTCAGGTCACCGGGCATTTTCTAGTCTCAAGAGCACCTCCAGATTTCCAGCTTCCCTTCAGTATAACAACACGGGACACCACAGATCTTTTCTGGGCAGAAATAACTAGCAGGAGGCCAAGCACCCAGTACTGGTGTTCTGGAATTTCGCTGGAACATTTGTACGACAAATCCTCCACTGTGAATTAAGAGGATATAAGTGGAAGAGAAAAAGAGGAAAAAAGGAAAAACCCCCAATTGTTACAGTATTTCCAAAGACACCGACCATATAAGGGTTAACCTGGAGTTCCTAAGTATGCCTTGTTCTGGTTTACGGGGAAATTAAAGCTTAAAAAAAAGCACCAAAAGGCAAAGTTATAATAAAAGAAATTTTTGATTATTTAGGGGTGACAAATAATAAGTATTTTAAACACTCAGATCACAAAGCAGGCAATAAATAAAAAAAAAAAAAACCTTCAATAAATACAATCATCTTTCATATAAGTCTCACCTGCTAATAAAATAAGCCTACAGGGTCTATGTTGGGCATTTCAACCTTTTACATCTCTTCTTCCTGCTGGTTCCTGGTACTGTATACACAGGTCTCTTATTTCTTTTTAAAATGGACCTTTGTCTCTTACTTCCTACAACACTTCACCTTTTAATTGCTGAGTACTTCATCCCTTGTTTGGGCTATATTAGCAGTTAGCAAGATATCTTGGCTCCTCCTTTTACCCTTCTAAAATTATTGTTCTGCCATTTGTTTCTCAGCAGTCCCCTGTTCACCAAAAGATCTTTTTTCAAATTAATACTTGTAATGACTTTACCATTTTCTCTTCCATAGCTAATATACTACTTCTAAATAGCAAGCTAGCCCAAGCTAGTTTTAATTTTGCTTTACCTGTAACAGGCACTTCCATACATGCATGGTGTCCTCTTATGCTGGATATTTTTGGAGCTTTCTGAAGCATCTGCACTTCTGGTTGAATCAGAAATCTCAGTCTCGCAATCCATATTTGCATCAGGCTCAAGAATCCCTTCCTGGGCACCACAATATTGGGAAGTCCTGCCCCAGTGAGCTTGTTGGCTTGTAGAACCAGTACTCTGCTCTTTGTTTTCTGTTTCCTCAGTTCTATTGTCTTTACTGGAGGTCTGACCTACTCTTTTAGAACATTTGCTATGCAGCTGCCTATCTTTTTTTCCAAAGAACTTCCGGTGTTTTTTGTTCCAGTCTTGCCATTTCCTTCCATATCTCTTGTGGTATTCTCAAGAAGAAATCCAGATGTATTCTGTGGAACAAGGTTACATTTTGAAGGACCTGAAAACTTACACTCCAGAATTCAAAGCTTTAAAACTCAAACTGTGCCTCGTCATTCCTGCTTTCAAAATCAGAGAACCATAGAACAGTCCAGGTTGGAAAGGATCTCGAAAGATCATCTAGTCCAGCCTTTAAAATCTTCTAATCCACTTTCCAAGGTCAAAGTTCACTGCTAAATAGAGTTGCTGAATAAAAGGCTGGAGTTAAGAAAACAACACACAACACACTTTAAAGAAAACTTATCCTAAAGCTCCCATTCTTGGCCTCAGTTCCCTCATAGAACGAGCTCCTCTCTCACCACCTCAATTTGTGAACAGTCCAAGGACTTTAATTTAAATTAACTTCCAATCAAAAGTACTCCCCTTGAAAAAATTAATGGGCATTATATAGATGAAGATATAGTAGACTCTAGAAGAATGGACACTCCTACAGTTGAATCAATTTTAATGTGCTAAGTACTAAGATATATGAAATATATATATATATTTATCTATATATGAAGATATATGGGAATTCATGATACACACCTTGAGCTTAAACCCACCCTGATAGATCTGAAATGGTTCAGATCATGACTAAATCATAAAACAGTCTGTCATAGATACCATCAGACAAAGAGTTCAGCTTTGACACATACCGCATTTTAAATTTTGGAACAAATGTACATTTAAAGTGAGAGATGTGTTGTTTAGAAAAAGAATACAAGACATATAACCAAGACAAGAACACTGTCCTGACAACTGAGACATTACCTGGAAGCATATCTACATTGAAGGCTGAACTACTGTGATACATCACAGAACTATTCCAAGGTCTCTGCTCTCTGCAGGTTATTATCCAAGTTTCCCCTCCAGTAAATTTATACTTAGTTTACACAGATGTGTTTGGCAGAGTTTGAAAAGCAGCCAGTGGTTTCCTGCTTGATTTTGTTCCTTTCAATGCAAGCCTCATAAAATTTTATCCAAAACCAGAGACAATTACTTTTGAGTAACAACATGATTAAGAAAGGGCAAAATCAGCATTAATATCAGATGATCCTGACAGCAGCACAGTTAGTAACTCAACTCAAAGGCAACCCCCAAAATAAGGCTCAGCAAACAACTGCAGCTTAAGAAATCAGCCTTCCTTTGCAAAGGGAGGCACAAATTATCCTAATTTCCCGCTCTCACTTGTGACTCTCTACCACATTCATTGCCTGTATTATACTTAACGAGACTAAACTCACTCATTAGGATCAGCTACACACCAGGCTGCGATCCAGGGAAAAAAAAGCCGCCTGCACTCCAGCACTGGGTTAACACGGACGGGCCCTCAGCGCTCTCTGGTGGCTGCTGCTGCTTACAACAATTCAGATTATTTTTGCTTTTTTCCCTACAGAACATTTTCTCAATCGCTTTAAATGCAACACCAGGACCATGATTTGGGCTTTGACATCAAAATTACTGTCTTTCAGAGCTCTCTATGACTATTAATTTCGCTTGCCCTAACCCATTAGTTCTCCTGCAAAGTCACGAAGGCAATTTCTTACACTGCGCTTGAGACTGAATGATTTATGAAATTATTAGGTGAAAATAAGTAAGGTTTCATACTTAAAAATCGCAAAATGGAATAATTCATTATGTAGTCACCTAATAATCTGACAAAGAGAAAATAGCACAGCAGCTGTTATTAATGCACCTAATGAACAGCAAAGCTCACCACTTGGAACACTTTTCCAGATTAACCACTGTTACACCAAAACTACTCTGAAGGGTTTGCTCTCCATGAGCAGTTCATTTCAATTAACTTTAAGATTTAATTAAAACAACAAAATCTTTTTCAGTGTCAAAATCATACCAAATAATACCGCCTTAAGTGTTTTATCAGATCCTGGAACAGATCCATGTAATTCTAACACCTCCCCAGGCTGTTCACTTAGAGGATACAAGTGAGAGCCTCAGTTTGCTCTCACCAGCATATGCTTTGTTTTTCTTTGGCAATGATCCTTCTCTTTTCCTCACTTGCAAGTTGCTGTCAGTAAGGATTTGGCTGCCTGTAAACTGCTGTCGCACAGACAGTGACCAGCTGGACTGCAGGGTGTGTTCACTCTGCCACAAATCGTTTGGGATTTCAGGTTACTTTTTTTTTCCCTTTCCTTTTTTTTGACTCAAAGATTTTGAGACAGTGGCATAAGCACACTCCATGCTACCCTTCCTTTGAAACACAGCAGCTGCTGAGCCACACGCCATCATTATCTGACCACAAAACTTCACCCACTAGAATGGCAATAGCTTGGGCAAAGCCCACTGTCACACCATCACCTATCCCCTCACGATTCTCAGAAAAAGAAACCAGACACACCAAGCCACTCCTAGGACCTGTGCTTTGGCCCATGTCTTCCTGCCTCTTGCTGCAAAGCTCAAAGTCTAGTATTTCTGTGGAACATTTCCGGTGTGATTCCCAGATTCCAAGGAGGAAATGCAGAAAACTAAGTCACTGAAGGTTTCCATGATCCTTGTTACAGAGCTGCCCAACAGACTAGTATTTCAAAACAACAAACCACAAGCAGAACACAAAGTTATGTTGTAGACCCAGCCTTCAACATGATATTGCCAACTACATTCTCAACTTTTTTTGCAATACCATGGTTCTTCCCTGAGCCAAAAAGTTACCTGAGATGAAGGAATAGGGATGGAAAGGCAGCTCCTTTTCCCTTAATCTTGCTCTTCACCTTCAAAATCCTCTATAGTTTCTCCAGAAGCTAATCTTTTTTTCTGTTGCACATTTACTTCTGATTTCAATGACTCTATGTCACTTTCTCCCCTTCTACGGTCTTTTTTCTTTCTGTGACCTAAAAAAAAAAAAAAAGAGGTACTTTTGGAATGCAATTTTTTCAGTGAAATCCTGACCACATTGGAAATCTACAGCTACATCAAAGCAGAACACAGGGCAAATGGCACGAGAGACAGCAGCAGTTGTGCCTGTGCTGTTTCAACAACACATTTTACACTTACTGCTTATAGGAGTAAAAAGTATGCTTGAGAACGAAACAGACAATTAAGGGGGAATTTGGAGGAAAACAATAAATACGTGGCAAAGGATATTCTGGAATGAATGTATCAGTATGAGTGACAATAACTCACACCTCAGAGGTGCAAGGATGGCTTACCAGAGACCTTTGGTATAACTGTCCCTTCAGACCACCTGTTTATACAGGCAGACATTAATTAGGGCACAGCAAAATCAGAGCGTGCCCATTTCCCTGGGCAACCACATGGCAGCTGATCATTTCATCAGCCAATAACCAACACAGAAAAAGACAGTGAAATAAAGTTCTGTCTCTCTGAAAAAGTTCACATCTCAGGAAACCTCAAGATCCCTGTACTGAAGCAGTATTTTCTGGATATACAGCTGGGAGAGACCCGGGGCCACCCTCCTGGTTTTGCTATAGCTTCAGCTGCTGCAAAACACATTCAGAAGGAAGATACTTGATGCCATTTTAAAAGACTCCAAAAACTCTCTTCCTTCAAAAAAATGTGCCAGAGTGATGTGTATGAAGCAAGGAATTTTCCCAGATTTTAATGTCTGATTTCAAACCCACAGATCAGTGCCACCTTTCTAGCTAGAAGACAGAAAGGCATAAAAGGGTAGCTTTTTCGATTTCCTCTTTACCTTTCTATATTCCCATCCAATATCACCTTAAAAAGATGCAAACCACTTCACAGTTTTAAGAAAATATTTTTGATTTGCAGAAGAGATTGGCTGTTTTATTAAAACATCCCATTGTAAGCTGGAAACACCTCATGTAATAACTTTTTTAATAGCTCCAACACAGTTTGCATGTCACCTCAGCTCCCTCAAGGTCAGGCCTTCAGATACCTCTTACCCACACAGCTCCAAATCTCAATACCACCACAATCACAGCAGCCAATCTTTGTAACAAACATTATATTCACACATATAACAAATGTTATAGTGCTTGTACAGAAAAAAACCAACCAAACAAACTCCACTCCCCAAAAAATACAAAACTAAACCACAAGCATAAGAAAACAATCATACCAGTACAGGACTCAACATAACCAGCTGAAGTCCTCTTCTACATCTGAAGGAATAAGCCAGTGGGGAACAGTCTCGATTTGGAAAGGGGAAAAAAGAAAAAAACCACCAAAACATAAATTTTCTTTTGCTTCTTATAATTTTCTCAAAACTAGCTTTTGAGGAAAGGAATAGGCAGGGTCATGGATGGCACATGACTGAGGTGTTTAAAGCCACAGTTGCCCAGGTCAATGCACACAGACACCTGTAATTACTACAGGATAGAAGAAACCATTGGTCAGACACTGCATGAAATACTCCAGTTGGGCTATTTGGGCATCAAGAACCAAATCCATCACAGCATCCCAGCAGAAACAGCAGCTGGAAAGAAAGACACTAAAGCAGAGCTGCTGCACACAGAGGAGTGGACACACACTCACCACCCACAGTTCATAGCTTTGGACTGATTCACAAAGGAAACTCAGCTGCTCATACTCAAATCATCTCATACCTCCCCACAGAAGGACAGGCAGGGTGGGTGGGGTGCGCTGCCTTCAGCACAGAGAAGGACAGAAATGCCAGGGGAGCTTTGCCAAGTAATTTTCCTCCTCTTCTCTCACTTTTTTAGTCCTCCACTTCCACCAATTAAAGTCATCAGGGCAATAAATGCCATGCAGTAAGTCTGTCTAATGGCAGCTCAAGTAAGAAGCTCCCAGAACCAAAGTTGGACATACTATAAAATTTCCTTGAGGTTGTGCCAATGCAGCACTCTTGTGTGTCCTGCTGACAGTGACTGAACGCAGCAGCAGCAGTTCAGTAATTTCCTTGTCCTGGAAGAACAGGAAGGAATGCAACACTATTTTAGCCTCATGTTGGTACGAAAGTATTATACTGTGAACAACTGCTCCTCCAAGCAAGTAACTTTGGACTAAATGATCAAGTTTGATTCATTCATGGTTAAAAAACTAACACTCAGCACCACACAAAAAAAACCCTACTTTAAAAATCTGTGAAACTAGGATTAAATTTGAAAGGGCAAAACATCACGACTTAAGTGTGGAGAAGGATTGGAATTAAAGGTACAGAAATTACCTAGAATTTACACGTGAAATACAAAACTTTATAGGAAAGGGCTACAAAATATCCAATGCTCAGATGTCCAAAGGGAGTTTATTATCTGGCATTAAAAAAAAAAGAACAGAAAGAAAATCAACTGATGAGAAAGAGCTCTATCGTACCCATAGGACTGATGACAAAGGAGACAATGAAGTTATTCTCCATCAGCTGTCCTGCAGGAATGATGGAAAGAGAAGTAACAAATCAACACTTTCAACCACCACCATCATAATGGAAGAAATTTACATCAAAGCACAGAAATGCATATTGGAATGCAATTGTACCACACTGCAAACCTTCCTGCTGCCATTACAGGCTCAGACACCCTCTGCACCAGGAGATCTCCCTCCAGCATCCAAGATGGAAGCACTCTTTTTCTTTGAATAAATTTTGACTGTTTGCTTTCATTATCGTCAGAAAGAGGAACCTGAAACAATATTTACCTTTAATATTTAAAAGGTACTGTTTAGTACCTTAATCTAATTACAAAAAGGGGAGGAAACTAGATCACAGTTTCTACACAGTTGCAGCCTGGGTGACCACTTACTTTTCGTTTTATAGTTCCTACTCACTCAGAAAAACAAAATCTATAGAAACCTTCATGCAGTAGAAAAAAACCTCTCTCCTTAGACCTTTGGAATAAGTATCTAAAAGGCTACAAACTGAAAGTTTCATAGAAGAGCTTCACCAGCACCTTGCTCTAGAGTTTCCACACACAGACATAAGAGAAAGAGCAGGTTTTACAAATGCCTCTTTGTCCAAAAAACCCCAAACAAAACAAACAAAAAACCCACAAACAGAAAAGTCTTGCTAAGAATTGTAGGAATGCTAGTTGCATTCCTACAATTCCTTTCTCCAGAAAGTAACCAGACTCTAAATCCTGTCTGCAAAAACAATGTAAATACACCAGTCACATTCATTATTTACTGAAAGCAGCACTATCACTTTGAATCTCCACTTACTGACAGGTGAGTGTTCACCCCAAGGATCTCAGCTACAGCAAAGGCTGACACTTCATTTGTTGTGTGCAGTTGTTACTTACTGTACCCTAATATTGACCAATGTGTTGCTTTAGCGTTGGATACACAACAGAAGATGTTTAAGAAAAATCCCACCTGCTCCCCACACTATTTATCAGACTGTCTGAAAGCCACTGGACTTGGCAGTGTTTAAAAAAAAAGGCAAAA